>NC_031773.1:48718481-48865366 GCF_001522545.3 Parus major | reverse complement strand
AGAGAAGAGAAGAGAAGAGAAGAGAAGAGAAGAGAAGAGAAGAGAAGAGAAGAGAAGAGAAGAGAAGAGAAGAGAAGAGAAGAGAAGAGAAGAGAAGTGCACTGGGAGGAATCCATAATTCAAGAAAAAGTAAAGATCTTATGAACTGTAGACTCAGATCCTGAGCTTCTAAGCTAGGAAAAGCCAGCTTAGAGGAAATGATAGCTAGAGGAATGTATGGCAGAAGAAGGTGTAATCAACAACAGCACCCAAGTGCTAGGACAATGGGACAGGTAGAGCCTCACCTGGGCACAGCTCAATAAATCCCTCAGTTCCTTCCTGTCTCTGAGTTCTTTGCACTCAGCGAGGCTGGTTGGCGTATACATCTAAGACCGCAGTTATAATAGGAGGCCATGAGTGGAGCCAAGGCTCAAAGATCTGCATTAACTGACAATGGTATTAGCATTTTTTGTTCACAGAACACCATCTCTTAGCTCAGCTGAGGTCTCAATGTTCTGAAACTCCTGCTTTGCTGTGCTACTGTGAATGAGTTATGTGAGGCAGCAGTGGAGAAGTTGAAGGTTTTTCTTTTTAGTTTACAAACTCCAGAACTCTCTCCTGACCTTACAAGTAACTCCAGTAAGTGCCCATCAGGTATTAAAACCATACTGCCAAGAAAAAGACAATTTCTGCCAGACTTACCTGCAATAGTGAAAATCCCATTGAGCAATGGGTTTAATCATATTTAACATCCCCTCTGGGTAAATGTCCTTCAATCCCTTTAGGAGATTGAGTTTGCAAATTCCCCTGGCAGGCTTGCAGGGGACATCACACAGCACAGGTGGCCTGAGTAGCACAGGTAGGTTGAACGCCAACACCAAATGCCAACACAAATACCCCAAAGCCCTGGATGAGTTTAGTGAGAGCAAAACTCTCACTAACTCAGCTTTTGAGGTTACCATCTCAGTAAGAGAGAGAGAGATAGGAAAGGGAGCAAGAATGTCAGGGTGTGGGGGAGGGCTGGGAGCCCGCAGACTTCTGTTGCCACATGATTTTCCTGGTTTTCAAACTGCTGCTCTAACAGACATGCACGAGTCCCATGTGATGGCTTATTTACGAAAGCACAGTTGTAAGGCTGTTTGCATCTCACATCCGCTTGGCAGCCCACCTGACCACGGGATCCAGGGGCACCCACTGCATCCTCCCCATCTGTGCCATCAGGCCAGGGGGATGGGTGACCCATGATGGGAGGACACTGCTCCTGAGCTGGGGAGATGATGAAACAGAGAGGAGAAATAGCTTTCCACTGCTCTTGGCACCCCTTTGCCTGGCACTGTATTAGGAGGCTCCAGAGGCAAGGTGCTGTCCCTCCTGCACTGTTATGAGGAGAAGAAGCTTTTTTTGAGATCTGTCTGTCTCGCTCCTTTAGAGTACCCAGAAACAAGCTTGCAGTCAAACTGACATGGCATATGCTGATATCCCCTGTTTATCTTCAAATAGGTGCAGATTCTCTTTCCTTGAGTGGAGCTTTTTCTGGTACCACCAGCCCAGAGTCTCTTTTCACCCAAAGATCCACTCAATTAAAGAGGAAAATTCTATATAAGGAACGTGGAGGAGGCTAAGGGAGGGAGTTCACAATGAATTAAAGATGGTTGTTTCTTTGGAAATGGATGACTTGGCATGCTTTCAATTAGTTTGTACAGAGAACCCCTAATTCCCCTAATTTTCTCAGTCAGAGGGAGAACCAAGACATGAGCAAGAGAGACACAATGTGTAAGGAGAGAGTTTTTGAAGGCCAGCAATAGAACCTGAATTCACAGAGGCTGTGATGAGACAAGATTATGATGCAGTAAGCCATATATTTTAGGGGTGGTGTTTTCCTTACTCCATAGCATTCCTAGGAAAAACATCAATAGAAAAGTCATCACCTCATATGCTGCAGAGATCACCCCTCTGGTGATCTCTTCCAAAACCAAAGCTCCAATGAAAAAAGGATATCTGGCGTTTTAAAACTTGAGTATGGTCAAACCACCCATCCCTAGGTGCTTTATATCATCCCTAGCTCCTCTTCCCAGACAACGAATCGTTGTTTTAAATTGCCCAAGAACCAAGACTGCTACCTCACCACACAGATTACGTCTCCCATGGCCATGCCTCTGCACGCTCAGTAAATCGCCTCCATTAAGGGTTAATTCAACCAGGGCCTTTTACTCCAAGTTGTTTTCCAAGTAGCTGAGAGAATAGGTCTCTTGTTACAAACATGGCTTCTGGGCATTTGGTGATGCTTTCCCTTTTCTCTCTCTCTGTACCACAAAAGAATCTTTTGTTCTCATCCCTCTGTCTCATTTATTCTCCCCCACCCTGCTCTCGCCTCTTCCTTCCATTGGCTGCCAAGTGACTAAGGAATGGCAAAAAATGACCATAGCTTGGTCATGGCAAACATTTCTTCACCTATTATCTGATAGTGACCTTGAGCATCCATGTGAAGGCCCCTCTGCTTCCATTGGGCTTCTCTTAGAGATGGGGAAGAATGAGTCAGACAAACATGTAAGTTGAATCAGCCCAACATGCTAACGGAAATATCTTGTAAATTGAGTCATGGTGCCTGTTTCACGAAAATCAAATGATAGGGACCCAGAACTGGCAGGAGTCATGCAGCAGCTATGATGAGTCTAAATTTTCATGGGAACTCGGCATTCATTAAAAAACACATGAGAGGCACAAGAAGAGTCTCTTTCTTGCCTCCACATTTACTGATTCAGTTGGTTGTAAGCTGGAGCTAACACTCTCTGTTGGATGGGTTGTATAGTTTCCCTTCACTGCTGCTGTAAATCTTCTTAGGCATGATCTCCCACCACAGAAAAGCTGTGGCAAATCCCCATGAACATCACGTCTTCCCACACCCCATTGAAATTATACTTCAGGCATTCCCACAGGCTTCCTTCCAGCTATAGTCTCCTTGCACATACTGCTTCACTGAGTCACCTTACACGTACAAAGATATGTAAAAGATCACATGATGCCAAAGTCACCGCAACTTCTACAATGACCTTTCTGCTACAGAAACAATTCCTTAGCCAAATTCCCACCTCCCTTCCTTTCACAGCATTTGGGTATATACTTCACTGATACTGTGTTCTGCAACAAAATAAAATTCTTCAGTCTCACCTGATGCAAATCCTTTTGCCTTTCTTCTCTACTGACCCTCTTCACTCCTCTGACCACCCTTTGTCCTTGAGTTGATCTCAGTCCATGTCATGCTTTAGATGAAAATGGTATATACTGCCTGTGTCCATCTGCCAAGCTTTCTGCACTCTTCTCCCATTTAGTGCCTTAACTATTTTGGAAGGTTCTTGAAACAATCATTAAATTTCAGCCCTAGCCACATCTCTCACACACACATACAAAGCAGTGGATGTAAGGCGTTATGCAGAGAACTTTTGCTCCTGTAGAGAAGGGGAATGAACTATAGATAAAAGGGCCATTATATTCCCATATTAGAAGGACTTCTTGTCTGGTGGATTTTAACCAAGCTGGTTAAAACATCATGAAAATGATGCACTGACCAACTCTTTATATTCATAAGGCTCTGCCCACAATAAGGATTTTTGCTTAGTCAACCATACTGTTTTGAAGGCAGTGTGCAGGGCAGCTTTCACTGCAAAGCCTCAAACTCATCCAATATGTAACAACAAAGGAATATACAATAATCCTTTTTCCTGCCTCCTGGATTCATCTAAATGAATCCCAACAAAGACACAGAGATTCTTCCTGCAACCTCAGCTGTGCTCCACTGCTCCCACAGTCGCTCTGTGTAGATGGTGCTTGCCAGGACACTGATCATCTCCATCACAAAAGGCAACTGAAGCACCCTGACATGAAGAATTTTGCCCTTGTCAAAAAAACAAGTCCCTGAAAGATCCAGAAGCTCATTAATTCAAACGTTATGCATCTAACGCTGCAAATTTAAACTTCCCCACCAAGCAGTGCCCCTGATGAAGCAATGCATTGCTGGATACTCTTGGAATTCTACACAAAACAATGGTGAAACTCTAAGGAAAAGGCTTTGCTTCTCCCTGCTTCAATTCTACTTCACATGCTGGGATGCCACGCTCCTGATGCGAAGACTACTGTAATCAAAGGCGTTACACTGTCTAGAGAGCCCCATCAGGGTCATCTTTGCACCCTGTGCAGACCAAGAGGTCAGCTGTTGGAGTCCCTTTGGAAAAAAGAAACTACTACCATCTCTTTCACAAATGAGAAGCCCAAGGATGGGTTATGGATTCTTACTTAGATAATTTTGGATGAATCAAGAAAAGAGAGGAGGAATAGCTGGATGTCTAAATAAAGCCAATGAGATCACATGTTCCGCCTTTTTATCTGCTTTTCTCTTTCTGCTTTTGGACAACAAAGCTTCCTTTGATACAGAAGAAGAGGGGGGTAGGGATGGTGGGGAGAGGGGGTGCCAGAGTCACCCCAATGGCCCCCGGTCACTTATCCATGCTCCTTAATGTGATGTTCCCACTGACAGAGACAGAAAAAAAACAGTGATCTCATGATTCCAGAAACGATTCATGCAAACAACCCTGGGAGATCAGGGGTGAAGGGAACAGGAAAGAGGGATAAAGGATGAGTGAGGAAAAGCAAGAATGGGAGAGGAAAGGGTAGGAGCTATAGGGAGAGTGAACATAGGAAGCAGGACCTGGGGGGACAACTGTGAATGGAAGTAGAAATTGAAGGTCAGACTCCAAAAGAGGATATGCAATTAGGGATTGTAGAGAAAAGGAGAAGAAAGAGGAGCTTTGAGACCAAGGGTAACAAGACTGGTGGAAGAAGATTGAGTGTGAGGTGTGACACTGCATGGCAGGACTTGAGGGCAGGGTCAGGGATATGAGCTGACTGAGTTCTCTAAATGTGGGAAAAGGGAGGCTGGGCTCAGAGACAGCATGATGAGGAACAAGGGCTTGATATGAGTGTGGGAAAGAAAGAAGGCAGAATTAGGAGCAGAAGAGTTAAGACTTGCTGAAATTTGCTTCTTCTCCATATTGCTACACAAAACCAGGTCACCAAATCTGCCAAGAGAATAAAACTGGTCTCTCTCAGTCCCAGACCCAACAGATGCCAGACAGATTTATTACCTGAAGCATTCAGCCATGTTCCAAGCAGGCAGTGGTTATGCAGTGGGGCTGAAAACAGGCAGCCTGGTTTGCACTTTTGTTGGGCTGATCTCACTGAAGAACTGCACTTCTGCACAGAGGAGCACTGTCTGTGTATTACACCTCACCTGCCAGCAGCCATTTCATTCAGCCTTCCTCCTTTCCTTCCCCCATTAGTCCTTCCCTTCTCCCCTGCCTCCATCCTTCCTTGCCACCTTGCCACAGGGAGACAAGAGATCATCACAGCTGGCAGGAGACATCCCTTCTTCTCCATCCCCCCAGGGGACCTGTCACCCCAGCAGCAACTTGTCCCTAACCAGTGAAGCAGTCACGGCACAGCAGGAGACTTTTTAGCCCACAGGACTCCTGATGGATTGGGGACAAATAGTGGGATGAAAGACTGGGGAAACAACTAAAAGAAAAAGTGTCTCTCACAACAAGCTGCCATCTCCACGTCTCACAGCTCTCCCCAACACTGGCCTGTCCCAGGGGCTCATCACATTTCCCAGCTCCTCTGTCTGCTCTGTGGCAGCTAATCAGTGACCCACTGACAGTCTCTGTCCATCACTCGTCCCTGCACGCAATGGGGTAATTAAACCCTGACCCTGGGCTCCTTTTATCCATTTCCTCTGCACAGTCACTCCCCGAAATGGCAGAGGGGAGGGCCTGCTGTGGAGGCTCCTGCCCCAGTCTCCAGCTCTAAGGAAGATGTGAAGCACAGGAAGGACTTGTTGTGAAAAGAAATATTCTGAGGGGGCAGCCAAAGAGGTATTGACTGGTACAAAGCTTCCTACATGATTGTGCTGAGCTCTACTGACCAACTCCACCAGGCAAGCCTTTGTAAACCTTCAATTCTTTATCATCATGCCCACAGGTTGTCCAGCTTCCTTCCCCTGCCCAAGCATACCTACACCACCACTCCTCTGCATGTCTTCAGGGCAGTGCCAGGTGTGATCCCCAGCTCAGATCTAACAAAAAAATAAAAAATAAAAAATAAAAAAAAAAAGCTTTCCAGAAATCCCAATGTATCCAGCCCTGCACACACACAAGATCAATGCAAAGTTTTTGCCCTCCCTGGTGTGAACCCTTTGCCTCCACTTGGACTAAGCCAAATGCCTCAGGCCTGACACTAGACTTTCCTCATTAAACACCTGTAGAAGGGCAGAGGGAGGTCTTAGTGACAGGATGAATCCTGTGGACCTCAGTGGATGGATGCAGGAGCTGGCTGGGACAAGGTGATGCTCTGGTCTGCACAGAAGGACAATGGAGGATATTCCTAGTGACAGACAGGAGTCACAAAATGCAAGGAAGTAATTTTTTTTTTTAACTTCTCTTTCTGCTTTCTGGCACTCCACAAAGTTGATTACACAGATTGATAAACAGCCAGAAATTATCCTGAGCAATCCAAACTCTGCTTCCTCCTCCCTACCCTGAGTGGGGAAGCTGCCTCCCTCCCACGCATGAGCAAGAAGGGCTGGGGCCACCCGGGGAAGGGCATGACGGGTAAAGCAGTGCCCCCAGACAATTAAGCACTGTCCCAGGCACTGCACACCCTTGTCCTGGGAACAAAAGAGTCACACACAAGAGACCTGACTGTGAAGCCTCCATCCGCTTTCATCACTGACCCTCAGGGCAGTCAGGGCACAAGGTCAGCCCACTTAAACTCCAAACTCAGCCAGAAATAGAGCTGGGAAGTGGGCAAGGGTGGCCAACTGCAGGGGTCCCCAACCATTTGAGGGGCTCTTTGACTGAGCCATTTCATTTCATCAAAGACACATTTTTTTCTGGAAGGAAAATGGAGAGCAGTGGGTGTGAAAGGAGTAAGGGGGAGGCAGGGTGTTCACCATGAATTATGACCACTCTCAACAACAGTCTTTTACATTGCAGAGGTGAGGAGAGGATGGGGTAATTGGGCATGTTAGACCCATGCATAATGAGGGCAAGTCTCTGCCTGTTTCCCACCCCTCACTCTGCTACTGCTCATGAGATATGGTCCCCTGTATGCCCTGCTGCTATTCTGCTGTGGAGCTCAACATCCCAAGGGCTCATCCCAAGGACCACAAGCTTTGATAGCGCCTTGCCAGACCAGTAGTGCCCCTGGGCTGTGCAACAGAGTGTAGTCATGTCCCTGGGTTGGAAAGGCTTAAAGTTGCCTTACAAATAAAAAATGATCAGCCAAACCAGAGTTTGTGCTTTCCACCTGCAGGGTCTCAGAAAACCCATTAGGCTTTAAGTTGCCTTTAAGGTTTTTCAGGTTGCAAGTACTGATTTTGTAAGTAATGCTTTCACAGAGGTAATAGAGTACTGCTTTTCATAGAGCTGCACCAGATACTCCTGAGACTTATCTACTTGATTGGGAGAAGAAATCTGTGGGGACAAAGTCCAGGGGCACTGAAACATACTTGATGCATGTGGAAATACAATGCATCTGCCACAGAACCTTGTCCATTTCCCCCAGCTTCCCTCTGGATAAACCTCGGAGAATCCTAAATGCAGGAAATTTCAGAGGAAGGACAATGAAGACACCCACTGAAAGCAGCCCCCTATTCCACCCCAATAGGGCCATGTCCCACCTGCCCCAAACAGAGGCTGCTGCAAGTGCTTGCAGCACCCAGCAGAAGTGGGGCAGGGAAAGGGCAAGCAGGCTGTGCAGTGATGGGCAGGGAATACAATCCCCACATTTACTCACTGAAAGTTCCCCCTGAAACAGACAACATGGCTCAAGGGACAGCAGTCAAGAAGGATGTTAGTCCAAAGTTAGTTGTGTTGACACTGAAAACAGTAGCAGAAAAGCAGCCAGAAACATGAGATTCAGCACAGCCCCAGTACACAGAAATATATCTGAGTGCCAAGAAGCTAACCAGTCATGCAACGTGTGATCTGCTAGCAGACTCCTTATTACACGTGATGAAAGACAAGAAGAAGGCAGTTTTGATTCTCAGAGTTTTCATGGATTGTGTACTTTGGGATAAAAAAATCTCTGTATGTGCAAACTAAGCCTTCTTGATTGAAGCCATCTTGGTAGACTGTAAGCAGTGAGCCAAATTTTCAAGAGAAAGCTGCATTTCAAATTCTTGATACAATTAATCAGGCCTATTCTTGAAAATTAACAGCTTCCTGGGATTTTTTTAAATGCTGGCTTAATCTTACTTTTTTGGATTTTAAGTAACCATTTTCATCAGCAATTCATTACTTTTCCCCTTGGGAGGAGGTAATCAGCTGGATTTCTACTATTGAGACAGACATGGCTTTAGGGCACATGCAGATTCAATCTCCATCTCAGACAGAGAATCCAATCGATCTTGGACACTTTGGGGCAGCTGTGCACAAAAGGCAGGGTCAGTCAGCACACGTGTACAAAGGCTGATGCTTCAGGGATGTACTGAAGGACATGCACAACGCACACACTTCACTGGAGCAGCACAAAACAAGGCTCAATCAAACCTACAGGTTTTGGCCTTGTTAGTGTCAGCAGGTCTAGTTTTTCACCTCGGGTGAGTTCTGCTTACTGTCTTTCTTTTGAATGGCAGGAGCTGCCAGCAAAGGAAACATTCGCTGCTTGTTCATCTCCCTTGCAGCTGTAGTAGCAGAAGTGAACAGCAAGAGAAATGAGGTCCTACAACTTCTTTTAACCAGTCTGATACCCAGTCAATGCACAAGGCTCTGAGAAATCCCCTTGGGCACAAGAAAATGATTCTCATTATTCAAGTGTTCTCCTGTATGTGTGAAAATCGTCTTTTTTCCACTTTGCAGTAAAACAGGAGAAATATCCCACCTTGGCAAACCCTGAATCCAGGCCCCCTCCTGCAGCAGCAGTTTGGACAGTGACCACACGGTGACGCTCCATCCTTAGAAAAGGAGCCCAGCCGGTGGCCGGGGCCACCCTGCCAAGCCCCCGGGCGACGGCGCGGGGACAGCCGGAGCAGTCCTGCCGGGGCGTGGGACGGACAGCGGGCTCGAGTCCTGCCCGTGTGCCATTTGCTTAAGCAGCTCTCTGTATTAGCTGTCAGCTTTAGGGAGGGTTCTGCGGGATGACCCCTTTGCTTGTTTTGCAGGTTCTCTCTCAGGACCGCAGCATCGCAGAATCTGTCCAGCTAAATTGTCACTGTCTCTAGGGCCACCCCCTCTCTGGGCTGATGTAACAGTGCTTATCCACCCTCATAGTGATCTTTTTTTTTTTTTTTTCCTTTTGTTGCACTGTAATTCCACCCTGCAACTTGCAGCCCCTTTCTCTGGTCTTTAGCTGTGCAAAACCCCTTAGAATCTGGTTCTGTCTTCTCTGTATCACCCTCAGCCACAGTCAAGTGCTGTTGCACTGCCAAGCCCCAGCAAGCTCTTCGTGCAGAGATCAGAGTCTGGCTCAGCAGTTCTAGAGCCTCACTGATGTAAAACTCCCGTCAGTGGCCAAGGTCAGAATGTCAGTCTCTTTTCTTCAGAGAGCTCCCACCTGAAGGACTGCATTTCTCATTCAGCTTCCCTTCATAAATAAATCACATCTTAGACCCAGGACTTCAAAATGATTATTAACAACGCACTCTTTCCCCCTGTAGTCCAGCATTGTGGGTGGCTTCAGTCAGTTTTTTGATGTATGCAGACAAGAGGCTCACGGGGCTGCATACCACAAACACTGACTACCCTCTCAGCCAGCAAGAGAGGTCATCGCCATGGGCCAGTCCCTGTTCCTAGTCACAGAGGAGTTTTCAGTTCAAAGAGTACAATGTTGGGGTGGTTTTTTTTTCTTTTTATCTGCGTCAGTAAGTCGGGTTTGGCAGCCTGGCAGTTGCTCAGAAGCAGCTAGAAAAGATGACACATAAGGCAACAAGGCAACCACATTTCTCTGGGAAATCAAAGCATTCTCCCAGTGGTGGTGCTGTCATGATGGAGGCAGGAGAACCATTTGAAGGCCCAACCACTGCCCCCACGCACATCACAGAGGAGAGGAACGCGTGGAAGCCTGGCCATCCTGCCGCACACACTGGTTTTGCACACAGTTGTGCTGACTGGCTTCCACATCCGCTGGCATCCGATGCTTCCTCGGGTCGCTCCTGGCCTGCCAGCAGTAGGGGTGATTGTGCCAACCAATTTCACAGAATCACTGAATCAATTAGGTTGGAGAAACTCTGAAATCATGAAGTCCAACCTGTGACCAAACGTTACTGGGTCACCCAGATCACGGCACTGAGTGTCACATCCAGTCTTTCCTTAAACACTTCCAGGGACAGTGAACCCACCACCTCTCTGGGCAGCCCATCCCAGTGTCCAATCACCCTTTCCGCGAAGGAATTTCTCTTAATGTCCACCCTAAACCTCCCCTGGTGCAGCTTGTGACTATGCCCTCTTGGCCTGCCACTGGTTGCCTGGCAGAAGAGACCAATCCCCACCTGGCTGCAGCCTCCTTTCAGGGAACGGGAGAATGACCAGGTCACTCCCGGGCCTCCTTTTCTCCCGCCCGACCGGGCCCCGCTCCTCCCGTCCCCATGGCAACGCGGAGGGCGCGCGGGGGGCGGGGCTCGGGCGGGCGCTTCCGGGCGGTGCCGGCGGTGACGTGGCCGGCGGGGGCTGACGGCGCCGCGCGGCCGCTTCCGGTGAGCCTGGGGCCCCTCAGGGACGCCCCCCCGCGGCTGCCCCCGGGACGGTCCCGCCGGGCGGGGTGGGGCGGCGGCTGAGCTCGCCCCTTGCCCGGCCGGGCACTGCCCACAGCCCCTGCCCGGCCCGCAGCCCCTGCCCGGCCCCGTCTCGGGGGTGCGGCACGGTGAGCAGCCGGTGAAGCCCTGGTCCCTCAGGGTGGGGTGCGGTGGAGGTGACCACCTTCTCGGTGTCAGCGTGCCTTGGACGCCGCCGAAGGGTGGGCGGTACTCAAACGTGCCAGCTAATTAGTGCCCGAAATTAAATGGGAAGGGGTTTTGTGCATGGGGAAATAATGAGGCTTTCGGTGGAAAACTTGAGCACGGCCTGCCGATAGTGGCGGTGAACGTCGAAAAGTGACGTGACTTGCTGTGAAGTCGAGAACATGGAGATGTGTGATGGATGTCGGGGATAAAACTGAGTGTTTTTAGCAGCCGTGGTGCAGGTCGAGCGTGGGAAGAAGCAGGTTCGGGAAAGGGACCACGTTTTGTTGTGTGCTTTGGAAATGCTGCACCTTTGTCAGTCTTGGGTTTGGAACATGCAGCATTCAAACTCGAGGACTTTCTTCTCGAGGAGAGAACCAGGACACCTGACTCCTTTTTCATCTTTTGATATAAAAGCAGAGACTACAATGTGGCATTCCAAAAAAGTAGAAGGAGATTAATAAGGGTGACAGGTTGGTTCTCTGTGTTTTCCTATTGGGATAATTCATTTATTTGGTTTATTCTCTTCTTTCTTCCTAGGGAGTTTGGAATAAGCAGGTTCAGACAAACGGGCTCCACTGAAGCAAAACAATGTTTGCAGATTTGGACTATGATATTGAGGAAGATAAGCTGTGAGTATTTCACATATCTTTTCCTGGTGTTTATTACAATATAAGTAGGCTTTGCAGCCAAGATCTAATGAGAGTTGATAAATTTACCTGTGCCTGACACTGTGCTGACCATCAGACTTCCTGTTCAGTGCTGATTTCTTGCTCCTTCTGGAGACTGGGGAAGAGGCATTGCAGTGCTGGTGAGCAAAGGAGAATGCGTTGCTCTGCAGAGTGACTGCCTTGCATTTAACATAGAGCACTTGATTTGCATCACGTTTATGTTGTGCAAGTTGTCCTCTCACTCTGGCACTAAGTGCAGGGGAAACATTAAAGCATGGTAGTGTTTCTTCAGTGCCTAGCGATGGATGAGGGTGTCTCTTCCACCTCTAATCCTTGCAGGCAATCAGTCCCAAGAAAAAGATAGCACAGGTATCTCCCATGCTGTTATACTCAGTGGCAGAGGTGAAGGAATGAGTTCAGATGTGCAGTGCTCATGATGTTTTCCATTTGTACTGACTCAGATAGCAGAGTTGTTTCATATGCAGGCAGCTCTGCCTAAGTTCAGTTATTCCGTTCTGTTTGTAGGGGCATCCCCACTGTACCTGGGACAGTGACCCTGAAGAAGGACTCCCAGAACCTGATTGGGATCAGCATTGGAGGAGGAGCACAGTACTGCCCCTGTCTCTACATTGTCCAGGTGGGCACCTGGGGAAGAAAAATAAGCCATCTTTTAAAAACAATGTTGTCCTGAGAGATGGGAAGTGTGGAGAGAGCTCTATGCTGTTTTTTTTTCTCAAAGTGGGAGATGACATCTCACTTTTCAGTGAAAAGATTTCCTTACTCTTGTACCTGGTAGGTGTGGAAGAATTCAATTAGGCCTTCTGGAATTATCTTACTCCTTGGAGATCATGCTAGAATTCCCAGGGGAGCAGTGTGACAGCAGATTCCCAACATCAGGAAATCCTGTGCTAGAGGAGGCACATCCCAGGGGCAAGAACAAGATGACTAGTCCACCTCTTGGTTTGTAGTCTTTAGCTCTGCATTAGCCTTTCTCCTGATTGCAGACTGCCTGTGCTCTGTCTTAGGTGTTTGATAACACCCCAGCAGCCTTAGACGGCACCGTAGCAGCCGGGGATGAAATCACAGGAGTCAACGGGAAATCTGTCAAAGGGAAGACCAAAGTGGAGGTGGCCAAGATGATACAGATGGTAAAGGTGAGAGGTAGGAGAGGGACACTGGAGCTTCTGGGTCATAGTTGGCAGCTTATTGTCCTTGGGTAAAGGAAGCCACAGCTGCCTGCTTCCAGCACAGATGTTTGGCATTTGCTCTTTCTGCAGGGAGAAGTGACAATACACTACAACAAGCTTCAGGCTGACCCAAAGCAGGGCAAGTCTTTGGATATTGGTAAGACTGGTTTCTTTCTCCCTAGAGTGTTAAACTGATGTGGAAGGGTGGAAGATTGGTCCCAGCTAAAACCAAAGTAAAATTCTGTTTTGTTTTTTGCTCTTAACTCAGTAGTTTTCAAATGGATACTGTCAAAGAGAGTTACAGGCTTAAAAAAAAAATCCTTCCCTGACTTTCTGAAATAGGCTTGAAAGTTAAGTCAAGATTTAACTGTTGTTGTAGGAGGCTTGTTTTTCTGTGCTGTGTTTTTAGCATGGATGATGAATCTCAACTGCATAATAACTTAATTAATTTATTTTTAATTCATGTTATGCCGACCTGTTTTTAGATGTACACAGAAATGTGTCAATTGAAAGGCATTGGTGGTGATTTCTAAGCTTGGAGAACAGTGATGAAATACCTATTTACACTGAGTTTTGTACAAACATAAATTTTATGGGAGAGAGGAGAGCCTTTATTGCTAAAACAAAGTGTCTGGTTTTGAACTAAGCCTACACATCTGTCTCCTTTATATGGTCTGCCTTTCTCACTTTCAGCAAAATCTATCCATTCTCTTTGCTCTCATTTCTTTTCCTGGTGATTATGGTGCTAATAAATTGACAGTAGTTCTGGGAAATTGTGAGTAGTGAGATGTATTTCTGGGAAAACAGAAATGTGATGAGAATATGGTATTTTCCAGAACACTATGGCTTCAGCTGAATTCTTGGGATCTGCAGGCAAGTCTGCTTGTAAATAAAGGTGGCTGAGTCATCAGGTTCCAAGGAGGGCAAAGATGTCTCTAGTAGTTTGCAATGTATGACCACCAAAGACAGAAATTCTATCAAGAGGTGGCCAAAGGGTTTAATGAGGATTCAAAAAGTAAAAGTAGGGAAAGAGACAACACTGAGCATTAAGTCCTGATTGTCTTTCAGCCTCATCTCCTGACTTCAGCTGAAGCAATACAGCAGACAGCATAAGCAAGGTTTTGTTCCAAATATCAAGATCAGTGCTTTGATTGTAGCAAAGTGATTGATTGGGACAGTCTACCAGAAGAATTGCTGGAGCTCTATTGATTGAAGTGTTTAGGATGTGAGGGCAGAGCAGATAGGCAAGTCAGAATATGTGTTATGTGTGGCTGGACCAGAGTGCCCCGTTTCTGTGCTATTCTTTCTTCTTGCTGCCTCAGTACTGAGTTAACTGCAGTTTATCCAGTGCCTGGAAAAACAGTGAAATGTGCTGGTGAGCGTTTCACGCTCATGGAAGTGACCCTGCTGCTTGTTTGTAACTTTGTTTTGGTAGTGTTGAAGAAGGTAAAGCACCGACTGGTAGAGAACATGAGCTCAGGGACAGCCGATGCCCTGGGGTTAAGCCGAGCCATACTTTGCAATGGTAAGTATTGTCCAGGAGGACATTTTCATAATGGAGCACTTACTCTCCTGTGTTTGCCTACTTTTTATTCTTCTGCTCTGCCTTGGCTGTTGTGATTGGCTCTGCCCTTCCTGAGTGATATAGCCTGTCCTTGTGGCCACTTAAATGTTATCTTAGGTCAGATTAATTTAAAGCAGGGACCAACTTAGTGAATGCCTATAGGTCATGACTCCACACCATAAAATTAGTTTTCAGTCATTTTAAAAGCTTCCCATGTTGTATCACAGGACAGGCATGAAGGGGGCAAGGGAAATTTGAACCAAATATATGAAACCAGTATTTTTCCACCCAATCAGGTCTTAACCATGTCCTGAATGTTACTTGTAATTCTGTATTCTGATTCTTGCTTCTATTTAGATGGACTAGTGAAGAGATTAGAGGAGCTGGAGAGAACTGCAGAGTTATACAAAGGTAAACTTGGCATTCCATCAGACTCCGGATGGGAGAGAACGATGCTTTCATTGTGTTTCAGTGAAGTGACTTACATGTTTTTTTTCTGACTTCCATCACAGGTTTGACAGAGCACACCAAGAGTCTTCTCAGGGCTTTTTTTGAGCTATCTCAGACACACAGAGGTAAGGAATCTCGAGCAAAGGAGCACAAATCTTTGACCTTCAGTTTCAGGAGTTTTTGTTTGTACTTAGTTGTGTGATTCCCTCACCCAACGAAAACAAAGGGTTGCAGAAATGAGCTGGGAAAGGCTGCTCTGCTGCATTGCCAATGCTAACACAGGCTCTGTCTTTCATATGAGACATTGGGGAAATGCCCTGCCCAACACTGGTATTTAGGGAATATGTAGCATCATCCCACAGCTAATTGTGTGGTTATGGGAGGCAATTCTAATACTGGAGATAAGATTTTTCTCGGGGTTCACCTCTTCATTCATCTGTCTGTATTTATTCTGTTCATGCAGCATTTGGAGATGTTTTCTCTGTCATTGGCGTACGGGAGCCACAACCTGCGGCCAGTGAAGCTTTTGTGAAATTTGCTGATGCCCATCGCAACATTGAGAAGTTTGGGATTCACCTTCTGAAAACAATTAAGCCGGTAAAGAATTTAGCCAAGGGAGTAAAGAGTTTGGAGAAGAGGGGAATCTAGAAAGGCAGAAGCCTGTCTTTAAAGGTGTAGTCTTAAAAGTTCATTCATTGTGGGAAGAAGGATCCTTGTCTGCTTTCCTTCAGGGAATTCTCTTCAAAATGAAAAGAACCTGAGAGGTAACATAATGAATATATCAACCTTGTCCCATGACTTCTGCACATGAGTATATTCGTCTCCTTTTCTTTTGGGGATGAGGGAGGAGTGTGACCAGTGTAGTACATGATATTGGTATCCATAACTGCATTGTGTCACTAAAAGAGTTCAGATAAGCAACTGAGGAGCAATGTAAGAATTTCAATCAATATATTTGAGTGAGAGTCTCCAGGGGATCACTGCACTTCGTTTAGCAAAGAGAGAATTTAAGTGTTGATTTGGGCATCACTTTCAGTGCTGTGTTGGATGGACAGTGCTGGGTTATGAAACTTTGAATCAGGGAGAGCTGCAGCTGAAAATAAAATGAGTCAAAAGCAGATGAATCCAGGCTAGAAGTGAGGCAGGCATTTCTAGCACTGGAACCACTTGCTGGTGACAGTAATGGAGGCTGTAACCATTCTGAGCCATGATCAAATATCTTTCTTCAAATATGCTGAGGTTCAAAGAAGAGTTAACTCGAGGCAGCCTCATGACCTGTGCTGGGTAGAATGTTGCACTTGAATCGTAGTCATGCTTTTTGATCCTAATTCAGCAACAGGGTGTTTCCCTTGCAGATGCTCACTGACTTGAATACCTATCTGAATAAAGCCATTCCTGACACAAGGCTGACTATCAAAAAATACCTGGATGTCAAGTTTGAATATTTGGTGAGCTGCTTGTTTTTTGTTTTTTGTTTATTCCTAAGTGCTGGTTGAAATTAACTTTCATAGAATCATCCTGAAATCACATCTAGCCTATGTGATCACAAATCCATCCTTCCACAATCCATGAGAGGATGCCCTGTTTTTTCCAGTTCTTTGTTTACTGCCAGACTACTAAGATAAAAAAACATCTGCTTTTAACCTAGCACTTCTCACTAGTAAGTACCACATGGCTTATTTTCTACATGATCAAAATTATTTCCTGATTTATTTCTGAAGAGTTCCTCTTCAGCTTAGGCTCTTGAACTCCCCTAAAGTGCTCCCCAGTCCATATTTTTCAGGTAATTTTGGACTCTTTCTTTAGCTGAAGTAAACAACTGTCAAATCATATTAGCTTTAACTTAGACCTTGCCTTTTTTTTTCCTTTCTCCATTCCACTCAGCCCTTGTTTTCTACCCAAAAAGGGTGAGGTTGCTCAGTGCGCCTATTCTGTAACTGTAGGAATCTATTTCTTTTTACCCACTGAGAGAAGTACTTGGAGCTGCAGCCCTAAGGCAAGGGGATATAGCAGAATCTCTTCCTAATCAATTCTTCCTTAATCTTTTTCTTTCCTTCTTTATTTATTCCCATCTCATACTTGTACTGTCTTTTCCCAAAGAGTAGAGGAACACAGGATTTCTCCTACTGTGCTTTCTTCAGAGCCTTTCTACTGAAGGAAGGAAGGCTTGGAATAGTACAACCTCATGGGTATTGGGTGATGATGAAGTTGTTTCTAATTTTTAATAGTTCCTTCTTGTTTTGCTTTTTTCTTTTTTTTAACCTTTAATTCTGCAAAGTCTTACTGCCTGAAAGTCAAAGAAATGGATGATGAAGAGTACAGCTGCATTGTGAGTATCAGTACAATTGCAAAACTCCTGTGCCTGTCAGCATCCAACTAGTGAATGCATGCTAAGGAATTACATACATTTGTTCTTAATGTATTAGAAATAGGGGATCCTTAGATGCTGCCTGGTAAGCACTGCAGCTTGTTTGCTCAGTGGTTGCTTTTCTCAGTGTTTAAGTACTGTTAGGTTATGTAAGGAGGATTAAGGTGTTATCTTCACAGATTCCATTTGTGTGTAGTGTACAGCTTATCATTAATTCTGGACTTGTTTCTGAGAAATGGAGATTTAGCTTTTCTGCTGCAAAATGTATGTGAAACTGCATTTTTAAGTGAAGTAAATTGATTAAAGGATCTCTCTTAGCAATAGGGGGTTAGGGGTTTTAGGGCTTTAATCCTTAACAGCTCTGTTTAAAATAACTAAAGGTATCCCATAAATTCCAGTTTCCCTGCATGAAAGTAGCTTCTTTCTTTATCCTAGGTATCAACCTAAGAGCAGGCATTTAATTTTTTGGAATGCCTAGTTCCCAAGTGCTAGGAAGGAATCAGACTCCTAACCCAGTCCTTCATTTTATGTTTGCTTCAAAATGGAAAGGAAAGAATCCCCATCTTGCCCAGCAGAGCGACAGCTTTGGGTTTTGGCACGTGCAGTGTGTGTTAGCAAGCCTTAGATTGGGGCATGGATTTTTCTGTATGTTATGTTTGCAGGTGCAAGGGAATGATGCTTCATTTCTGACAGACCTAGCTCCTTACCAAAGTGTTTTGTAGGACAATGTATAGGTCCCTGCTTTCTTTTGGTTTCCAGCATTATGTCTGGATGGTTGTAGATACCAGCAGGTTCCCTGTGTAGATACGTAATTCACTATGCTATCAATACAGGGCAAACCTTACAGAGGAGGCCAGAATTTTTGTGTGCTTGATATAAACTTGTTCTTAATGCCTTTCTTACTAGTCCAGGTAAGAAGCCGTGCCACTTCTCCATGCTGGGCTGGAAGGTCCCTGTCCCTTTGCATTTGCTTAGTAGTGATGCTTTTCTTTACCATGGTTGGTGTGTGTTTGGCCTTCAGAGCGGCCCCACTGACCGCCAGTTTTGACATGGCTCAGTGTTCCTCACGGTTCCTGCTTCCTGACAGCAGTTCCCGTGTGCCTGAGAGGTCTGTAATAACCCAAGGTCATTGTGAGTCCACATTGGTAGGCAGGCTGTGTGTGCAAGCACTGTTGTGGGAGTCTCTAAAACGGTGTTTTTGGCAGGCTCTGGGTGAGCCTCTCTACCGGGTCAGCACTGGGAACTACGAGTACCGCCTCATCCTGCGCTGCCGTCAGGAGGCCCGCACGCGCTTTGCCAAGATGAGGAAGGACGTGCTAGAGAAAATAGAGCTCCTGGACCAGAAACATGGTGGGTGCCACTACTGAGTTCCGCAGACATGGCTTTGGCCTTTGTTGTTCCTCCTTTGTCTCAGCTCAGAAGACAGCTCAGTTCTTCTTTGCTGAAGAACTCCTTTGTGGCTGTAGCTGAGATATCAGCCGTGAGGGGCCAAAAGGGATTGATGTGTAGGAGATGGTACATCTCCTGATAATTAATCACAGCCTTCACACTGTTTGGGAAGGAAGTTTTCACACTTTTTCCCCCAACATGTCTCCACTACAGTGCAGGACATCGTGTTCCAGCTCCAGCGTTTTGTCTCCACGATGTCCAAGTACTATGACGACTGCTACGCCGTGCTCCGGGACGCGGATGTCTTTCCCATCGAGGTGGACCTTGCCCGCACCACTCTCAGCTATGGGCAGAAGGACACGTACACAGATGGGGCGGAGGAAGAAGGAGAGAGCGAGAGAGAGGGTAGCGGGAGGGAGGATACAAATGGAGAGAAGCTCATTGATGATGCCTGAGTGTGTCAGCATGGCCAGAGGGAGGACTTTGCAGACTTACGAAAACATGTATTTCACGTGGCCATTCATCCTCCGTTATTTCTCTGTGTGTCCAGCCTGGGATTCCTCCTCTGCTTTGGGTGGGGTAGCTGGTTGGATTGGGACCAACCTCTGCTTTCCTCTCTTTTCCTTTGCTTGTTTGCCTGGATATTCTTTTTGCCCCTGGAGACTTCTGTTACCCAGTCTGGGGAGGAAAGGCCGCTCTCACACCGCTGTGTGCCTCTGTGCAGGCAGGACTCTGCTGAGCACGTGGGCAGCACCACTTCCCTCTGGAAGTTGGTTAAGGGTTTGGAGGTGATTACAAATGGTGAGAACAGCCCCCTTCCATCCTCCCCTTGTGCTGTGGGGAAGTGTTAGCATCACTGCTTGCTGTCTTCAAACTCCTTCTGAGGATCCATCTTAGGACCGTCATGGAAATACCCCATCTTTAAACAAGAAGAAGACAAAAGCCTTCTGGAGAGAGGAAGACATGCTCTTTAGGCAGAGGCTTTGGGATTTTTTTAGTGTAAAGAATGACTAGCATGCTCTTCTCTCTGCACAACTACTTTGTGCTGCCTCTAGGCCAGCCAGCAGCAGCCCAGCTATCCTCCCCTTCCCTAGCACAAGGGATGGGGGAAAAGGAAAGCTGAGGTGAGACTGCTTCTTTCCTCCTTCCTTTTCTCTTCCCCTGCCTCCATCCCTGTGGGCCAATCCCAGATGCAGATGGCACTTCCTCTGTTAGTGAGCTGCACAACTGCCGGGAGTGGTGTGCTTCTTGGGGCAGGCACTTTGACTTCTCTGTCATTACATTCTAGTGGTCGTGAGAAGTTATTTAAGGGCATTAATTTATTATCAAGATTTTTTTTTTTATTTGTTTTTCTCTTTGATTGTTTTTGGAGCTTCTTCGTCTCTTGTGCGTGCCTGGAAAAAACCATCCATGGTCAAGCTGCTCTGGAGAATTTAAACAGGACTGATGTAGTGACTATTGTCTATAATAAATATGTGACATTTCATTTCATGTCCTTCATGCCTTTCCTGTAAGAGATTTATTTGCTTACCTTCCATTGGTTTTAATCTTAAATTATAACGTTGGGAAGAAGGGTGTCATGTGCTGGCCGTTTTTTTCTTCTCATACTGGTGCATAATCTCAATGCCAAATCTGCAGCGCAGATTTCCAGAGGAAGAGAGTTATAAACGCTGTAGCAATACCAGTCCTCCAGTACTACCAGTTTCTCTGCGTTTTTGCTTCCCAGGGAAACACCAGGTGCCTCAGTCCTGCCAAGGTGGCATCCCTTTGCCCCTCCAGGGCCAGCTTCTCCACACGGCTCAGCTGTTGCATCACAAGCTTCAGCTGATGCATAAGTCCCTGATCCTCTTTCAGAGTTGTTTGTTGTGCCAAAACACGGAGCAGTTGAGAGGAACTGAAAACGCTTCAGCGGGTCTGCCTGAAAGCCATTGAGGCAAAGTGTAAAGCAGCATAGCTGGGGTTTTTAGGAAGAGGTCTGGGAATCTTGCAGCACTGTCTGTAGCGAGATCTCATACCCTAAGGGCTTTTATTTGCTTTTGTTGAAAAAAATTTAAGAGCAGGAGGCTTAATGGGAAATGTTGACTTGTGACAAGGAAACAGAGGAGACCTTGTTCTAGCAACCAGCCTGGCTGACAAGGCAGTTGTTTTCATGCTGTAGACCTTGGACCTCTGGGAAGTTGTGAGCTCCTTCTTGGAGGGCATGCTAGTGAATAAGGGAAACCCAGCCTGGGACTGCTGGGAAAAGAGCTGCAGAGCAACTTGGTCTAGCAGAAACAGCAATCTTACCTTGTGGGGGGGAAAAGCTTTGAGAGTGCTGGATGAATGCCTGCAGGGCCCCAGCAGCACCCTTGCTGCTGCTCTCATTATCCCAGAGTTTTGCATCTGGGGTTTGTTATGGGGTTTAGTCTCACATGGGATGTTTCTAAGCGAGTTTGAGTAGGACAAAGCCCAAAGTCACAACTATGACTGGCTCAAACAGTGGTGTTAGGTATGGTGGGACAGAGTACAGCCTCATAGGGTTTACCTTCTCCCCTCCAATTTCTAGTTGTGTCTCTTCTTAAACTGATACTCTTCAACAGCTTTATTTTTCTCATCATTTACTGCTATTTTTGTTTGGGAGCACCTAGAATGAAACCCTTTCCATCATGTCCCCACTTCTCTGCTGTGTTCAAATGGCTTTATGGATCCTGCAGACTGCCAACTACCCATTAATTTGTAGGAATGAAACACAGCTTTTGGTGGCCCCACAAGCTGCCTGCCCTGTAGCCCTCTGCTTAGTTTTTGATCTCTTGTTATAGTCACAGGTTCCCCCAGGGTCTCTGAGGTGAAGCAGTTCAGGAAACCGGAAGAAAGAGCTTTGGCCGGGGGTGTTTATAAAAGATCCAGTCCTAAAGCAGATTAGAAGTGGTTTAAGCATGCCAGGGAAGGCTGTCCTCTCTGAAGCTAGAAATCCACCTCTGCAGCAGGGGGTGAGGGGGTCATGCCTGCCTTACCACGTGCTCCAACACCCTCGTTAGTGGCACTCAGGGACTGGGGCTTGTCCTTCTGCCTTACCTTTGATTCCTTTATGTAAGGAGGTTTTCTCTATTTAAGAGGAAAACACAGGCACGTCTGGTGCCATTCTTGCTCAGTGGATAATCGCCTGGGACATGGTTATTTACCTGTCTTGAAACCCCCACCCCCACAGGGGCCAAGTTGTTCCCTTCACACGTCAACGGGTCTCGCTTGAGCCTAGATAAAGCTGGCTTGGTGCTATTCCTGTCAGCAAGGCTCCGTACTGTGGCTGCACACCTAATGGCATTAGCCTTTCTTAGGTGTCTTCTTCTTCTACCTCAGCAGCAGCCTCTAACAGTGCTTCCCTACTTGGGGAAGCAGCATCAAGTGTCACTGCCCCAGCTTTACCATCCACAAAAGATGTGCCAGGCAGAGGTGGTTGGAGGTGGTGGCCTCCTGGTTTGGCAGTGTCCCAGGGAGGTGTTGCAGAGAGCCTGGTGTCTATCCCCATGCTGGTGGCACCTGGTAGCTATGAGTTGCACCACCTCCTAAACGTGCTGCCAGTGAGACTGACACTATCCAGACTGTGGAAGTGGGTTGAAGGAAATACTGACACCAGAACAGAGCGTACCAGATCTGATTACAAAGAGTCTCTAATTGTTTGTGTTCTGTATTGTGACAATGCAGAAGGAAAAGGAGAGTCCTTGGCAGCCTCTTCAGAAGACTTTCTCCAGAGCTGGTTTGAAAGTGAGGAAAGAAGATTATTATTTTTTTTCTTTTTGGTGTTTGGGCTGCTCTGAGCCTGTGTTGTACCAGCATGGGTGCAGGATGCAAGTAGACATATCACTGGGTAGGATGTGGACATATGTACATAAGGACCAGCTATTCTTATACCTCTCCCTCTTATATCTTACATCTGCCTTTGTCCCAGCTTTCTGCTCCCTGCATCCCACCTACCCTCCCATGCTGAGGTGCTTGCAAACAAGGCCGGTTTCATACATCCCCATTCTCTGCCCTGGCTAAAAACTGTCCCTCTCCACCATCTGGTCAGCATTGCAGCCATCTCGTGCCAGCACCTCCCCGTCCCCTGCAGGACAGCCGCCTCCCTCCCCTCTCTGCTCCTCTGCCACATGGTTGGCCTCCTCGTTGGCCACCACCACGGCATTGTCAGTGCTGTGGGCTGGCTGGTGGTTGTCGCTGCTGTGCTCCTCGGCTTCCTGCACATCGGACTCTGCTTCCTCGGTGTCGCTCCCACCTCCTGCAGTGGGGTTGTTCTCTGGAGGAGGCTCCTTCTTCCCTCGGTTCAGGCAGCAGTAGCTGGCGACACCCAGGAAGAGAGCGGAGAGCACGACCTCTGAGCCCGCCAGGTAGAAGATCACCTCATAGTTCTTGAGAGCATCGACCAGGCGGCCTGATGGTTGAAGAAGACATGAGGTGGTTGGAGAAGACATGAGATGGTTAAATTTGGCCTAGGCACTCCTGCTTGGACAGCCCAGTGCAGGTGGGCAACAGCTGCATTTGGCTGAGGACCCATTCCTCAAGGGAAGGGCAAGAAGCCTGAATAGCTAAAAGTCACTCTGGGAAAGAGCCACACTCTACTTCAAAGGAAAGTAAGGTAACCGTGCATGGTTGGTGTTTTCCCTTGTTTGGACAAGCTTAAATAATTGTGACACCCCCATGTTAGGGTCCCACTCCATGGTGAGCCATCTTCTACTAGCCAGGGTGGGAAAAGCCTCTGATGATTTGGATTGGCCAGTCTCAGAAAAGAAAGTTTGAGAGGCATTGCTATTTCTCAAGCTATTGTGTCAGGAAAACATTCTGAAGGGAAGAACAAATTTCTTTTTGGCAGAGAAATCCCTTTGGTTGGCCCACACCCAATGATTTCTGTGCCAGAGATATTCTAAATATGTATTTTCTGAATCCACTGGGGCTGGCAATGGAGGAAGAGCTCCCAGTCCTTGGTGCTGGGGAGCATGAACAGCTGCCTTGCTGCAGGCAGGATGCAGCCATGGAACTGCACTCTCCCTCCCGGTCTCTCATGCTCCCAAATACACGTGACCCCCAGTCCCTGCTGTGCTACAGGGCTGAAACCAGCCCTGGGAGATGCTGAGGTGCCTCCTGGAGCACTCATGGGAGGCACGTGGCAAATTCCTCCGCAGGTGAATGTGCTCCTGTTCAGCCAAGCCGGATGGCGAGTGAGGATCCTGCGTGCGTGTGCGTGTGTGTGTTTGAGGCTTATCCTGTGCCAAACCCCCTCAGCCCCACGGAGCGGGAAGCAGCTCAGGAGGATTACACCAAACAAAGCCACTCTGTTCAACCCCCTTCTCCCAGCCGAGCGCTGTTCTCCCCGAGTCCGAGCCATTGGGATTGTCAGAGCACTCAAGCTTCCTGCACCAGGGGGGTCCTACAGCCCCCAACATGACCTGGCTGCCCCCAGCACGGTTCTTTGGTGACCCCACGCTGTCTGTGTGCCATTGTACGTGCACACAGCACCATGGCACAGCTGAAGTAAGGCAGGAGGGCTGAGGGATGTCCCTTGTTAGCACCCCACCAGTGTGTCTTGCTCCTTGGGCCAAGGTGCTGTTAAATCCCACTCTCCCTGCAGCTGCCTCCAAGACACATATTTCTTCACCCTCCCTGGCCTGGGACTGCCGACTGCCCCGCAGCTTATAAAGTGAGACATGAATTATTGTTAGCATTTAAGAGGGTTTTCTCTTGGCTGCCAAATTTTACTTGAGAACTGATTGGAGTTGCTGAGGGTGGGTTCTAATCATAACTGGAGGTTTGTGCTGAAGAAAAGACCTTTCACACCAAGGTCTTCAGTGATGGGCTTTAGCCCATGTGTTACAGCTGAAGGGAGTGCATGAAAGAACAGAGTGGTTCCTCCCTGGGGATTTTCCATAGTCTTGTCCCTGACTCTTCCTTGCAAATCAGGAAACTGCACTGTGTTTGGAAATAAGCCTTGGGCATGATTTGGCTTTCTCACATGTGATCAGACACTTCACATTAATCTACAACCACCTCTATTCAACAGCCTGTTTTTATGGACTGTTTGTGGGGCATGGACCTTACCAGGGTCTGTGGCTGAGACTAGACTGGCTGAAAAGCTGCAAGTGTCTTAATCCTCTTAGAAAAATTACCAGCAAATGCCTCAGGGGACTGTACAAACTGTTTTGACTTGACTGACAGCAAAACACCTGTGCCTTGGAATTGGGATCAGAACAAGCTGAGATCACTATTCACAGTGCCAGTCAAAAGACCATGGATACCAAGGAGAAATTGAGAGACACTTGCTTTGTCCTAATGAAGGCTCTCAAAGGTTTGCCTGCAGCATGTGCCTGACCCTGTCCTTAACATGATTCTATGCAGCATTTGTAGTGAAGGCAGAGATCAGCTCTCAGCTTCTAGAGCGAATTAAAAATTGAGAAATAGGATCTTTCTTCAAGTGTTGTGTCCATGCCTGATACCTGCAATGCTGTGGAAGGCTGGCAGCCAAACGAACCACCTGTAGCAAGACACCTACCTGCAGAGGGTGGGCCGATGAGCACCGCAAAAGCCTCGATAAGTAAGACCAGCCCAATGGCGCTGGAGAACTTCTGGGAGCCAACGATAGCCATCAGCACCTCAAACTGCAGGGCCCCCACCATGCCATAAGAGATGCCAAAGAAGACGCAGAAGATGACCAGCCCCGTGTAGTTGCTCGCCCTGGCACTGCAGATATCTGTCAAGCCGTTGAAGAGCATGGAGAAGCTGAACAGATATGCCACATGAGGGCGGACCCACTTCAGCCCTGCCACCATGCCACAGGCTGGGCGGGCAAAAATGTCTATAAAACCAATGATGGAGAGCAAGAACGCGGCCTCTGTGTCCGGTACACCCGTGTCCTTGGCATAGTTGACCAGCAGTATGGGGGGCACGAAGAGACCCAAGACCAGGATGAACTTTGAAATGGTGTAAATGATAAACCCTCGGTTGGAGAAGATACTGAAATCCAGGAGCTTCTTTCCTTTCTTGGGCTTCTTCTTGGCTTTCTTGCCTTTCTTGGTTCCATCAGTGGTGCTGGTTCCCTCCTCCGACTTCCCTCCTATGGGCAGCATCTCCTTGGCTTCATATTTGTCCTGAGCTTTCCCCATCTTCCTCTTCATGCCCATATCCAGGGGTCTCATGACTGCCCCACAAGTGCAGCAATTAAGCAGAAGGCCCCCCATGATAAGGAACCCTCCTCGCCAACCAAACTTCTCCAGCAGCACTTGCCCCAGTGGAGAGAGGGAGGAAAGGAAGACGGGGCTCCCAGCAGCTGCCAGTCCATTGGCGAGAGGCCGACGCTTGTCAAAGTAGGTGCCCAGCATGATGAGTGAGGGCTGGAAGTTCAACGCCATACCCAGACCTACATGGAAGTGAGAGCCAGGAAGGAGACACGGAGTGCAAGAATATGAGATGTGTTTTGCAACAAGCTGTAAACTCCCCTCAGACTATGCTAGTCCTGAAATCCCATGATGGGATGAATGTATTCCTCACAAGCCTCTGTGCCTTCATGTTGGTGGATTGCCCCTGCAGAGGATGGGCTAGACCAGTCTGTCCACCTGAAGTGTGTTTGAATCAGGTAATCGTGCTCACACTTAGGCAGGACCTGAGCCTTACACAGGAATTCTGCCTCTTTCCACCTGCCACTGTGTAGTGATGCCACCTACCACAGTCACCATGATCACTGAGCACCACTTACGTTTCTTCTGTCTCTCAGCCACAGGCCCTGGCTGTTTAGATCCAGCAGGTGCATCCCTCACATGAGCAACATTCAGGACTAGATGCTTCCCATACTGTGTGCAAATGGGTGAGGGAGACCTGATACTAGACACAGCAGTACTAAAGGGAAATACAACACGGTCTTGGCTCTTCCCCAGGTAAGCCTGTGTTGTCCCCCAAATACTGAGGCTCTCACCTGTCAGCACACCAGCTGTCAGATAAAGCTCAATGATATTGGTGGTAAAAGATGCCAGGATCATCCCAGCAGAAGCTAGCAGCCCACCAATGAGCATCACAGGCCGGCAGCCAAACTGGTTCACCATGATGCTGCATACTGGTCCTAGGAGGAAGTAGACAAGACAGGGTAGGTGATCAGAAGGAGACAGGACAACTGGGAAGGGGCAGGCAGCCCAAGCAGGGCACTCAGGGAAGATGAAGCTGTAGTGATGGAGCTCACAGCTGGGCTGCTTAGATACACATCTGTTGGGCCTGGCCAAGGGAGAGAGGCTGGTGGTGTGGAGACTTCTGTTCTGTCCTGCCTTTGGACCCTGTTCCCTGGTACTTGGTGTGAACAGCACTTCAGCAGTGGGAGCAAACCCTGTATCAATTGTCTGGGACGTAGGTGGGGTGACACCTGAGGTCTCCTGGGGCAAAGGAAACAGGGATATGGGATGCAGCACACCTCCAGCAGAGAAGTGGTAGGACAATTGTATTCTGCATCATGGCCAGGCCAGTGAGCATGAGAAGAGACCATGGGGACATGATCTGGGCCCATGGCAGGGCGGGAAAGGTGTGAGTTGAGGAGAGGGAAGTGTGTCCAAGCATCACCTGTCCCATAGAGCATGGCCAGCATGATGGAGGAGATCCAGGCTGTGTCACTGTAGCCCACGTGGAAATCTTTCATGAGCTCCTTGAAGTAGACACTGACGGCTTTTGGGAAGGCATAGGAGAAGCCAGTGATCACAAAGCAGCCAAGGAGCACGATCCAGCCCCAGCCACCATCTGGGGGCTTCACTGGAGCTGGGAGTTGCCCTTCTTCTGGGTCAGGTCTCCCCATCTTCTAACCTGGGAATGGAAAGGCAGGCTGGGAGGAAGTAGGGTGACAGAGAGAAAGTCTGCTGGTGCTGCAAGAAGAGAAGAGAAAAGCAGAGCAATGAACATTTACTACAAGGTTTCTCTCCATGCCCACCATCTCCAAGCTCTGAGACACTCATTGGGGGACCACATCTGCGCTTTGTACCCTGATCCTGCCAGGCGAGGTGGGATTGCTTTGGGGTGTAAGGTCATGCCTCAGCTGGGCAGAGGTGGGAAGCTCTCCCTGAGACTGGGGCAGCCCAGAGCTCCATAACCCCTGGGCAAACACAGCTGAGCAGTGTCACGGCTCCCAGGTGAGCCTGGAGTGCTGTGTCTGATGCAGCATCAGGATCTGCAACATTCAGATCCCCCTTGCTTCATATCCAGCCTTGCTTACAGATGGTGTGAGGCAAAGACCAGCAATGTCAACCCTTTTTGTTTCTTAAAATCTGCCTTTGAGCCTCTCCTATGCTGGTCTGCTCCTGTGGAGCAGGGAGCCCTCCAGGACGTGCCCTGCCATAGGAGCCTCCAGCAGTGAGGCAAAGAGAACCATTAAGCCCTCTGTGCTTTCCTCTAGGAGTCCCCAGTGCATGGCACTCTCCTTCTCCCTCCCCTCCCCACCATCAGGGGCCAGATTTCCGAAATAGGTGAAGGGGGAGAGCTCAAAAAACGGTGGTTATTTGCATGCCAGAGAGATTAGGGCTCTGTACCTACACGAAGGGGCCGAAACAAAGCCTAAGTGGGGAGGAGGAGGGAATTAGAGGGGATGTCTTGTGAGTTGCCCTCAGGGCTCTTAAGCTGCCCAGGAATTTTGCTCCAGCTGCCTGCTATGGGTATGCATTTCATTTCTCCCTTAGGTACCAGGTCTCTCTCTGCCCCTTCCAGCACCATTGGCCACAGTCTCTTGGTCAGCCAGGATTGTTTTCACACCTGTACACAAAGCCATCACTGGACCTAGACTACACATGCTCCCAAGTAGATTAGACAGGCATTCTCCATGCCTGAACTGGGCTTTTTTTGGGTCTGGTTTGCCTTCTATCAGCCTCTTGCTGGCAGCACACTCCTGACAAGGGTCCTGAGAGCCCAGCTCTCTTGGCTGAAGGACTGCAGGATGGCAACAGCGTCCTCATCTCTTGGCACCAGCACTTCTGGGAAATTCCAGGAGTCACATACAGACTAGAGAGTGCCGAGGGGACAGGAACTGTTTTATGGATGTGACACGCATAGCTAGAACCTGGCAGTTTTGGATCTGGGTGCATTTCTCAAGGAAGTGCCTGTTGTTGGTGTCCTCCAAGAAAAGGGGCTGAGCTGAGCTGATCCCCATAATTGCTGTTGCCCTGAATGTCAGAGAAGCGAAAATCCTTTAGACAAAAGTGTGGATGGCACAAGCTGGGGCAGATCCCAGGCAGAGGGCGCTTACTTGGCAAGAGTGGTCCTACCCCACAGCCACCCTCAGCCATACCCCTCCTTCCCCTCTCCAGGGGGCCTTTGCTCCTGAAAACACAGAGTGCAGCACACAGATGCCTGCCACCACTGTGGGTCCCTGCAGCAGAGTTTCCTGAACTTTCAGGATGCTGTGAGCCATGAAAAAAGGGAGCTGAATCTGGTTCAGAGCATGGATTGGGACAACAGTTCTGGATGGCTGTTTCCTAACAGCTCTTGTGCTGCGCTACTGGGGGCAGCACAGGCTACTCTAATCTCTCCTTCCCAGCCCAGGTCTCAGGGACAGAGGCAAGGGACAGAGGCATGAACTGAAAACAGTGGGATATAAAGGTCTTTTTGAGGCAAGGAGTCACTACAAGGAAGAACAGAATAATTATACACTCTGCATCTATCCCTACCTCTCCCATCTCACCCTTACTGGTGTTTTCTGGATCACTGGAACCCTGACAGCCAGACTGAATAGCCTCCCTCAGTTTCTGCCATTTTGACCACTGTTCCTGTGCCAGCTCCAGCTGACTGACAAGCTAGGTCTAGTACAAAAGATGACCTGCTGCCAAAGCACAGTGATTTCTCCATCAGTGCTTGTGCTCCACCACTGCACCATCTGCTGCACATAGCTACTTCAAATAAGAGTTGCCACCAAACATAGCCTGAGACTTTTTATCCAAGCCCCTCTCCCAGCCTTGCTTTTCTTGAGCTCATCCTGCACCACAAATTAAATTAATCAAACTGTTGCAATTCATCTTTCCCTCAACCCTGCCACTCCCTGCCAGCATCCTAGCAAGAAAATATTTGTCTGTGATGTGCTCTTCAGAGATTTTGTAGCGCCGCCTGTCAACGATGAGCCTGTGGCATCAGGTTTTGAAGAGCACATTAGACAAATATCCATGGGTTCTTGAGTTTGGAGCTGGAGGGCACCTCTGCAGGAGCCACGTGCTCAGTGCTACAGAACACTGTATAGCAAAGCACGAGAGCACTTTTACCTGCCTGCAGCTAGATGTTGCCTGAAAATTATGGGGCGCACCAGAGGAGCTCACCTGAGGAGATGCCTCCAAGGCCAATATGCCAAAGCACACCTCTTCTGGAGAGTTATGCCAGCTGTGAGCCAGGCATAAATCTCCAGAGCTGCCTTGCTCCTAACACCATGACACACATGCCTGTCTGCTCACAGCTGCTCACACCACATACCCAGCACCTGCCTTTGCGCCCTGTACAGCCCACCGTCATTTTGTCCCCAGTTAAGGAGCTTTATTCACAGGTAAAAACACCGTGTGTGAGTTCACATACACCTAAAAGCTCATCAGCATGGGCATCTGCCCTTCCCCATGCATCACATGGAGGTGGGTCAGAGCAGGCACTGCCACAGGCCTTGCTGCAGCTGGCTGCAGGAAGACTTGCACCAACACCAGGAGGCACAAGCCCAGGCTAGAAGGGCGAAGACCACAGCAGGTTCAGCTGTTCAGTGCCTGGACACACAGAGCACAGTGCAGCCAGTGCTGGAGAATGCCCAGCAAACCCCCACTGTGCCAGACAAGCTGCACCCACGAGGGCCCATGTAAATGCTCTTAGTGACCCCACGCAGTACAGATGGGGTGGGGAGTCCATTTATTGAGTGCAAAGGCTACAGTTCCTGCCACAGCCTCTCCAAAGACAACCCTCTGGGAAAGTATTTTTTAGAGAATTAAAGGACAACAGGCCACGGATGAGTTGTCCTACCAGCTGCTGGAGCCACCATCCCTCCACACCACTGACCTGTGGAAAGAAGCGATGACCTCCCAAGCACAAGCTGAGCCTCAAAGGGTTAAGCAGATCTCAGTCAACAGCACTTCCTTCTCCCACTGGCTGGCACTTCCCGGCTCTGGATGAGGGTGCCTGGTTAGATGGTCCTGCTGGATCTTTTCTCCATGGTGGGCACAGGACAATGCCTGCAGGAATCTAGCACCTGTGGAGCAGTCTCTTGTCCTCCGCTCCTTCCTTCGGAGCAGCTACGTCCTCACAAGACAGCTAATCCCCCTCTCAGCTTGCTTCCCTCCAGTTCCAGTGATGCCCAGCAAAGCTGTCTGTGGCAGATCTGGGGGGGACACCCTGTGTGGGGCACCCTCTTGCCTCCTGTGGGTGCAAGTAGTGTCCCACGGCACTCCCAGTGTGGATGTGGGTCAGGAGCTGCTTATGGTTTCAGGTCGGCAGAGACCAGCAGGTGCTGAGCGGGCAGAAAGCACTTCTCCACTTTTAAGAGGCTTTTCCAGCCAATGGGGACGAGGTGGCTGCCTGCCACAGCCCGAATCCCCCGGTAATCCCGCTGCCCAGGGGCTCCTTGCGTTTTCCCCAGTACAGCAGGGCAGGCTGGCAGGGATAGATTCAGAGGGACCGAGACAGGAAGAAGCGGGGTGAGGGGTGCTGGGGATAGCAAGGGTGCTGGGGAGGGAGACAGTGGAGGAGAAGACCATGTGCCCATGCTTCAGTAAGGGCCAAAATAGGTGAAGTGGCTGCTTTTGAAGCTTCCTCAACTGACAAGCCACGATGGAGAAGTGGTGGTGTGGTTTTGCAGGGCATGTGCCCAGCAGAGAAGTGAGACAAGGTGGAGCAGCCAAGGAATCGCTGCCAGCCATGGCTCAAACTACCAGATCCTGCCCACCCCGGGCACCTCAACCACCTCCCCCTCCAAAACAACCTCCCCAGCGGCTGACTCGCAGAAGGAGGTCTGGGGACGAGCCAGTCTCTGGCCACACGCTGGGGGAACACTTTTACTTCCAGGGAGGGGGCTGGGGCTCAGCCCAGGTGGTGTTTTGGGGAGGAAAAGGCCTGGGCTGTAAACCCCTGAAGCCCCTCAGCAGCAGGGGGGCCGCGGGGGCCTGGCCACACTCACAGCCAGGGTTTAATGTCTATTAATAAGGTTAATCAGCTAAGCCCTGGCCATCGCTAGCGTTCCATCCCTCACTCACGCTGCCTCTCCCGTGAGGGCTCCCCCAGCACATGTAGGGTATTCCCAGATTGCTGAGGCCCCCACAGGCCCTAGGGGAATGTTTTCCCCCTGCAGTGAGCAGCCCTGGGCTGCCCTGGGCATACGTTCCAGCAGAGGGTGAGGAGAAGGGGGCCACAGGTGCTTGCTGTAACAGGACAGAGAGAGGGACACGGGGGCAGCCAACAATGGGCAGTGCAGCCCTCCTGGTGCCCTCCACATCCACCCCAGACCCCTGGGAGGGTGGCTGCCCCTTCTGGACTCACTGGCACTGCAGTGTCCAGCACCACAACTGAGGGCAGCCATCATGGCCCCAGTGCAGGTGGGGAGCGCCTGTCCTCCTCCCCCTGCATGCTGTGACTGAGGTGATGTCCCAGCCACTGAAATGGGCACAGAAGATGCATTCTCCATTTTATTTAAAAAAAACCCAACATATGTTTTCCACAGGACAGTAATGAAGGAACAGGGCAGTGGTGCTGGACACTGTCACCTGCCCCTGCCTTGCCCCAGCACTGCCCAGCAAGGTAAGGGGTTGCAGCTGGGGTGAGAAGGAGCAGGTACTGCTACAAGTGGGCACTGTTGTCAAAGAGGCCAAGACAAAACCCTGTCAGCTGGACCACATCACTGGAAGCCTTCTTGTAGCCTTCTCTTTTGGAGTTTGTTCTTCTGGTGGCAAAGGAAAAAGAGAGTTCTTTTCTGCTCACAGCAGAGATAGCAAAGCTTCACCTTCAACATCCCAACAGCACTGCCCTGGCTGCAGATGATCTTAGCCAGCCCTACCTCCATCTTCAGCATCATCGGCCATCACTGGCCTCTCCCAGGCCACCTGTCCCAGTAACACCAGACTGCTCCCTCCCACTCAAGTACAGCAACACTACAAGGGGAGGGAAGCAGGGATGAATCCAGAAAGGGCAGCAGAGATCTGCTTCTGGCTAAAGCACACCAGACACCCAGGTGAGATGGGTCCTGTTGTCCCAGAGGTGTGGGAGGGGAAAAGAGAGTTCACTCCATGAGTGGTAGCACTAGGTTGCTGCACAGCTGGAGGTCACAGCATTATCACTTCTCCTCCTCCTTCTCTGCTGAAATTCTTCACTGCCCCCAGCCCTTTTTCACCGGATGATGGGTGCCGAGCGGTCGTTGGTGACTGTGGGGCGCAGCTTGACTGTGGCAAAGGGGTTGGTACCTCTGGAATGGGACAGGAAACAGGAAACTGTCAGAAAGTCTGCAAATGCCATGCAGGGATCTCTGCGACCAAGCAAAAGCTACTCAATCCTGTTGCAGTCACCTCCATGCCAAGGAGGAGAGTGTGGTAAAGCTCATTCCTGAGTATGTTTTCTCCATCCTTAACACACCCTGCTGCACATTCCCATGGGGCTCCCCTTGGGCTCTCCTCAGGGCTTCCCACCCTCCCTCTTCCAAAGGATGAAGAAGCTAGCACATGGCTGTCCCTCCTATTAGCACTCTGCACTTGAAGAGTGTACACAAATCCTCCAAGCAAGGAGTTGGGGAGCAGAAAAAGGCCGCAGCACCACACCAAAAACACGGAGACACCAACCGAGGTGCAGGGGGAAGAAAACCAGGGATTTATGGCAAGTCTCATCTCCACAGACCTGACTCAACAGAACTCAAAGCCACTTCCTTTTATGCCTCAGCCCTTTCCCAGCAGGCAGAGATGCACAGTCGTGTAGCTCCACACTCAGGCTGTGAGCTGCTATTGTGACCCTTCCTGGATGGATGGGAAGGAGCATGCTGGTTTGGACATGTGTTCAGGGTGCTCAGGTCCTACCTCATTTTATCTGAGTCAGAGTAGGACCTTCCCAGTCAGCAGAGGCCAGAAAGGACCACCTCTGACTCCTGTCCTAGAAGGTAGGCAGGCCATGCATTGCTTTTCCTCAGACACTTCCTTGTTCCTCCCACATTTGACAATCCAAAATATTAAATAATAATAGCATTGTAATAATACTCCCCTCTGTCAGATGATTCAAGAGCAGAGTTCCACATCTTACTCACCGTGGGAAGAGTTCAGGGGGCTGGTCAAATACTCCTGATTTCTGCAGTGAAAAGAAAAGCAACAGTGAGAAATCTGGAGTGGGGAAAGGAGAGAGAAAAGTAGGGCAGGAGACACCGCACACGTGGAGGAAGATTTCACAAAACACTTAGGTGAGTTAGGAGCCCCAGTCCTCTTAACAGGGCTCTGACTCCTTATTCATTCAAGCTTTGCAAAAGCCCACAAATTCCCCACTGTAGATAATATCCTGAATTTTGTTGTGGGGGGTGGTCCCTACACCGCAGGTTCCTTACTCCCTTAGGACATCTTTTGCTTTGGGGAAGAAAGGAGATGACTCAGATCCCCAAAATGTCATACCCAAGGAGCACAGCAAACAGCGACAGTCTGAGCTACATTTCACCCTCCAGCACAGCCAGAGATGCCCCCTCATGTTGCCCACACACCCTGGCAAACAGTCTGTAGTCCACGCCCTCATGTGTTTCCTGCATCCATGGGGAACTCCAGAGCTGTACCTACCTACCCTACACCACATAATACTTAAAAGTGAACAAACTTGATGGACAAAGTTGGACCTCAGCTCTGTGGCCCTTATTCATGGCCAGTAGTTAGTGAAGGATCAGTGACAACTGACCTGCTAAAGTACTCTGGTGGCAGACAAGAAAGCCACACGTGGCTATCTGGGGTCCAGTTGGGAAGTCACACCCATTTGTTTGCAGCTCAGCGGGAGGATGTCTTGGGCATACATTTAAAACAAGGCTGAGTATTTCCAAATTAGTCTTTCCCTCCTCTCTAGTGGGGTTCCACACTCTGCCATGCTGCTCCAAATGCTGCACACAATTCATGACTCAATCCCAGGTCTATCCCTACACCCTAGCCCTGGGACAGGATGGAAACCCAGTGGCCCAGAGGGACAGAAGGGCTGCAGAGGCTGTTTCCCTGCGTTGTGCAGTCTGAGGCTACCTGAAACTACAGAGCAGGACATAAAGTGAAAAAAAAGAGTAATTAAATGTTGCAGTTTTCAGTTCTTTGAGACATCCAATTGCTTGCAACCTTGTGCTGGCCCGGAACCAGTGACTTTGGAAAAGGTTTTCTGGCCCTCTGTGAGACTGAGCAAGTAATGCCCCACAGGCAGCACTGTTCTTTATTTCCCCAGGTCCTCACATTTAACTTGGTTGTCCCTTGTCAATTCCCTACTGCTGGAAGCAATAAGTGCGGGACTTCCTTCTCAGTATGCCATCCATAAGCCGTGGGTTGGACACAACCTGTTCTAAGGCTCTCAAAAATAGCTGTACCCTCAGGCTTTGCTTCCAGCTTTTTCCTACCCCAGCTATGACTTTATGCCAACCCTTGTCTAAATTTAAAAGAAGAACCCTGTGAAACTCCTCTCCATTCCCTGAAGGGAGAAGAAGGATGGCATCTCTGTTAGCTGGTCACTCACTCCCAGACCAGCCTGGTCACTCCATGATCCTACTCTTAGCAGGAAGAAGTGCTGCCCTTGAGCCACCAGAAATCAGGCTGGGAGGTCATGGAGGAAAGGACTGAACTGAAGGGTCCCTGGTGAGCAAAAAGAGAGAGAGATGAGAAGGGCAGGGGCATAAAAGCAGTCCCTTGGGGGAGCAAAGCCAGGCACCGAGGATCTGCACACTACAGGAAGACTGGCAGGGGTCATCAGGTGGCATGTGAACAGACTGGATGTGACAGACTGGTGCTAACAAGAACTGGGAAAGCAGCAGGCCCCTTCACCAACATCAGAAAGGTGATTTTCTGTCTCTATTGGCCAAAGCAGAAAAGGTGTGCCTTGGAGGATGAAAGTCAGATGTGGCCCACTTCACAAACACCTGCCAGTCACTGCTCCTGCACTCACCTTGGAGCCAGAATTGACTGGGGCAGCCGCCCCACTCTGGTGACTGCTGGCACCCACTGAGAGGGGAGGTGGGTTTGGCAAGCTGGGCTGGGCAGCAGCAGGCCAATAATTGCTGGAGGATGGAGTGCTGGGACGGTCCAGGATGTCATCCATACTGTGACTGCTTCGCAGCGGGAAGGACCTGAGCAAGAGAAGACAGTGAGGTGGGAGTCAAAGGGCAAGGATCAGGGAGCAGCACAGGTGCTAGCACAACATGGGATGTCTCTGGAGGAAATACACGTGCCTTGGACCGGCCCAGGTACAAGAACCTTTGAGATGACATTGCACAAGTTATGGGAGCTGCCTAGGGAAGCCTGTGAGATCCCAGGACACAGTGAGGCTCTTGGCAGGATCTCCAGCATGGGAGCCCTGCCTTGGGGCACATTCTAAACAATTACCCTGCTGGCATTCATTGTGTACCAGGAGCTCCTGCCTGGCCAATTGCCATCCTGTTACCTGGTGTCTGGCTCCTCAATCTCCCTCGTATTCTCCAAAGGCTTGACATAAGCTTCAGGGAACCAGCCACACCTAGGGCACAGGAACAGAGACAAATGAGGTCCAGGCAACCATGGTTTGTGTTTCTTCAGATCCAGTTGCCAAACACTTCTGATCTGCACCCATCCCACACATCAGTCAAGCCACATTTGCTACTACCATGTGTGACAGGGTTCCTGCGCTTCTTTCACCCATAGGTGGGGCACAGGGGTTATGATGGGGCAGACCTTGAGCTTGGAGCAGGACTTGCTTATCTCAGGAGCTGTGCTCCTGGCAGTAATGTTGGTGCAATCCAGCAAGAGACACCCCAACCAACCACAATCACAACGAAGCTGTAGAAAACTCGTCCAGGGACTTTACAGCAGCTCCACTCCAGAAACAGCTGCCCAAAGAAAGGCACTGCTTTTGCTCATCTCATATCTGTGAGCATTCCTGCAGACCACATCCTGTGTGGAACAGCGCAGGCTTTACTCACAGATGTTGGCTGGCAGTGCCACAGGGAGTAATTCAGTATGTGCTGGGTTTCCATGCTCTGCCTGTGCTGGAGGCTGTGGCAGCAGCTGCAGCATGAGCTAAGAAATGCCAGGCCTCTCAGATAACTCCAGCAGTTCATGGCCCTGAGCTGGATCCCATGACAGCAGTCACTCAGTCGTGCAGGCCAGGAGCCACTACATCCTTGGCTCTTCCACCCAGAGCCCCTGGGGGTTTCTCAGTCAGCCCATCCACGCCAGCCTCGCCACACTGCATCTTCTTGGCACAGAGAACCCCCATCACTGAGGACACAGCATTGCCCCACTGAGATGGTGGGTGGAACACACTGCCCAGGCCACACCAGGAGGCAAGGGGATGGTGTGATAATTTTGGGCTTAACTCCTCCAGCTCCAGACTCAACAAGCCTGCATCTGGCCAATTTACAGCAGCAGAGTCACGTACGTGGATGAGCCTTCCAGTTTGCCGTAGAGCCAGCCATTCTGCGCCTCTGGCCTCAGCACCGTGATGACATCCCCGGCCTCAAACCGCAGCAGGGTCCGGTTGGCACCCGTCGTGTGGGGCACAATGGCCTGAACTCTTGTTGTGCCGCTCCTCTTCCTGCCCTCACTGCCACTGCTGGCCTCGCCAAAGGAACCCGAACGGGACGTGCGGCCCGTAGCGAGCAAACCTGTGGGGAGGCATCCCAAGAGTCTGGCTGGAGTCTGGCATCCTCCTGCACCACCCACACTGCCTCAAAGGGACAAGTGCTTTCCCAGTCAAGTAATTACTCTAGTGGAGGAGCAGGTGGCCTTTCAGGGAGAGAGCAAAGAGTAGCATGGGAAAAAGCAGGGTAAGCATCCTGCAGGAGACAATCAACTCAAGCCAAAGACTTTTGTTTTGCACTGTGCCCTCTTTGGCCAAATGGCTAGAACATAAGCACTGCATGCCCTGGCTGATGCCCTCCCTGCCTGACAGTCCTGACCTGCTACAGCTACTGATTATTTGGGTAATTTCTCTCTCTCCCTGTCCTTTTTGTACTTCTTTTAAAAGCTTTAAGCTGAAATGTCTCAGGAAGGAAAAGAAGGCGTGTCATGGGTTAAGCGGCTGGGTTTCACAGGGCAAGCTAATATTTTATCTGGTAGTATGAGAGAAGCTGCTTTACTAAAATGATAATTCTAGCAAGAACAAGTTCTTGTAGTTCAAGGAGCCTTGAAACTTGCACGTTCGCAGGTTCCCCACCTCACACAGCCTGGCCTTGCCCTGGGTGGACTCTGCCCTGAAGGCTGAGCTCACCTCCTACTTCAGCCTTGCCCTCTACAGCTCCCGTAAGCAACATCCTCTCACCATGCCCAGGAATGCAGCTGCTGAGGTCTGGTGGTATGCTAGAGTGGTGGTCCCTTCCCAAACCAAACCCTCTTCCCAGAGAGGCCCAACCCCTGTGTCTCCCCACAGCACTGCTCCCAGATACAGGTCATACTGGCTGCTGATGGTGTCCTCCGCAGTGGCCGTCTGGGAGACTCTGGCTGAGGAGACATTCTCATTTCTGGAGGGTCCGGAGAGAAGATGCTGGATCTACTCCCAGTCACAGAAGGAGAAAAATCCCCAAGGGGTCTCTGGGGCTGTTGGAAAGAAAGGGGGCTGAACACACATCCACAAAGGCTGTGTTAGGCAGGAGATGCTCTGAGAGATGTGCAGTCCCTCTTAGAAAGCCAAACTCAGCACATTCCTCCATTGCAGCCCACACAAAGGCTACTCTTCCTCTTGGCCAGGAAAGGCCACTGGAGCTGGACAAGGCAGCAAGCACCATCGTTGCCCAAGGACTGACCTTGCCCTGCAGCCCCACCACCAAAGAACCATTGAATATTTTGGGTTTGAAGGGACCTTTAAAGGACATCTAGTCCAACTGCCTGCAATGGGCAGGGATGTCTTCAATCAGATAAAGTTGCTCACAGCTCAGTTCAATCTGACCTTAAATGTTTCCAGGGATGGGGCATCCACGCCCTCTCTGAGCCACCTGTTCCAATATTTCACCAAACAAGGTTAAGCTGTCTGTGGGCTCCTCACCATCTCGAGGTGGGTGGGTGTGAGCCGTCCTGATGGATACCCCTGGCCGTGGGAGGCTGAGAGCAGCCCCTGTGAGTGGCTGTTTGAGGGGTTACGGCTGGCTTCCAGCTGCTCCTTCCACCGTGGTGCCTTGGTCTGGATCATGCCCCGAGCCTGGGGAGAAAGAGAAGAGAGGAGGGGGTGATGGACAGGGCAGACCAGCTACAGAGGAAGCCTAGGGCTTACAGATGCATTAGAAACCAGGTCCTCCTCCAATTAGGTTTGTGGGAATGGCCAAGCAACTCCCTGTAGGCAGGAATTTCCAGGATGGCACCCTCCAGCAGAGATCCTCTGGTACCAACGACCCTGCTATAAACACCTAAAGCACCCTTCCCTCCTCCATCGCTCACATACCCAACTAGCCCCATGCCAGCACCTCATCCTCATCCTCAGCCCCAGACATCTTCTCCCAGCCTAGTACTGCCAGCCTGAACCTCACAGCAAGAAACAAAACCATTTCCTGTCCAGTCCATACACAGATGTGTCCTTCAGCTAAAGAATGGCTCAGCCCTGGCTCCCTCCTGCCTGCATGCTCCCTCTCCAGCCCTGCTGTCTGCTCCCCCAGCTCTGCTCCCCAGCGTGTCAGGGCTGTACCCTGCTGTAAAACTGGAGGAGAGTGTTGTAGAGCATCTGGTGCTTTTCGGCCAGGAAGCGGTAGCGGCGTTTCTCCTCCAGCTCAGCCTCCCTCTGGCTCTCAGAGACGAACGCCTGCATCTCCGAGCGCAGTCGGATCACATTCTCCTGTGTCACAGGGAAAAAAAGGAGGAAGAGATCAGTGAAAATCCAGCAGAGTGGACTCAGGGGAAGGGTTGGAAGGGGTCATCATGTCTGTCATCTTCCCAGTCCACTTGCACGCTGGAGCAGCAGAGAGGAGCTAGAGCAGACTGTTGGGGATTAAGTCCTTGCTTCTTGAGACTTCCTAAATGAGGAAAGGGCTTGGCAGGAGTGAGTACCACAGGTCAGCAGCACCCTGTAGAATAGGAGTTTCCTGCTTTCCAGATAAGCCTGCTGCCTTTTGAAAACTGGGGCAACCCCTCGGCTAAGCCTGCTGAGAAATCAGCCCCGGCTCCCAAAAAATCATCTAGTTCCTATTACCAGCTCCTCTTCCTGCAATCACTGCTTACCTTCATCTCCCGGGCATTTTTGTCACGAGCCCTCTCCATCCTCCACAGCTCTGCCATGCACTTATCCAGGTTGGTGGCTCTTCGTTGGTATTCCAGCTCATACTGCTTCTGGCTCTCCTGCCAGGGAGAAAACAGGCTCAGTAAGGAACCAGAGACCCAGCCACACTGTGAGGCAGCAAGGGTCCTGCTCTGATGGGTTGTTGGACATCTGAGTCCACCTGCAACGAGGCTTCACCTGGACCTCCTATGAAATGTCTTTCTTTGCCTTTCTTTTAATTTTAAATGGCCCAAGAGTGCTGATGAACCTCCAGGTCTCAGGAGCAAGGACTGTCACCCATCTGCCCCAGCACTGGGTCCCAAGGCCTCTGTCTTCCCCTGTGACACTACCCACCAGCATGGCCAGCTGGGCCATGGCAGCATAGGACCCACAGACAAGCAGAGCCTGTGGTTTGGGGTAGCTGGGAACTCTGCTTTTGGAATGCCAAGTCTCTCAGCCCCACTGAAGCGTTTGGCAAGTCTCACTGCATAAAGAACAGCCACCTGCCCTCTTTAGCTCTCCATCATCAGCTGAAAAAGGGGAGTTTGTTCCATGATGGGAGAAGACCTCCTATCTCCTGCTGAGAAGAATCATGGAAACACCTCAAGTGTTGAAGCAAAAACCCTTGGGTGAGGGGGAGAGGGAAGCAAGAGAGCTGAGGAGGAGAAGGGAGTTCATTACTTACACTGATAAACTGCACATCCATTTTGCTGTTTTTCTCCATATGCTGCAGCAGGTCCACGTGGAAGGTCTGAGCCTGAAAGAGGTGAAAGGAGCCATCACCTTTATCCCTTCACCATATGGGATGTTGCATGAACTCTAATAAGGGGTAGCTCATAGAATGTGCTGAGCAAGTGACTCACAGCCAGGCTCTAGGCATTCCAGCCCTGTAAGCCTCCTCTGCCACGTGCAGCAGGGAGGCAGGCACCTGCCTGCAGGCATGTGTGAGGGCAGCTGATGGGGTGAACATGGTAAATGCTGATAAGCCCTATCTAAGGAAATCACTTTATTCTCCACCTCCACCAGCCCTTGGGAAAACCACTCACCACAACTTCCAAATCAGAGCTCAGTAGTCTCTGCGTGTCAGACATCTGCATCAGAATTTCACCTTGGGGAGGGAAAAAGATAGGAGAAGGTGAAAAAGTCCTGTGAAAATTTTCTTGTGTGCCCAAGGAGGCAGATCTGCAGCGTGCAGCTCAGACTGATGACCTAGGGCTGTGAAAGTCCAAGAGATATCACAAAGCACTGCTCTCTGAACCCTTCCCAGGCACTGCCAATGCAGGCTTACTCCAGCCCAGTGCTCCGCTACAGCCCCAGGTGTCAGCAGGCAGCCTCGCCTCTGGGCTCTGGGCTCTGGGATTTTGCTCTGCCACAGCCCCTACAGGCCCCATTTCTAACCCCAAAGGCTCCCCAGCTGTGATGCACATTTCTGGCTGTCCTATGGGAAGGCAGTTTCAGCAGCCACCCCAATGCTGTGCATGGTCCTGTCTCACCAATGCTGGCATTATGAAATCAGGAAAGGAAGAGACTGATGAGGTGAGCAGAGGAGCTAGCTGGGAGATGCAGATGATAAAAAGAGTCTGCAGAAGGGGCACATCTGCTGGAAGTTTTTGCTAAAATATTTAGCAGTGGAGCAGTTCCCTGACTTTTCAGCAGTTGCCACCAGGCTGCAGAGTTATTTACAGTGCTGAGTTTAAGCCCCTCAGCCCCAAGCCACCATTCCAGCCAGTTGCAGGCTCAGGAGGACAAAACACCATCAGTTGTTGTCAGTGCATGCTCCCTGGCTTTTCCCTCACACCTCCAAGGAGGAGAAAAATGCTTCCTCTCTGATGAAAATTTCATCTCTGGGGGCAGGATGCCTCAACAGGGACTGGTTTCTGTGGGAGGTCCATTCCTGGAGGCCCATCACAGCAGCTGAGCTCACTCACTGATCTCAGAGAGACACAGGGAAGAGTGCTGGTACTGTGCAATGTATTCAAGGACACACAGTAAGTTTGACTGGCACCACCTGGACAGTGCCTGGTACAAAGAGACACCATTTAGAGGAGCTGTCTTTCTTGCCCCAGTACCTGGAAATGGACCAACTAAGGGAGAGGGTAATACAAAAGGTAACTGTGGTGACTTACCACAGGGAAGGGGACATGATGTGCAAGAGGGTCTTACCCAGCATGTGTGAGGTGGAACTCTGCAGTGCTTGCTCCCCAATCTTCTCAACTGCCTTAAAATACACCTCAGCTGCTTTGGACAATGCTGTGGGGAGAGGAGAGGGGTGATAAGGGTCTGGGGCCTGCCTTCCCACCATCACCAGCTCCAGCAAGCAGCACACAGAACAGCCACCTCCTGCTACTTTGCCTACAGGCATCCCATCTCTCCCCATCGGCAGTGGGTCCTGGAGCTGAAGAGTGCTGCTCAGGACATGCCAGAGGTGGCAGACCAGCACCCTTGTCCTGGGTGAGGGGATAGGGGATGGCCAGGCTGGATGCAGCACTCTGGTCTGGAGCCCTGGCTGTGTGGGACCCCACTCACCGTGGAAGGCACGCAGGTAGTTGTTCCCCAGGTACACCAGGTTCTCCAGCGCAGGGTTGAACTGCTCCAGGATACTCTGTGGCCAGGCAGAAGCACGTTAATGCCATTCTTCCTCATGCCCAGAGACCTCAGCAGGTCCAGGCCCCTGTGCTGTGGTTGGGCTGGGTGAGAGCCCCCTCTGGAGCCCTGGAATGGAGGCCATGTACAGCCAAGCACAGCCAGCTCCCTGCATCGGGGCTGGCTGGCAACTTAGACAAGCCAGCCAGGAGAGGAGCCAAGCCAGAGGGCAAGGTAGCCAGCTGCAGAGCCAAGTGGTTGCCTAAATGAAGATGGCTTTCTCACAAGGGCCCACACCCACTGCAGGCAGGGGAGTAACTGCAAAGGGATCTGAGCAGCCTTTTCCCCTCACCCCACAGCCAGCCAGAGGGCCACTGCTTACTATCCAGGCACAAACACAACCCTTTCCTGGCCAGGATGTGGTGCACAGCCAGATTCAGCAGCTTAGTAAGAGGAGGGATGGATAACCAGCTTCTCTGCTTTTATTTGCATTTATCAAAGGTGTCCATTGACTACAGAGAAGACAGAGACCGGAATAAGCATATCCCCACTTCTGTCACCCCTTCCCCCACTGATGTGTGTAGGGAAGTATTTATGAGATCAGAGACTCTTTCAAGGGAGGAGTGAAACGGCCGATCAAACTTCTTCCTGCCAGCAACCAAGGTGTGTCACCCTTCATGCTCCATGTACAAACCACCCTGGCTGCCCAGTTCCTTCCTGAATCTGCCCTTAGGACCCACACCACCCTCTCCTCCTGCTCCCACAGCCTGGAGACCACAGGAGCTGCTGTGGTACAGCCTGGGAATGGATTCAGCCCTCAGCTGTCCACCCAAGGGAGCCCTTGGCAGAAAACACTCATCTCCCACCCACAGGTCTCCCATATGCTGTCAGGAGCAGCCTTTGATGCCAACACTCACCTTATAGATGGAGATGGTGGATCTGTAGGACAGATCCATCTCTGGAGCCTATTCCCTCTCCCAGAGAAGCAAGGAGCAAAGCAGAGTAAAAGGTGCTGTTCTGGCCTGGAGGACTCTGCTTCTGCACAGCCAGCTGGATGGAAGAAGCCTGTCACCAGCAAGGAAGGACAGCAGGAAGACACAGACGTGGTACAAAGGGAGCACTGATGGAGTTTAATAATTCACCAGCCGAGAGGCTGGAACTTGATCTCTGGAAGTAACCAGACTCTGGGGGGGAGAGAGGAATCCTGCGACAGCCAGCAAGGACATGTGACCGCCTCTTTGCATTATTGATTGCCAGCTTGGTACCCAGCTCTGCCTGTCCTGACACCTGCGGCGCCGGCCACCTGCCCGAGTCACCGCCTATGGCTCGCTGCCTGCGGCACTGCCACTGCTCCGACGTGGCTTGCTCAGCCTCACCGTGCCCAGCCAGTGAGGCATCTTCAGCCCTCTCACAAGTCAGGAGTTCCCTATCGGCTTTTGATCACTGGCAGCAAAGAGCAGCAGGCAGGGGGGAACGCAAGGAAAGCTCTACAGAAACTTCAGCTCTCCCCTGCCCAAATTCCCCCACCCCAGGCTGTGGCACTTTGCCTCCCTCCCACTGCCACTGAAACTCTATTAACAGCAAGAACAGGCTTCTGTATGAACCCTTTCCCAGGTTTCACCTCTGGTGAGCTGGGACCAGCACTGCCATTGTGATTTCTTCTGGGCACATGCCTGGGAAGAGATGGATCAAGAAAAACCCATTGCTTTATTTTTTAGGCTTGGACAGCTCCAAGAGGATCCTCATATTGCAGCTGGTTCAAAGCCTCTACTCTGGTTGCAACTGCTGTGGGGTAACCAGCCACTCACACACCACCCACGTGCTCCCAGGGCTGGCTGCAGGGACAGCTCATTCACCTCTTCAGCCCATACAGGATTTATATCCTTTGTGTCTCAAGGAGCCCCTTTTCTGATTTTCTATAATATTTGTAAGAAATGCAGAGTCTGGAAGCCTAGAACCCCTCTGAGAATTTGGAGGATGGAGAGAAAGAAAAGACCACCATGGATTGTACGACATTGGAACCAAATGCAAATCCTTCTTTATTTTAGGACATGTTAGGTTTCTCACAGAAACAGGCAGCAGCAGTCCATTCACTCAAAAGAAAAACATTAAAAATTCAGTTTTTCAGGTTACTCTTCAAAACACCTTCGGATAGATACATAAATTATTTATAAATATGCAAAAATTACCGCAGAAACAACGAGTGGTGTAGCAATCACAGTAGAATTTCCAGTTGTAATAAAAAAGTAAATCCAAATTGTCACAGGGTTGGCTTCTTTGCTGGGAACCAATCTCAGAGCATTTCAGTTTCATGTTATGAATAAAGAGAAATGATCTCTCTACCAAGCCAAGTCTTTTGTCCCTTCCACTGAACTTGCTGTGAGTAAAGACAGGCTTTCACGTCTCAGCCCCTGAGCAAAGTGTAACACAGCAAATCAGTGGCACAATAAAGTCCTGGGTGGGGAGGCTGCTCCCTCCCCAGGCATAGTGTTGCCAGCCCATCTCAGAGGGGAAAGGAGAAGCTGTTGCAGAAGACAACTGTCTCAGGAAAGGCTTGCCCTTCTCCCAAGGCCAGCTGCAACTTTCTGTATCATACCTACTGCAAAAACTTGCAGCATTTCTGCTCCCCTCCAAACTGGGTGTGTTGAAGGAAAAATAATCCCTTTTTCCCATACTATACAACCTGAAATACCTTGGGCCCAGTGGGCCAAGCAATCCCTGAAGCTTTATCAGGCCTAGGCCCATTCCGTGACACAGGAAGGTGCATGGTGCTTTGTCAGTGGAGTTACTGCACAGACCGGAGATGTTCCAGCTGCTACAGCTCAAGACAAGTAGGTGAGGGCTCTGGATTCTGGGTCAGAGAGCAGGGCAGCAAAACCAAGCACAGCAGCAGAGATGGGTTTACAGCACAAAGATAACTGTCAGCATTTCACAGCTATCATACATGTCATACATTCTGTGTCTGGGAATACATGTGTATGTGCACTGTTGTCTATTCAATACTAACTCCTCTCGACTACTACAGGTCTCTCCCCCACCTCAACACCTTGGCTCAAGGGCAAATCTGAGCCATTTCAGCATCTGCTGCTCCTTGCCTTCAGAACACAGAGTGGGAATCTCCAGGTCAGTCATCGGCAGAGATACTGCACCAGCTGCTCGAACTGCTCCCGCTGCTGGTAGATGTAGAGCTGGGTGTCCCACAGAGCGTTCACCAGCACGGCGTCGTTCACCTCGTCCAGCATCACCTCTGTTTGCAGCTGAGGGCTGAGCCTGCGGACAGCGAGACAGCATCACCAGCTGGGCACACACACGGAGGTGGCCAGGCACGAGCTGGCCAAGCAGGACACTTCCACCAAGCAGCTCCCACAGCCAGGGCGCTCGCTGGCCCTTCATCTGTCAGGCTTGCAGAGCAGAGGCCTTCCCCCTCCTTCAAGACCCAGCCACAGCAGAGCAACTGCAGCACATGAAGGACAAGTCTAAAAAACAGGCTGTGCAGGGTGGAACAGGGCAGGATGCACATCCCAAAGGACCGTGCAAGAGAGCACCTCCCAAATCTCCCTTAGCTAGCCCAGACCAGGCGTGCTGGGTGCCTCAGGCCATGTGGAGGGCCAGGGCACGCTCCATGCTGTCACTGAGGCGCGTGCAGGGGGCAGGTCTGCACCGGCACGCCTCTGGAGGGGATGGCATTTGGGATGACACATGCCACAGCCAGGTCTGAAGCAGGAGGGATAAAAATAGGTCTGTGCAAAAGAGCGGAAAGGAAGCTCCTACCGGAAATATGGGACATCCGTCATCTCACACCAGGCCCTGGCACGATCCACAGCTGGGCCATCTGCGTCAGTGCACTGCAGGAGAAACAGGCCCGCAGTTACAGCCTGGCTGCTCTTCCCCTGCCTACCACAGGCTTCCCTGGCACCGAGTCCAACTGCACAAGTCCCACAGGGAAAATAAAAACAATGGCATCCTGAATGGCACTGCTTGCCACCAAGAGTTGGGTGGCTTTTCTTCTTTATTTTTAATATAAGGACGGTGCTCCTGATCTTTTTTTCCCCCATGTTGCTCAGATGATAAACAACGCTTCCTGGAAAGATACTGAGTGTCACAAACTCACACCTGCAAATGTTCCCAAGAGTCACTGACTACCATCCTGTCCTTAGCTCCTTTCAGCTGCAAAAATATCCCTTGGACATGAGTGTCCCTTTGGGGCACTAAAACCCCCAAAGAATCAGACAGATCTTCAGGCCTGCAGTGCTCCTGCAATTCTTAAGTCACCCACTACATCCATGGGCAGAGCAGTTCCAAGGAAATAGAATTTACTTCCAAAAGGAGGAAGCTGGAAACCTTTTCTCCCTCCCCGCAAGCAACCCCAGGGGTCTTTTGCCATCCCCTACTCCCAGTACTCACACAATCCACCACCATCTTGCCAAGCTCCCTGGCCCCGAAGACGGTTTTCGCCAATTCCCAAGGGTTTGAGGGGCGGAAAACATCCACAGAGCTCACTGGGACCTGTGGAGGCTTCCCTGTTCCCAGGGAGACCACCAACCCCAATTTTCTCACTTCCTGCTTCCGACCCTGAGGACAAACAAAAGATCTGTTTGCAATGACCAACAATGAAAGTGAAGCATGTCTTTCACAGCAGCTTCCTGGGGAAGCCCTGAAAGCCGAGGCAAAAGGCTCAACAGCCTTTTCTTCCCCCATCCTCCCCCTGAGTAAGGCCTGGTGAGACAGCTGTAACCCACAGGACTTCAACAGTTGTACTGCTCTGTCCCTTCTCTCCTGGCCACACTCAAACCCATGGGACCACCCTGGAGATGAGTCCTAGGACCAGATGGCCATGAAACAGTCCAACTCTTTGGTCATTTTGGCAAACACCTCCCCTTTCAGTTACAGGGAGCAATTAGCTGCCACTGGTTATTCAACCTTTTTAAGAAGTTGCCATACCTCAGAAAGCATCCACTCTTCAGCCATGCAGAATACCTTGCCCTTGTCTTCTCCATTTATTTTTGGGCAGAAAAAGGCCCTGCAGAGCCATGTCAACAGCCACACCCAACTATCAACTGAACCATCCTTGTTCAAAGCAAGGAGAGGCTGATGAGACTATCTCCCCCACTCACACCCTTGTTAGAAGAGATATCTCACCTCCCAGCCACTGTTCCCAACACATATCCTCCTCCATACACTCCCTTTTGGGAGTGCTGCACTGCTAACTTGTTTATCCACTAAGACGCATCCACTCTCACATTCACTTCTTTTTCAAGAGAGGCTCAGTGGGGCCAAGAAACTCCAGTTACCAGTCAAGGCTAGGATTTCCCTCCCTCACCTTTTTGATCAGTGTCTTGTTGTACTCATGGATCTCTGCCATGGCATCAAGGGTGGGGTTGTTGGCCAGCAGCCCTCCATCCAGGAAACGGCCAATGGGTCGGAAATAAGTGGGAGCTGCACCGCTGCAGCGGGCGGCACGCCACACGAGCTGCTCTGCAAGGGACAGAGAGCAAAAGGCCTCTTGCAGCAACTCTGCTGTACACAAAAAAGCATCCCAGCTCCACCAACACAAATCAGGTTGGCTTGCAATCCCAGGAAACCCTGCCCCTCCCAACTGTAGGGTTTCTGCTTGGATGCACAGGATGACTCTGTGGGCTTTAAAAGAGGAATTTTTTCAAATTCACCCTCTATCCATTTCCTTACTGCTATTTTGAAAGTGAACCAGTTTTGTGTGCCAGACAAGGCAGTGAGCTGGAGGGGGCTGCACACTTTGGTTACACGGCTTTTCCATGTTTTCCTGTGGGAGCCCAGGGAAATATGCTGACTGTACACAGACCCCTTTTCTCGTGAACCTTGCTAGCCAGCCCCTGTTCCTGGTACAAGAGAAGGCAAGGGAAGGAGAGAGGAGAAATGGGGAGCATCACTAGGATCTAGTTACAAGTCAAGACCAGGGATGAGCCATTGCTGATTTTCAGAGCAATGGGAGGAAGAACATGAAATCTGTCTGTGAGGGATGAAACCTTCCCAACCAACCAGCTGGACTTCTGTGTGCCATCATTTACCTTCTGGCTGAGTGAGTGGCTGGAAAGATGCACTTGTCTTGTATTCAGTGGAGCATTTTGTCTCTGGTACAGGGTAATTCCGGAAAAGGTGGAGCTCAGCTGGCTGTCGGTCACACAATGTCCCTGTCACCATAACCCTGGAGAAGCAGACATGACAGAATAGGAGTAAAATGGAAAAAAAAAAAGATACTTATGGCTTCAATAGTCTGCACATCTGCTCTAAGATCTGCTCTAAGGAGAGGCTGAGCATCTCTGCTGAGACAGGTCTAGAGCACGGGCAGGACAGCATCAACCAGCACAGCCTGAGACAGGACTTACTTGGGTTTTCGGACATCTGTCATTTTGGTGTTTTCCCCAAATTCCTTCTTCAAGAACTCATCCAGGGGCTCCGACTCGTAGGGCCGAGACCCCCGGAACACCATGTCCTTCATGCGGAAGTACAGGCAGCGCATGTAGTCCATGGACTTCCCTGAGATGGGCAATAGTGTTGCCAGGAGCAGGCAGTGGGAGGAAAGGCAGGCAGAACAAACAGCACATCAGAGCAAGGATTTCCCAAGACAAGCAGAGGACGGGAGGCATCACTCCCAATCCAATTCCCTTCCCAAGCTGCCTGTCACCTGCTTAGTTTCTCAGCAGCATGACAGGGAAGGATTACAGAGGAAGAACAAGCTTGGAGCAGTTTCCCATTACCAGAATATCAATCACCTTGCTCTAAGTCCCCTGTGGAGAGCACAGGAAGTACAGAACACTGAACTCTGCCATCATGCACTCCCCAAAACCCAGAAAGCTGCTCAAAGCCAGCTGACACAAGAAGCAAGTATGAAGCCAGGTCAAAGGTTTCCTTCATTAAGGAACATCCCTTCCCTCCTTTGGCAGGCAGAAAAGTCTTGTCAGGACTCAGACAGCTCCCACCACACGTCTGCTCCCCCGAGAGGAACACTCGGGCCCACCGGTGTGAGAAGGGACCCGTTATGTCCTTACCATGTACAATAGCCAAGGCCAAGATCCCTCCAGTGCTGGTCCCTGCAATCCAGTCAAAAATCTCACGAATGGGACGGCCTGCAGCCTTTTCAATAGCCAGGAGAAGCTGGATGAGCACAAGGCCACGGATGCCCCCTCCATCCAAGCACAGGAGCCGGTCCTGACTGGGGAGAGACAGACACAGATGACTGGGAGCTGTGGGACAGATTACAAATCACAGAACACTCTGTGGGAACATGGCCCTGGGGACGGGAAGCTATGCCTCATTGCTGCAAATAGTGTAATTGGTGAATAAATAAATCCAGCAGTGCCTTCTCAGGTGCAAATAAAGACACATCCAATAAGCGTTATTAATAATTAATAAATAAGCTGGTGCAACATTCTTTGCTCATGCATAGCCATCTCTAACCTTTACACTAGAGAGAGAGAGTCACCAGCCAAAACCACACCCAGGTCCCTTACTACACAGTAATGGGTATTGTGTCATAAATAAAAAAAGCAGACAGACCCAAATCCTGCCAGCAGCACTTCAGTGCCAACTCCTCCTCCACTCCACACAAGGCTGGTGCTGGCACTGCCAAGACAGTGCAGAGGAGCTGAGTGAACATCATGGCAGTGTGTAGAGATGGGGAAATCACAAAGCCAAAACAGTGCTGGCTGCCCAGTAGCACAGGGGAGGGACAGAGCAGGGTTTCAGCTCCTCAGCTCAGGCTCCACTGCAGCTCCAAGCAGGGATCATTTAAAGAAACAGATTTCTCAAAAGATGCTGGAAAAACTGCAATGTTGATGGACACAAAATAATGTCAGCTCTGAGGATGCGATCCATATGGGTGTGGGAGGGGAGGATTCACACACAGATTTCACCTTCAAGTTGCACAGGAGCCTGGACAGAAGCCGTTCCTCACTTACTTTCTTCTAGCCTCACTGGGCATGTCCACAACATCTGGTGCCTTCAACAACTGTCCGAGCGTTGTGGAAATATACAAAAAGTCCTTGTACCCTAGAGGGCCATGAACATGCAAAAGGAAAAAAAATAAATTAGAGATCACCAGTGTGGTAACTGATTTCCACCACAAACAAACAATATCCAACTCTCTTCCCCATCAAATAAAGGTCCCTGCAGGAGACACAAGCCATCTTACCCACAGACAACAGGTACCCCCCAAATTTAACTCCACACCAAAGGACAGCAACACCACCCTTTAGAGCAGGCAGCTGTAGATGCACTGGAAAAGACAGGATTTGGAGAAGCAGATGATGTGCACAATGGGTGAGAGAAGGCAGAGCCCAGCAGCGAGCCCACTATGCAGTTTACTGAAAGCTGTTAAGATAAAACCTAAATCTACTCCTCAAAGTAACCTAGGCAGGAGAGCTGTGGGGACAGGGTGACTTGTCATTACCCCTCAGCTGATGTTCACCCAGGCCACCCTGAGTGCGGGGCACCAATCCAAGCTAGGTGAGAAGCCAGCCTGCGAAACCAAAAGAAGAAAGAACGGGGGGAGAAGTTACATATTCCTGACAGCACCCAGGCCAGGAGGTGGCTGTGGATGACGGTGAATTGCAGTGAGGAGTTTCTTCAATGGGCAGAGTCAATGATAAAGGGTTTTGCTCTGTCACTGCATCAGAGCTGAAACTGGGCATGGGTTGCCTTCACTAGGCTGTGGTGAGAACAAAGTCCTGGTGTCAGGAGCCACTGAGATTTGTGGTGACACAGACACATTCCAGGATTGTCCTCCAAAGGACCACAGGAAAGCCTTTGCAAAGAAAACCTCCAACCTGAAATGGGAAGCTGTCCACAAGCAGATGTTAGCTGCTTGCATGCTCTTCTCATGACCCTCCAAGTCAACTCCTCCACTGCCTAGTCCACAAACCCTCTTGTTGCCTCTTTCTGAGCTCTGGAGCCTGCTGAAGGCAGAAAGCCTGTCACTTAGAACAGACCCACATGCTTATTCACACAGTCTGGGCAGCACAGACCACAAGATTCAACACAATCCTATGTCCCTAGGAAAGGTTGGCTTTCCCTATGCATAACAAATCCCATGATCAAGGTTGCTTATCCTCAGGCTTCACCCTTTCCCTCCCCCAGCTGCTGGCCTCCAGGATCTGAATAAGTGACACTTCTTAAATCTCCTTGTGCTCAGCACAACACTGGGAACTCCTCAAGGCAGACCAGCAAACACCTTCCCTTTTATACATGACCCAGTGGATAAAGTACCTGCAGGCTAAGTGCCCCCTCTACCAGAGATGTGAGGGAATCAGTCTTTTTACAGAGCTACATTATGTCAGGTCTATAAAACAAATGTTTTGAGTACAAGAGTTTAGAATACACACAGAGGAAAAGCAGAGAAAAGAGATGGGATCCTGCAACAGGTGAATGAGGACAGAGTCACCAGAGAGTCACCAGACTAGTGAGAGCTTTGACAATTCCCAGAGAATGGCTCATCTGAAGAAGAGATCTGAGACAGCACTGTGAAGCAAGAAGGGAGAAGAGCGAGGGAGGGCCAGGGAAGGCTTTACCTAAGCTGTTGAGGTTGCTCCGTGAGGAAGGTTGGCCTTCCAGGAAGGAGACAGCAGATGATGCCAGGCCTGGGGAGTCAGTGTTGGGAGGTGGGTGGCAGCGTTCGGTCCCTACAGTTTGCAGCAGGTCTAAGAGCACTTTCCGGTTTGCACCTTAGGCGATGAAGGGGGAGTTACAGATCAGAAAGAGAACCAGTGCACACCACAGGGGAACGTGCTCTGCCGAATTCATAGCAGGCCTGACCCTCACAAAGCCTCTGGGATGGCCTGGGGAAGGGCAAAACACATCCCAGGTATTTCTCCCCAAACTCCAGGCAACAGGAGTATCCTGTGCTGTGCAGCTTCAAGGGCATGTGCCACACACTTCTTGCCTCTGAAGAACAGCCCATGTCTGCCTGTCCCTGGGCAGTTCAGCAGTGCCACATGATCCCGCTGTGAGCCTGCAGTGCCTGACATGGTGACCCGAAAGAGGGGGGATGCATGCTAGCTTTTCCTCTTGCATCTCTGTGTCACAGAAGAGAAATTCATCAAGGGCTATTAACACAAAGCCTGTGCTGCTAACAAAGTAGGTGCCTACTACGTGAGCAACTAGAAGCTGCGAAAGCATGTTGGAGAAGCATCACCCATGCACAGCATGTTTTCACCTCTCCCCAAGTCACTGTTTTGGCCACCAAAGGGAGACAGGATGCTGGGCTCACCCTGTAAGGCTGCTGACATGCTCCCTCACCTTTGCTGCTCCTGGCTGCCAACAATCCTGGTGTCTCCCCAAAATCATTCGGGATCTCAACATCTCCTCCAAAGACAATGATTGCTTTGATCATATCCAGGTGGTCATGCTAGAAGAGAAGAGAAAGCTCAGTCAAGAGCCATTACACGATTTCTCATTCCTTCCCTCCGTTTTTCGTTAGCCAAAGCACCCACAAGGGAACATCACACGAAAGAGCCAGAATTTCAAAGGACTCTGTCACCATCTCAACCCTTCAAGAAAATCATCTCTCCTTCCCAGCAGCCTCTGCAGAAAGCTCACCTTCATGGCCAGGTGCAGCGGTGTGTTGCCATCGCGTCCCCGGGCGTTGGTGTGGGCGCCGTGTGTCAGCAGGACCATGGCGCAGTCCAGGCGGCCCCGCTGGACCGCAATGTGCAGAGCCATGTCGGCCGTGCAGCTGCTCGCATTCACGTCCGAGCCGTACTCCAGCAGCAGCCGTGTCATCTGTGCCACGTCAAGAAGAGATAAAGCAGTTGTGAGGTCAGCCAGCCGGGCATCCAAACCGTCTGGGTCTCATGGCAAGCAAAGCAGGGGAACAGGAGGCAGCCTTAGCCTGGATACAGCTGGCTGGCAGAAGCCAGCTGAATTGCTCCAAGCACTGGGGGTTCTCTGTCTTTTACCACAGAACTAGTTGGTGGCTGCACAATCTGGCTGGAGCTTCCGGATCCTTTGGGACTGATACACAACTATAATGAATGGCTGAGATAAGTGAAGAAAAAAACAGCTCCTACTCATGCCAGGATACTGAAAGGGAAAATTTTGCCTTCTGAGCTTCTCTTTATAAGCCAAGAAAATTCAAGTTTGCTCTGAAACTCTACAAGACATTTCTGAGAGGAACAGGATACTGCAGGAGAGAAAAGAGCCCTGCTATAGCAATGACTTCTGCCTGCAACAAGCGTCATTCAGGTGCTCCAGCACAGCATATCACTATCCTGCCCAGCTCTGGCAGGAGATGGACTTTCACCCACGTGCCACCACTCTGTGCCTACCTCACACTTGCCCTGCAGTTTCTAAGGCATCAAACTGTTTGCTCCCAGGAAACTGGCAGGTAATGAGAAGAGAGCTCCCTCCAGGGGCAACTGTGCTTCATGGGCTGTGCACATGCACTCAGAAGGGAAAGTTAGCCACAGAAGGAATTAAGTGAGCGCTGGATAGCAGCACAGGTCCTCCCCAAGGATTGGCTCTATTTACCTCTGCATTCTTTGCCCAGTGCAGTGGAGTGGCATCGTAGCGTGGGTCCTTGGAGCAAACCTGGCTGGCATCTGCCTCGAGAATGGCCTGGGCACACCTGGGAAAGACAGTGAGATGACAGGATGGGTTGCTGCTGCCTTCACTCAAGGCCACTCACATCACCACCTGCCTTCTGCCCAGAGGAAAACCAGGAAACCCTGCAACAGCAGGAACTCGGCACCTGCAAGTTCCTCAGCTGCACTTTTGTTTTGCCCTCCACAGAAAGTGTGGGCATAACAGGAAGCATACAAGCCAAATGGTGTTGGGAGCAGAAGAATCTCTCCAATACAAGTTGTGGAGCAACATCTGCATGCTTCTGTAATACAGGAATAAGGCATTTCTGGAAACTCTCCAAACCCCAGAAGCTAAATTCTCCTCCTCTCTTTCCATGGAAACACGGGAATATAATTATAATAGTTAAATACTTGCTGAAATTAAGTACTTCCCTGTGAGTGAAAAACCATACCTGTTGTAAACAGACCAATATCTGGTGCCTAGAAAACACGGTAGGTAGACTTGTGAAATTTGATTATCTTCTTCATTACCACCAAAAAAACGCTGTACAAGAGATGGAGCCCCAGTGCAACCTCAGTGACCTATGCCCATTCTGAGCTTGTGAATGTGTGTCTAAATGTTGGGAAGTACTTTTCAAAATGCTTAAAAAACAGCTACCAGCAGCCAGTGCTGCCTTGAAAGCCCTGTTTGTAGAGCTTGAACACTTTCTGAACATTAAGTATTATAAAGCATGTACAAAGAGAATTGAAGTTCTCCAAAGAAAACAGAGAGTAAATATTGTGCCTCCTTTGATTCAGTTCCAGAATGTGTTATTAAGAGTCAAGAGTATCTCTGGCCTACAGGAGATAGGGAAAAGTAAGCTTTGAAATGAAAGCTTATTAGGACCAGAGCACTCAAAGACAGAGGTACAGCACTTAACACTATTTAAGCATCAGTCAATTGTTTTCCTACAGCTCATTCTGAGAAAAAGTATCTCCCAAAATATCTTTTTAAATGTGTTTTTCTCCTGATGCCTGATACTGAATAAGGTATTAATTCAAGGATAAAATGGTTTTATTCTAAAAGCATTTATTTCTTTCCCATATCAGCACTTCCCTGTTCTTTTGCCAATGACTACAAACAAGACCTGTCCTACTGAGCACAGCCCTGGACAACGCTGAGCAAGCACACAAGTCCCCAGAGCGGAGGGGACATTACATACCCCTTCTGGGAGAACTTCAGTGCTGTGTGGATGGGGTAGCCCAGTGTGCCCACAGCGCTGCAGCTGGCACGGCACTTCAGCAGGGACCGAACCATGTCCTCCTTGCCCAGCTGGCACGCCAGGTGCAGAGCTGTCAGCCCCTCGTGGCTCAGGTGGTCCAAGCCAGTAGTTGGGGTTCTTCCCAGGAGCTGGAAGGAGGAGACAGTAAATAAATACAGAGACAAACATGGAAGAGCACTGTGTCTTCTTGAGCTCTGAGGACAGACTCTGGAGAACTGGACCCCTCACAATGCTACAGCCTGTCCACTCCATCCCTGCTCCCTGTAAACTGTAGATCTGTTATGTGCTGACTAGTTTGTTGCAGAAAAGTATCCCACTGCCACACTGAGGAAAGCCTGCAATCCCTGGTGCACACAAGAGAAGTGGGAATTTGGTTTCTTTTCCTCTGGTTTAGCAAGGAACCAATACACAAAACAAACAAACATGAGACAGATCAGACAACAAGACAAGTTGATGCCACCAGAGAAATAAAGAGGATATCTTTTTAATACAAAGTTCCTAATTGGCCACTCCACAGAATGCCAAGCCCTGATTCTCATCCTACCTCCTCATCCATTAGGAAACTCCAACACAGACTGGTAAGCAGAGGGAGAGCTGTCACAACAGGTATTGGGCAAACGTGGGGGTTGCAGCCGTGGGGAAGAGTCAGCCTCAGGCTCACACCAAGTCTTGGGGAGCTGAAAGACCTCAGGAACCATGTGCAAGGCCACCCACACCTTACAAACCCTGTCACTCTGTTCAGCACTTCTCAGCAATCAAGAACACTGATGACTTCAGACTGTCTCTGTCCCGAGCTTCTGATCACTGTCCTCCACACAAGGCTACTCAGTTGAAACAGCAGATCCTGCAGCTCAGGAGAGCCAAGGGCAGCTCCAAACTGTCCTTCAGCCTGTGGGAAACACGCGATCCCCCATGGCAGCCTCAACACGCTCCTACAGGAGCACTCTGCCTGAAACCAAACACCCTGCTGGCAGGAGAGAGGGAACGGACAGCCATGGGCCTGAGGAAAAGCAGGATAAAGGCCTGATGCAAACAGCAGTGAAGAATTACTTTCTGAGGACACCTGCTTAATGTCCTTGTTTAAGTTCTGGGAATCTGTACTCTCAATATGGGAAACAGCATCAGTAAAGAGGGGATATACGAGGCTGAAATCGGGCTCATGCAATAACTCAGCAGAGGGAACTGACTTTTTCTTTGCCTGTCTGCAGCTGTTTTCCCATCTCTATCACAGCACAGAGAAGACCCATTCTAGTCTCACTTTCTCCCAGACTAGAAGTCGCTCCCACCTCAATGATCTGGGGGTTGTTTCCTCGCACAGCATAGTGGAAAACAGTCTCCCCGTTCCTGTCGGTGATGTCCACCCGCGCGTGGCACTCCAGCAGCTCCAGCAGGCACTCCATGTCCCCCTTGCGGCACGCCAGGTGCAGCGGGGTGCAGCCATCCTCGCTGTCCGTGCTGTTCACACAGCTGCAAGCAAGGATTCAGTGTGAGGCCCAGGAACAGCCATGGGGAGGAGGAGGGCATGCAGCTGCTCCAGGAGCTGACACAGATGTACCCTCCACATCTGTCCCATCTGGTGTGAACCATGAAGATCAGGAAAGCCCAGCCTCTTGCCAGGGAAGAAACACAGGGAAGAGCCATCAAGTAGCCCTGCCCTGGACTCTTTCCCTGATATGCTGCTCCTTTTCCTGCCCTCCATATGGAATCAGTTCTCTCTGCCCAAAGGAAAGCAGAAGACAGGTTACAGTCAGCAGCCTGGCGATGGTGCTGCTATTTGCACTCCAATTCCCTAACTCCCTGCCAGTCTGCCCTATCCTCAGTAAACTTGTGCTGGTTTTGGCCAGGGTGGGTAGAGTTAACTTTCTTCACAGTGGCTGGTGTGGGGCTCTGTTTTGGATTTGTGCTGAACACAGAGCTGACGATACAGAGATGTTTTTGCTATTGCTAAGCAGGGTTTACACAGAGCCTTTTCTGCTTTTCATACTGACCCACTGGTGAGGAAACTGGGGATGCAGGGGAGGCAGGGAAGAAACACTGCTGGGACTGGTGACCCCAACTGACCAAAGGGATTTTCCAGCCCATATGACACCATGTTAGTATATATATATAAAGAGTGGGGAGCAGCAGGAAGGGGGGAACATTTGGAGTGATGGTGTTCATCTTCCCAAGTCACCACAATGTGTGATGGGGCTCTGGAGGTGGCTAAACACCTGCTTGCCCATGGGAAGCAGTGATTCAATTCCTTGTTTTACTTTGCTTGCTTACATGGCTTTTGCTTTCCCTTTCTTTATCTTAAACCACGTTTTCTACCTTTTGCCCTTTCAATTCTCTTCCCACTCCTTCTAGTAGGGAAGCAAGTGGCTGCATGCGGCTTGGCTGCAGGCTAGGATTAAATCACAGCAGAACTTCCCAATGAAAAAACAAGGCCTTGTGGCCAAAAACTGTTCCCAGACAGTCCTACTGTACCTCCACTCTCATGGCTTACATAGGGAGCAAAAACCACCCCTAAAATCTGCTCCACAAGGGTTGCAATAACCTAATCAGTGTCTCTAGCAGGATACTTTAATCCTTTACTTCAAACACCAGAGCCTGAGGCTCTGCAGCAGCATGCTGAAATCCACCAACCAGCTTCTACAGCAAAGAAGGGATACTCTAACACAGCCCAGCCTGCCCTCCCAAGCTCCTTCTGAGCACCGACCCCCTGGAGACACCCTGCTCCTTGCCTCAGGATGTGGTTGTGCCGGAAGTTCTCCCGGTGGCCAAACTCCACAGCAATGTGTGCAGGGGACCAGCTGGGGTAGCTGCGGATGCAATCGCTGAGCTGCTGGAGATCCTCCAGGGACAAGGGCTGGCATGAGCTCTCGTAGAAAGGGCGCAGCTGCCGGGCATATTGCTCAAAGTACACCAGGGCATCTGCTTCGTTGTCCACCTGGAAGAGCCTGGAGAAAAGGCAAGCACAGGGTTCATCCTGCTCAAAGGAATAACCCAAATCCTGTGTATCTGAGGGAAACGGTGCTTTTCCAAAGGGAAGTGGTGGGAACTTTCCTTTTGTTCTCCAACTAGCATCATCCTTGTTCCGAGGGAAGCAAGGAGACTACTTCGCTAGAAGCAAGCATCCCTCTTCCTGACCAAGGTTAGGTTTCATTCAGAAGTATCCTCTAGATGCTAAACCACAAACAGGAACGACCAGAAATGCACGTGGACCTATGGATGCCCTAAACTATATCCCAGCTGCCCGCTGTCGCAATGTTTGGACCTTGTCCTGCTTCCACGAGCGGTTTTGCAGAAACTCCTCCACCCGCACACGCAGGGGCCTTCCACCCCTCCCAGCCCACCTACTGCCCCAACACAACACCCCACACCCGCGGCCTCAAAGCAGCCCCGACACCAGCACTTTGAGGACTTTGGTTTCCCAGTCAGGAGGGATGGCCAAAAGTCTGTCACTCACCGGAAGGCGACCTGCGGGCTCTGGGGATTCACCAGCAAGCAGTCCCAGGAGCGAGAGAGGCCGTTCTTGTAGAGGGCCACCCTGCCCTCCTCCCGCAGGCAGGTGTGACCGGCGTACTCGGCGGCCGGCACCTCCCTCACGCGGTACGGGTTGGAGAATATATGCGTGACGCTGCTGAACGTGTCCAGCAGCCGCCCAAAAAACTGCATCTTCCCAGAGCCTCAGGCGGCTTCTCCTGAGGGAAAGGCGGCCGCTGGCTCCGCCCAGCCCCTGCCCTTCCACGCACCGTGTGACCCGGAGCGCCGCCAGCTGACACCGCGGGGCCGGGAACGGGATGAGGGCGGAGCCGGGGATGGCGCCGGGCAAAGCACGACGGGCCCCCAGCGCCCCCCGCGCGTCGCCCCCCTCCGCGCGCGCCGCCCACCGCCCCCCGCGCGCGCCGCCCGCCGCCCGCCAATCGCCGGCACCGCCCCCCGTGACGGGCCAATCAGCGCCGCCGCTTCCGGGGCGGGGCCAAGGGGGCGGGATTAATGCCGCGCCCGCCGCCTGCCGGGGGAGGCGGGCGGAAGGGCGGGAGGCGCCATCTTCGTGAGGGGCGGGGCGACAGGGGTGGGGCCGCCCTTCTTAAAGCGGTAGCGGCTCATTTTGGTGGGGTGCTCCGCTCCCAGCGGGGCCGTTCATCGGTAGTGCGCCACCCCTAAATTCGAATTAAAATCAGCGCTGTTAGAGCGCGGCTGCGTTCACACCGCGGCGTACAGTGTGCGCAGGCAGCGTGCGAGGAGGGCTGGCGCCGGGGGGCGCTTTTAGGGCAGCGGACGCTTTAAGGGTAGCGGCCGCCCCGCGCGGCAGCGGCGGCGGGGGGGCGTGGCGAGGGTGACGTCACCGCATGACTGTGTTTTTATGAATGAAAAGAATCCGCGGGTGAGTAATCGCGGGGAGCGAGGCTGGAGGCGCCGCCCGACGCCCTGACCCGGCAGCGGCCCCGCGGGACGAGCGCAGCCGCCAGGTGAGCACCGGCCGGAACGGCCCCTCCGCTCCCGCCTCGGCTTCGCCCCCCGCGGGGCGGCCGGGAGAAGGGGGCGGCGGGGTCTGACACCGGCCGGAGGCCTCTTTGCCTTCGCCGAAGGCGGGGATCGGGACCGGGACTAGGGCTGGGGGCAATGGGATGGGGTTGACCGGCCGGCCGGCCGCGCTCGGGGTCGTCCGCTCTTCCTTTCCAATTCCCGGCCACCGCCCTGGAGGGATCCGCCGCCGCTCCCCGGCTCCGGCGGCGGATCCCCGACCCGGATTGCATCAGCTTCCAGCCGCCCCGGCTCCACCTTTCCCGCCGCCCCCCTCCAGCCCCTCATTCCTCTCGGGGCGCTCTCGGCCCCGTCCCGGCCCCCTTCGTCCCTCCGAGGGCTCTCCTAACGCGACCGGGGTTCCCCGAGGTGGGGAGAGGCTGCTGGGCTGCAGTCCGGGCTCCCGGACCCCTCCTCACTCTCCGAACCCAGGGACGGGGAGGGACCGGCCGTCGGTGAGGGGCAGGCACCGTCTCCGTGACTTTCACCCCTGGGCTGCTGAATCACGGGGCGGCCACTTCTCACCCGCCTGCGCTGCGTGGCCGCGACCCTTCGGTCCCGGAGCCTGGGAACACCCGACCCTTGCCCCGGGACACGCGGTGCTCTCCCCGGGCGGTGGGGCGGCACCTCCGCACGGGTCCCGGCGGGTGACTTCGACACGGTGTCACTCGGTGGGGCTTTCCCTTCAGGCTCGGCCGGATCTCGCTTATGTTTCCTCCCCGCGGGGGCTTGGCTTCACAGCAGGCGGCTGGGGCATTTTGGGTCCCCTGGGCAGAGCAGCATCCCAGTCGTCTCGTGATGGGTTGAAGGCAGGCAGGAGGTCCATCCTTGCTCCATTATTATTATTGCTTGCAGTCATCTTTGCTATTAATATTATTACTATGTACTTTTTTAAAAGGAGTGGGATGAGTCATGCAGCCCGGGGTGGGGGGGATGTGGGCAGCGGGCAGGGGACCAGCAGGGCCGGTGTCCTCTGTTCTGAGGTGAGATACATGCGTCTGGCAGTAAACAGCTTTTCTCCTGGCTGCTCAGCAGGGCTGGAGTGAGGAAAGGATGGCTGCAGACGGGCTCTCCAGCAAGGCTTTGAAGGTGAGCACCAGTGGGAAAGGGGGCTTGGGAGACAGGGGGCTGGTTTTGGGGGTCTCAGGCAGCTACCCCTCTCTCTGGCAGGTGAAGCGGGAGCTGGGGGAGAACACTCCACTGCTGTCAGATGAGGAACTGATGGGGCTGTCAGTGCGGGAACTCAACCACCACCTGCGGGGCCTCTCCAAGGAGGAGGTGGCGAGGCTGAAGCAGCGTCGTCGGACGCTGAAGAACCGGGGTTATGCTGCCAGCTGCCGGGTGAAGCGCGTCTGCCAGAAGGAAGAGCTGCAGAAGCAGAAGATGGAGCTGGAGTGGGAGGTGGACAAGCTGGCCCGGGAGAACGCTGCCATGCGCCTGGAGCTCGACACCCTCCGTGGCAAGTACGAGGCCCTGCAGGGCTTTGCCCGCACCGTGGCCACTCACGGGCCCCCCGCCAAGGTGGCTACTGCCAGTGTCATCACCATCGTCAAGTCCGGCACCAACCAGGCCGCCTACTCCTAGTGCTGGCCTCTGTCCCCCGGCTGGACACAGTCCTTCCCGGGGTGCCTTCCCCATGAATTTCCTCCCAGCCCTTCCCCAACCTCCTCCCTGTCAAAACCTATGCCCAAAATCCTCTTTCTCCCATCCCTTGCCCTCCAGCTCCCCCAGGTAGGGAGGGCTGCTGCTATGTGGGTGCTGAGGTGGAGGACAGGACCTGACTAGTGGCCCCCTTAGTCCCCTTCCCTCTTGAGTGTGCAAACAGGAGAGAGCAAACCCACACAGGCAGCAGTGGGGAAGCATCCCACAGCTCCAAGCTGGTAGGAAAATGCCAGGTGCCTCTTTTTCCTAAGAGGGCATGGGAGAGCTAAATGTGGGCCAGGTGGTCCCAGGAGCATGTGCGAGAGATGGAAAAGAGGAGAGAGAGGTTTTGCAGTGTAGGGGAAGAGGGCATGATAGAAGGGTATCAATATTGGGCAGACAACCTGAACCACAGCTGGAGCAGCAGGGGAGGTGGCAGCACGTCTGAAATCTCTGTGGATGCAGATGGCAAGAGAAGGTTAGCAGGTTAGAGGGGGAGATAGAGTGGGCTGCATGTTAATGCCTGGTAAGGGTGAATGGAATGGGAAAGCACTGTGGCAGCTTGTGGTGCTGGGGGACCCCAGAAGTGACAGTGATTGGGCAGGGGGGAGCTGGGAGGTGTGAGTGGGTCAGCCCAGGCCGTTGTCCCCAAAGGGGAGAAGCAGTGGTGCTGTTTTATCTATCTCTACCATGCACATCCTTCACGCCTCTTCCTGCTGACGGGACTCAGCCTGGCTGGGTGTCTGAAATGCAGCAGCACTGGCAGGAAGGAAGCAGAGGCAGCTGGAGCGGAGATAAACATTGTTTCACTCAGCACAGGCCAGCTTCTACGGCTCCACCAAGTCCTTCCCACTGTCCCACTGCCTACGAAGCCCATGGAAAGGTGCTCCCGGTCCTCAGAGGCAGAGATGTGGAGGCAGAGGGGTGGAGGTGCAAGAGGTGGGAAAGTAAGGGCAGAGAGCATCCCTGCTCCTGGGAGCTGCCTGGCAGGCAGGTAGGCTCCTCCCTTTGGTTTTCCTCCAGCTTGGACACCGCTGTGGGATAGCTGGCTCTTGAGCAGGCTGGAGAAGAGCTGGGTTCACTAAATACAGGCAGCACAGGGGAGGGAGCAGGAGGCAGGTCCATCTTGGGATCTGCTGCTGTAGATGATTCCCCTGTCCCTCCGTTCTGCCCCTGCCTGGGTATTGCCACGCCAGCCGCCCTCGGCTGCAGCCTCCGTTCTTCCCTGTAGAGAGGTGCCTGCCACTCCTGGCTGGGGCACTGTGGTTGGCATCCCCCACCCCAACTCCTCTTGGGTTTATTTATTGCACGAACATAAGTTATTTTCACGTCCTCTTTGCCATTCCGCCTCTCGGCACAGCCAGGATGTTGGTACAGAGCCGTACTTTATATTTTATATATGCAAATCACATTTTATCTTATACTTATATAGAGCAAAAAAAAAACTTATTTATTTTCTGACTTACAGTATGTGTCCTACCTGACTGCTCTGTATTTTGTAGACTTTACAAATAAAGCAAGTTCTTTTTTTTTTTTTTTTTTTCCACAGCGAGAGTGTGTTTGGTCATTCTTGAACTTGGGACAGAACTTTGCCTGAGATTAGGTTTTCTGTCCCTCTGGTTTTGCTGCAGGCCATGCTCAAGGATGTACCCAAAAAAGATGGGATGGGGGATAGCTCATTGCTTTTTAGGACAAAACCAGATTTATAGTCTCTGAGAGAAAAGGTCTAAAAAAGCACGTTTAGTGCTGAATACCACCCCACAAAGCACTTGCCTTCAGTAGCAGTGCAGCTGTGCTGAATCAGCTTTTCCTGGGAATGATAATGCTTTTCACTACAAAAATTACCTCCAGGCTGTCCTCGGACCAGGTGCAGGAGAGGCAGGTGCAGGGCATCTATGCCCAAAAACTCCCCTGTTGAGTGACCTTATCACCTTACCTGGGAACAGCAAGGACAAAAGCAGTGAGCTTCTGCCCATGGATGGCAGGAGAAGGGGAAGAAGTGTGGAAGGCACCTTATCAGGAGATGAAGCCAGACCTCCTCCCTGTCTGTAAAAGTCACCCTTCCTCAGAGCTGAGCTGGAAGTGGTGAGCATGTTCCAAATGCCCAGGTGGGCCAGGTCCCCAGCAGGCTGCAGCACTCAGGATGGTTTGGGGGTCTGACAATTCCCATTCCCTCTTTCACTGCAAATGGCCCCAGCCCCAAACACTGCTCATGGAAGAAAATCCAAAAGCCATTGTTTGCTGGGGTCCTCTCTTTCCCCCTCAGTGTTTCACCGTGAGCACCTAAGGAAGGATTCATCTCTACTCCAGGTTTTTGACACATGGGTTTCACTCCTGCCTTGGGCCAGCAGTGGTGTTTCAGTCCAGGGTGCTGCAGTGATGCTTCTCCATCAGCTCCTACATAGACACATGGAGCTTTCCTTCTGAGAAGAGGACAAGAGATCCTCACCCACCAAGCCTCAGTCCCTGCAAGGAGGAAAAACTCAGAGAAGTCACCCAGACAGCACCACACAGAGGCAGCTTAAGTACAATCTATATTATCTCTATATTTTTTATTTGTCATCATATTTGCTCATTTCTGCGGAGTATAACGTCACAAAGACCAAAATAGAGAGCGGCTTGTCGCTGAGCTCACATCAGTTAAACACAATAGGTACAAAACTAGGTGACTCTGTCTTATTTATCATACTTTTTTTTCAGTCATTTATATACAAAGAACTACTCTATATGGAAAAATAATAAACAAATCCCATGGGTATGTTACATGGTAAACAAAAAAGGAAGGAAGGAAGGAGAGCGAACGCAGGTGAGAGACAGCAGCTCCAAGGGTCTACTCCTGGAACCAGCACATTTCTTGGGCTCTGGGCTACCATGAGCAGACCTACAAGACCATAGATGCCTTGGCCTTCTTGGTCTCAAGCTCTGGATGTCATATTTGTTCCTCCAACACAAAGCGGCTTTAGAGCCAGAGCTTGCTCTGGCACTTGCCGGTCATGACGGAGAGCAGGAAGCTCAGTGATTGCTGATTTTGTGTGATGTTAAAAAACATATATATATATAAAAAATTATAAAGTAGGGCAGCTGGCTTGTTGGGTACTAGCTCACCAAGCTCCTCCAAAGGCAGCTGGTGCAAAAGAGTTATACTTGAAACCATTACACACAGGATGCTTTGAGAATATCCAGATCCTCTGCACAGTGCATGTATATGTATATATATATACACATATATATGTGTGTGTGTGTGTGTGTATGTATATATATATATATGCAGGAGACATTTCAAAATAAGTTCTAAGAAATGCTTCTCTAAGCCTGGACCACCTTCATGCTCAATGGGGCAATCATACAGATTTCAGCCACCAAAATGCAACAAAGACTGGGGGCAGTCACCAAGTGATACTGATCAAGGCCTGCAAATGCAAAGAAAGGGGAGGATGGGATCATGTCCCATGCCTCACTTTCCTAAGAGAGAAAGTAACATCAGTACCTTGCATTAAAGGACTATTAATCAAAGCCACAGAAAACAGAAGCAAAGTCTGTTCAACCTTCAGCCCTGCTTTCCAGACAGCTTATGCATGAGATTTTACACCAAGCCCACACAAAGCCTGGCAGAGTGTGTTTGCATGTTTAATTAAGCAGTCACAGACTTAGGAAAATTAATAACCAACTGCATGGCATTGCAGGATGTGTGTGAATGGGGAAATCCAGCAGCAGCGAAGCTGCTGGATGCACTGACCCTGCCTCCAGCTTCCTCAACAGTACTGTTGCACCCATCTGCTTCATCATCTCCCAGAAACATCCCAGAACAGGAGGAGGCACTATCCTTAAGCTTTTCCCTATCATCCTCACAGCAGGGAGAAAACCTGCCTCTCTTCAAGCCCTTCTGCCCAGCTTGGGCAGAAGTGCTGAATAAATTAGGTGCTCTTCACTCACTGTCACTTCTGAGACACTCAATGAACAAGCAGATGGATTAGGAAACAAACAGAAAGGTAAATTCCAGGCAGCAAACCAGACTCCAGTTCTCCTATCAGAACAGCAAGGAGCAATCCAGAATCACAAAGGTCTGCTCTTGGCAGGGAAGGGGTCAAGCAGGAAAGGAATGGAGAAACTACAGCTGAGCACAGCAGCTTGCTCCAATCTCTCAATTTTTCTTCCTGCTTGCAGGTAGGAACATCTGAGCTGTAGCACTTGAGTGTGCTACCCACTTTTCCCCTAGATAAATTTAAGCAAGCAAGAGAAATTTCCTGGTCCCTGGATAGATCTACAGAGGGATCACTTTCATTTTGGCTCCACTAAGTACCCATGGGTTCATCCAAAACCCAACAGAAGCAAGGGGAAGCTTCTCCCACTTCTGTGGATGCTGGTTCTACTCTTGATAGCACTGCAGGTGCAGCAGAGCCTGTGAAATGTGCAGCAGCAGCAGCAATTGCTGCCTGAGAAAATAAGAGACAAATCTGACCAGCCAGGTCATGTCAGGTTTCAAGTCTGCTCCACCTTCCTCAGAACAGCTAGAGAGATAAAAAACAAAGGAGTGTGCAACATTCCTTCCTGAATATTCCAGCCTAAGGGTGAAACTTGTGTAGCTCGGAGAAAGTCAGTGAAGATGAGCATGGGGAAGAGCTACCTGTGAAAGACCAGGACCTGCTCTGGCAGCTATCTCTAAGGGGCAGATGTGATGCTGGGGGACAGGAAACAAGAAGAAAAACTGGTTTTGTGTTTACATATCTTCCCTTCCCAAAGAGGAGTGAAGGGGCCAGAGCTCTACAAACTTCCACCATCTATCATAGCCAGTCCTCAGTCTTGTTAACAGGAGACAGATGCTCCAGGGAGGCTTCCTGTCACAGGAACGCCAGGGAGATGGGAAGCTTGGACACCTGGTGATTAAAAAACTCCACCCTTGTGAAAAAGTAATTCCATCCCCACTGAGCTTCAACAAGCTTTTATAGCAATTGAGGATGCAGGGAGCCAAGGAATGTGAAGAAAGCCCTGTCCTTTTCCCCTTTGCTCCCTCAAGTGACTCAAGGACTCATAACCAGGTGCTCAGGAGGGTGAGGACAGATATTCCTTACTTAGCACTCAAGGCAATGGCTATACAGAAAGACCAGTCTCTGGTCTGGTCCTCAGGAATGCTTATGGCTGCATCCCCATCCTATTTCCCAAGCATCACAGAGATGTTAGTGCCAAGGAGTTGGGGAGAAAAACTGTGCCTACGTCAACCATTCAGGAAAAGAAATAGAAAGCAGTCAGGTTGTCCTGTTAGAAAAAAAAAAAAACCAAAAACATTTTTGGCTACAACTCTAGGCTCTGGCCAGTCACACTCCACACCAAGCTGAGCAGGCGTGGGAAACCAGAGCCCCAAACTCTGGAGTTTTGCTTGAATCAATTCAATTTGATTGCTGCTGTAAGGGATGGGCTTGAGCATGGAGTCCTGGCCATTCTGCCACCTCCACATTGCTCATCGTGTCCGTACCCACAAAAGCTAATGGGAAGCGCCCACTTCTGCAATCTTTACTCTCTAGGAAGTGATATGACTTGTGTGTTTCTGCATTAATAAATTATTAAAAATAAAATAAAAAACCAAAAAACCAGAAGGAAAATGACAGCCTGTGCTGGCAGTTTCCACTCCTAGAATTCATCATCGGAGCTCAGCAAGAGGGTCTTCTCGTTGTCACGGGCACCGGAGCAGCTGTGGGAGCGCGAGATCACGTGGCTGCCATTGCGCCAGGGGGGACCGTGCTCCAGTGTCGACTGTTGGGTGTACTGCTGGTAGGCTGGAGAGAAGTTGTGGATCGCATCTTGGACAATGTCATGGGGATTCATGGTCTCCTTGAGGCTGCTGGAGATGCTCTTCATGGGAGCACAGCGACCTGTTTGGGGAAGACAGGAAGGGACACGTAAAGAACACTGCTGCCTTCCCCACACCCCTTAATATGGTGTAAGGAGAACAGGGAACAAACATGCAGGTCTAGATCCCGTAGAAGATGTGTTACAGACTTCCTTAAGCAGCTGCTGAGGAAATGCCACACAAATAGTGTTGAGTTTTACCAGTGGTGCTCCTCAACCCAGCCACTGAGAGCCAAGGGAATCTACCACAGCACCAAATGGGGGACATACCATGGGAACGGGACACACCCACAGTGACAACCTCCACTACACACTATTAGTGCTGGCCTGGGTGTGCAACAAATACAGCCAGGTAGGGAGGTGCTCCTCTAAACACTTTCAGAAGACAAAAACTAAGTAAATTCTAAAAAATATAGGAGAAATGGCATCTGCCATTCCACCCACTAGAAATTAAGACTGCTAGGTGGTACCAAAGTGCCCATGGGAAAGGCATCATACAAGTAAAAAGCAACGTAAAGTAAGGAAAGGAGGGAAACTGGTGGTACTAGAGGCAGAACTACCCCAGGTGTCATGATGATACCAGGAAGAAAGCAGCAGCTGGAAAATGTACCACCCGACTGCTAAGCACAGAGGGAAGCTGTGTCTCCTTCTAGGAGATGCCATGTCTCATGGCTTCTAGATTCCATTTCCAGTGTGGGCTTCTGGCTCTGCTCCATTATGGGATGAGCTCCCCAGAGAACCAAAGTATGCTGATCATATGTGGCAATTATAAAAGTGAAGGGAGGCTGGGGTGAGAGCAGCTCCTTTGGGAGCCTGCACAACTCTTTGGAGAGAGATTCCCACAGCTCTGACACAAATGCTCTAAAGCTATGCGTTAATGCCCTCGTGGCTGTTACACTACTTATAATCCCGACAACCCTAAAGCAGCTGTGTGAGGCGGTGGAGTTACAGACTTGTAAGGAAAGGGGAACAAGGGACAGGGGAAGTTGTAGGCAGGCTGGGAATCAGGAGAGAACAGCATCCCAGCTAAAAACCAACTGAGACAAACACACAAAGCATGCTGTACCTACCGTATGGCCCATATGATGGAACAGCTGCATCAGGGACCAGTGGCCAAAGCAAGGGAGAGATAAAAGGAAGAGGAAAGAGACAGAAACAGAGAAAGAGGAAATAACAAGAACTGAACAAGGCCCACCGCCAAAACATTCCCCACTGTACTGATCTGTAGTTTACCCTTTCATCAACCACAGATCTCATCTCCCAGGTTTTTTTTCAAAACCTCTGGGGCTGACTCAGATGGAGGGGTCAACTACATCAACACTGCCTGAGGACTGCTGTCTTCCAGCACCTCAGCCCAGATCTCCCCAAGAAGGAAGGAATCCCTTTATTTGGAAAACACTGCACAGAGTAGGCGTAAAACCCCCTTTTCCCAGACATAAAAGCCATCTTCCTCTTCCCCAAAATAAGAACCTTCCTTATAGCAGCCCAGCCCTCAAAAAGTCATTACAGGAAGGTCCTCCTCCTCCTCTGTGACAAACATATTGCCAAAGCACAGCCTCATCTTCCCAAGCCAGATTCAAAACAGAGCCTGTTTTAGGCCCTGTCCCTCCTGCCTCCAGTCTTGCACAATCTGGAGCAATGGAGTTCCCCTTTGGGGAGATGGGAAGAAGGACAAACCCACTCCACCGAAACAATGCAACACCTTACAGCCCTCAGGTCTGCAACAAGTTGTCGTGGGTGGCATACTGGAGAACTGAAAAGGGAACAGTGCAATTCAGGCAAGGTTTCTGCCCCAGAGAGTTGTTGCACAATGAATCTGTTCAGACACCACACAGGAGGGGATGTGGTGTTTTCCAAGCTATCGAGTTGGGAGTCATATCAATGTGCTGGCTGCCTGAGGGATGGTCTCCACCCAGTCTCACTACCAAAGAGACAAGCCATATTCACTAGCATACTTCCTACCTTGGGCATCAATTCTCTTGTCCACGTACACCTTGTATGTGAAGGCATGGCGCAGGGCAATGGCTGCAAAGAACATCTCCACACAAATGATGAAGTCTTGATAGCCAGCAGCTACTGTGCCTTCACCCACAGACACATCAGCAGAGTGGATTTTGGGGATGGCACCGCACTTTTCTAAGATGGCCAACAGCATCCCTAAACAAAGTAATAAGCTCATAAGTAAATGTGCAGGAAACATGGTCTCACAGTAAATGCAAAGAATGGAAATAGCTGTTTGTGCTGTATGTCCTCAACGCAACCCCACTCACCACGGGGACTACAGAGTGGGCTACAAACACTCACCTATAGTCACTTGTACAACGGAGAACAGAAGAATAAAATGAGACAAATACATTTAGGCAAAGAATGTTCAAACACTGATCCTCCTCTATTCTCAACTGACACATATACTGTGGAGCTAACTGCTGCAGGACTTTATCAAGTCCAAAAGAGTAAGAAGAGTCAGATATTTCTGTAAGCAATCCTGTGATCTCAGTGTTGCCCCAAAATAGGTACTTTCACACAATGTGCAAGAGGGCAATCCACACAAAGAGTCAAGGTATTTGGCTTATTTACAGTTCTGCATAGAAAGGGGTGCTGGCTGGCAAATCCACAAAGCCAGCATGATGACTACCAAAGCTTTTTGCTATTTATACACTTTAGCAAACAAAGCCACTAATGTTCCTTGGCTAAAAATTACTTAATTCTCTTTTTAATTAGTATTCTGCCTTCTATTGGTTAATGATCCTCTCTCTGTTCATGCTAATTAGTCTGCATGATCAGTCTGTCTTTCTCTCCTTTCGAGTCGGTGGTTTCTTGGATCAGTGGCCATGATCTCCCCCTGCCAGAATTACCTCTTACTCTGTTGGAGCTGATTCAGCACAGTTTCTGAGCTGTCTTTATTAGTTTCTTCCTTATCTTGGGGGTTTTGGCAAATGTATTTGTGGCTTGTGAATTCTGCACTCTTAACGTCCACTATCTGTGGTACATCCTTCTTCCCAAGCTTTGTTAACCTCCCCTGAGGTCACTGAAAAATGTTGATCCTTAAACCTTAACAAGGCAATTCTACTGTCAAGTAATTTGTCTTTCTAACACCTGGACATCACTTGGAGTTAGTTTGTTAGCTGCTGTTTCACAGATTAAACCTCTTTTCTTGTTGGTTGGACTTGAAAGCATACAAAGATCAAACACTAAAGAACATCCTTCCTTAAGAAAATTTTGATATATTCCATATTTTGCAACATCAGCACTTGCACTAGCTAGAACAAGAACTGAAGTAACAGAACTTTTCATTTAAGCATATTAAGTGTTTTTTGACACACTGCTGCAATAAAGAAGTTTCTCCCTGTCCACAGCTTGGTGGCTGAAAAATCTCAGAGAAGACAAAGTGCATGACCAGATGCCTCAAGATGATAAACTAGTTTGTCTGTAAACAGGGAGGATGCGCTATACTCCAACAGCCTAAATTCCACCTAAGTTCCTACTCAATTAGTCTTTGAAGTGCAACTCAGTAAACTTAAGTAGGGCATTGAACAGGGAAATGCTTAGAGCCAATTAGTCAGAAGCACTAAGCTTAGGTGGAATTTCAACTTTCTGACTGTTCATGTGTATGAATTCTGAATGTCCTTCTCCCGGCGGTGGTTCTGTGGCAGCACACACTGCATCCAGCCAGCTTGCTGCTTCACATACATCACAGACACACCATTAAAATTTTATTTATAGAGCACTAAAAAAAGCACTAAAAATTTTTAGATGTGCCGCTTTAATCAATAAAATGGCAGCATGCAGATAAAATGTTGGCAGCTTGTGCTTTATGACTGTTTCAGGAATGCAGAGGACTCTTCAGCCTATCAGCTGATTTTGCCAGGTACATATTCCTTTGCACACACACACACACAGGGATAATAAGGATTCAGGGGCATATAAACAAAAATTAAACTGAGCAAAACAGGTTTCCCAGAGAAAAGCAATGAATGACTATAAACCAAATGGAATACAGAAAGACATTCTGTCTATTAGTCAACATCTGTTCTATCAACTCTCGTGTCTGAGCCCCTGCAGAGAGCTCTCTGTGCCTACCATGGGAAGGGAAAAGCAGCTCACCTTGCCAGAAGGACAGGAAGATGACAGACTTCACCATGAAGAACTTGAGGACTGGGCTATAGGGACTGAGCAGCTCACGTGTGGCAAAGTAGAAAAGGAAGAGGGCATACAGTGCCAGGCTGACAGAGATGTTGTAGATGATCGTCACATAGAGGTAGCCACTGGTTACACTGAAAAGAGAAGATATATATGAATGCCTGAAATTTCAGCATGATGTTTTCCCCTTTCCACTGTCAATGGAGAGTTCCAAAAATCCATTTCCTTCCTACCTCCCTGTCCCATTCCCACCCCCAAAGCAAGGTAGGGCTACCTCTGTCTTCTTTTCTCATACACATCAGCCCATGTAGTCCCATCTTTTCTCATGACTCAGCACACACAAGGACAAAAAGCAAAGCCAGGCAGAGAAGGGGCAGCCAAATCTTGCAAGCTAAATAAACAGACTTACTCAAAGTCACCATCCTGGTACTTGCCAAAGGCCTGAAGGATGACTGTGCTGATAGCCATGAGGGGCTTCACCACACAGAACTGCAGAGTGGCCTACAGGAACGAGAGGGGAGGAATGAGAAAGCAGGTGGTGCAAGAAGACAAGTTGTCAAACCAGTAAGCACAATGGAGTGTCCACTGGGACCACTCAGCAAGGCAACACAATCCAGCCCCAGCAAGAGGTCTGACTGACCCTGCCACTTGCTAATTGATTGCGCTTGAGGACTGCAGCACCCAAAAGGAGATGAAGGAGTTTCAGAAGATGTACAACTGCTACCTACTTGTCCAGAATGGAGAGAAAAACCTCTCTGTAGGGTTGCTCCTAGAAGCTGCTCAGCCCCGCTCTTTCAGAGCTGCTTTTCACAGGCTGCACTGCACTACATTTATGCACTGTAACAGTATGAAAAACAAAAAATCCAACCCTGTGCTATGGCATAGACAGAGCAAGTCTGGCAGGGACAGTGGGGAAGGAAAGCAAACTCCAGTCCATAGCTGTCACAAAGTTAGGCAAAAAGATCCCCTAGACTGGAGGGGAATCCCGCTGAGTAGGAACTTTTGACAACTGCCACAATATTAAAGCATTTTGTAAACACAGCAATATGTATTGCCACACACAAGTTAAGAGCTATTCTGTGTTGTCATCCACATGACCTTTACTGAATCTCCCCAAAGATTCTGTGGCACTTGGGATCTGCTCTATCCATTCTGCCTGTATAAACTATTGCTCCTATTGGGACAGAGTGTTCTCTCAAAGCCACCGCATTCTTCAACTTTCTGCAGATGTTGAACTTCAAAGTCCTAAAAAAGAGAAGACTTATGGCCCTAAAAATGTCTCCCTGAAGAGATGTGACCCGTGTCTCCCTTAAGGAGGCTGGAAGAGCCTGGGTAGGTGCTGACTTGTGTGCATGTGGGGAGGGCTATGTAAAGAAAGAAGGTAAAACCAAACAGTAATAATTGCTTTGGATACGATGCAATTTGTTAGTGGTCATAAGACTTCAAGGAGATTAAAAACCCCAGCACATGCCAGTTAGTGAGTCACTTTAAATATGTGAACTGGAAAAGGTCAAGCTAATTGGTAAACAACTCCATCCTCTGAGCTTCCCCTCCTTCCGATTTGGGGACATTTTAACCATTTCCCTGCAATCCAAACCACCATGTACTATTTTTAGCTGCTTCCCTAGAAGATGCTATAGCATATGGGAAGCACATGGATGGTGTGTGACCCATGTGTGAGGGTCACCAGACAGAGGCCCAGCAAAGAATCTTGATCAAGACATCTTTAAGGAAACAAGCTGTTTGGATTTCACACCACAAACACCAGCACACTGCTGGAGGTCCACAGGCAACACAGGCAGACTGACTGACCCACAACAGGCACCTGCCTGAGAAAAGTAGTGGGGGGGCGGTGTGAAGGTGGTAAGAAAAAATGTTTATAACATGCAGATTCCTTCAGGATGAAAGGGATTGGGAAGAGGAGAACATGGGCAGGTGGTGATGGAAAGCAACAGAAGTGCCGGAGATGATGAGAACAGGGCTAAAAAGGACAAGGTGTTCCTTTCAGCACATTCCTCTTCCTGATCAGCACGGTGGTGGATATTGCACACATCAGCACTGACATTTGTTCTATTGCCCTTTCACACCAGCTTTCCCAGGATTTTGCTTTGAAAGGTCTTCCTCAAAAATCCTGGAAGTCTAGAAGTACCAGAAAGTGAACCTTGACATCAACAATTTCTCACCAAGACAATATTTAAGTTCAAGCCAAGAAGGATGGAAGTATTTAAGCATCTCTTTGCAATACACCTCCCTCACAGCCTCCACAGCAGACTTAGCAATTAGCAAAGGGTAGGCACGAGTAGAAAAATTGCTGCCAGATACCAGCAAAAGAAAAGCAAAATATCTACCAATGACAGAGTTGCCAAACAAGCTGGGATCTGTGAAGGTCAGCAGAAAAAAATCACACCTTCCCCATTCCCCAAAGTGTGCTTCTAGTCTTCACTGTTGTGAACAAACTTTCCAAACACAGACACGTGCAACCCAGGTGGTGATAACTGCAAGAGGCTGTGGGAAATGAGAAGCAAGAAGTCTACGGGAATTTATTTCTCCAGCATTCATTCACTTTCATGGGTGTTACATCTGTTTACAATATATTTAAAAGGTAGAAGTTAACATTAGGAGCAATAAGAATAGGTAATGCAGTGAATCAACCAAAGGGTGTCCAGATGAAACCCATGAGAAACAGCTGAAGCAACATATTGGGTTCAGACCAGAGAAGAAAAGTATCAGGCAGGAAAACAGAAAAGCTGCAAGGACAAAATATGGGACAGGGACAAACAGAACAGACAGACAAAAGAAGTGCTCCTTTGAAAATGGCCACTTGTGCAGCACAGCTTAACACTAGATATTACCATGAGGCTGCACTGTACTTCTGATGTTTCTGCATATTGCCAAAACACAGAAGATGGCCCATGATGTTCAGGAGAAGCCAGGGCAGATATCTAGACCTGCTGACTGAAATTACAATGATCTGAATTCTTTCAAAAAACCAGACCTGCCTCACACTGTCTCCACAGAAACCTCCTGTGTTAGTTTCAGCAAGTGAACAAAACCTTGAAATTCACCTGCTGTTTCATGACAGCCAGAGGTGACTGACCTGCAAGGCGCAGACAAGGGCTGTACAGAGGTTTTTCACCCGCCCTCGACATACCCAGCTCAGCACAGACAGACACACATGGTGAGCAATACTCGGTTCCTCCTACAAATCAATGTGTCATGCTTAACCTCCACCCCCTCTTCAGCTCCAAACCACAACAGCAGCACTGGGAATTCAGCAGAAATTACACAACTGTGGGGTGTCTGCGACACAACACAGACATCAATTTCTTAGATTTGAGACCTCTGTAATCCAGAAAGGAAGAGTTTCTTCCTAGGATTAACATCAGTTCCAGGAGAGAACTTGTGTCTTAAACTAAGGCCTTCCTGATGTGGAGTTGAGTAGAAAATGTTAAAATAATTCTTAATATGTTAAAATCATTCTTAACAAACAAACCAACCCTGAAACACCTCCTCTTCTCAGCAGTCTGCAGGCCTCTCAAAATGCTATTAGAGTCCCTCTCAAAGATCTCAGAAATGCAGCAGAAAAAGGCACCATTGCCACCCCCACATACTTAATTTCTGCACAATGTCCCAGTTCCTCCAGCCCATACCTGTTTGCAGAATCTCAGGAATCCAATTGAATATGTCTTTCCCCACAGACAGCAAGTCCCATACACACAGCTGGACCTGAAAGAACCAAAACAAGATGACAGAGCTGACAAGCAAGATTTGGGCAAGACTGCAAGATTCGGGCAAGACTGCAAGATTCCTACCCTCTTTATCTACCTCTCTGTAGCAAAGTTGCATGAGTGGTGCTTTCTCCAACAATGACTGCAGTTATGGCCATACCCTCTTTTAGAGACATGGGTAAAACAACATCCTGACTATGCATTGCAATTTTTTTTCCCCTGTCATTGAGTAGCATGGGGAGAAACATAGATCCTAGAGGAGACACACAGTCAACTGAAGACCAAAAAGATTCAAAGGAGGAGAAGGGAGTAAGAAAATAAATAAAGGAATAGGCAGGTGTCCAGAAAAACTGTGAATCAGTCCAGCTTGCCTAAGAGGATGTGATCAGCCTGATATGTCTCAGAGCAAGATACTGGTAAATCATCATCATCATCCATGCTGCCCAGTTCCAGCAGACGTTTGCCACCTGACACAGTTTTTCAGGACAGGGATAGAGAAATAGTAGATGGGCACAGAAGGAGGACAGCGTCATGCTGTAAGCACAATACTCACTCAATTGGTTTTCCTCTGATCTCAGACATGATGGAGCTCTCCCCTCCCAAGTACTCATAGCAGAGGCTGAGAAAGTTGTATATTACAAAGGCTGCAAAGACATCAATCACAGTAAGATGACAACCAACTTCAAAACAGGTGCAAGGACCAAGAGTACAGGCAACAGACCAAACATTAGCAGGGACTGCTTATGCAGCACCTTTCCCTTCAAAGCACTCCAGATTTTCACCGCATTTATCATCCTACCTCAGCACGCACAAGACTATCTGAATGGGAGTTTGGCCAAGCTCCCAGGCCAGTTCCATGACTCATGCCAAAAGGGTCACAGAACCATTTAGAACTGTGGTCAGTCTCTGTTTTATTTGGCATCTGTAAGATGCCATTCTTCACAGGGTTCCTGTGCATTATTCCAGGACATTACACTGGTACTAAATAATCTGGAAAAGGTATCTCTGATCCATCAGCCGTATGTTATCTCCTGTATTTAACCTTTCAGCTGACGAACACAGTTCGTCATCAGTTTATAACGATCAGTGAAACTCTGTTTTCATGTCTTGTGGGGACTTTTGCAAAACAGGCTCTGTGCCTCATTTTCTCAAAAAGATGAAATTTCTTGTGTGCTGAATAAACTTCTCCTTAGACCACCTCGTTTCTGTCTTCCCCAGCAGCCTGGTACAGATGACAGACTGACCACTAACACTCTGCCCCATTTCAGTTCCCCATAACTACAGATCTATCTCCTTTTCATGGGATCTGAACTCGCTTATATGTGCATGAAGTGAGGCTGTATACACTCAGTCTGCCACTCTCTTGTTATAATTGCTGTTGGACCCTCAAAGTTGTGAGATTTTTTTAGGGCAAGGACTGTACTTCTGTATTTGTCACAGACAGCACTGGGGAAAAATGACAGACCAGATGACCCTTCTTGCAAGACTACTATGGTCACCCGCATCTGGACATTCCCTCGAATGACAACACCCAAATCTGGGTTTTGCCCCAAATAGCTGGGATAGAAACAGCAGTCTCAAGGAACTTTAAAATAAGAACAGAAACCTAATAATGTACAACACTGAGAAGTTATTCTCCCCAAGCAGCCAATTATTAGACCTGAGGTCAATTTTTCCACATGAATGATCTTCCAAAGTCAGACAAATTCTTCTATATAAGCATCCAAACTATGCCCTGGCAAAGAGATACTCCACGCTTCCCAAAACACTTATAGTCTCAAAACATTGTACTTATGGCGTGTAGACGTGTCTAGCTGGCAAGACTGCTACGGCACATAAAAGCCAATGGTATACATGCTTCTATGTATGTAATTGGGATATTGTTATTCCATCTGTAATCCCTATTATTGAATGAAGTTCACACAGTAATGATTTTGCCAGAGCTTTAATTAGGACAGAAAACACCAACCACGGAAAACTTATTTAAATAACTGTGGTAATCCCTTTTGCCTTCAATATTCCAGCAACTCAGCTGACAGCTCCCAGCACCCAAAGGAAGAAAAGATGAGCTTTTCCTATTGTCCTCCAGTGACCCCTGCCCTCTGATGTGGTCATTACAATACCAGTTGCCCATTCCCCAAGCATCAGGGAAGAGATGACATCAGAGGAAGAAAACAAAACAAAACGGAGGAATATCTGTCCATTCATCCCCAAAAGAAGCATTAACTAGCAAAGCTCATCTCACCAGCAAAGAACTCTTCTCCCATTCTCAAACCACACCCATCAGATGGTATTCATGGTATCAACATAACAAAAAAAAAAACCCAAACAATCTCTATTTGTGTCAGTGTTTCTGACATCCTAGTTTGTACAGAAGCAGTCACATAAAAGAATAACACCAGAAGAGGCTCCTCCAAACACACACTACAAAATACAGTCCATAAATGGCTTAAGAGAGCTTTTATAATTTATTAGTAGGGTCTTCTTCCACTATTCCCTAACAGCCCACTTTGCAATGTAAAATCTTTCCAAGAAATAAATAAGGTGGATGGCAAGAGAGGGAAGAGGACAAAAAGGCTGTTTTGAAGCAATCTCCAGAAAAAGTGAGGGAGAGAACCTGCTTTCCAAAGGTGTTTTCACCTCCACTTGTAGTTGCCTCACACAGGCCAACATGCCGAGATGAACTCTGGAACATGGGCAGCCTCCTGAGCAGATGCTCAAATGTTTGCAAACTCCCACAGCTAGAGAGGCAGAGGAATAGTGGCTGTTGCTAGGAGAGTAGCAGGCTCCCTGCTAGACCTATATACAGGCACAGGGTGGAGAAAGAAAAAAGCCTAGGCCCAAACAAAGATGCTTTCTTGCATCACGTGTGCACATTTGCCATCTGCTGCTGCATCCAGAGCATTGTTGTGGACATGAAGGAAGGCCTGCTGCTCCCTCCAGCTGATTCACTTGTTCTCATGGCCAGGGGCAACTCTCTGCAATGCATATCTCACCAAAACACCAACTATTTAGGATTTAATGAGGATATGGTGATAAATTGTCCTCAAAAGGACATTGCTAAAGTGCAGTATCCCCTGCTGAGTGGGTAGAGGCTTCTTTCAGGATGAGACCAGGAGGGAAGTAACAATAGCATTTACAGGAAAGTAACCATTTCCCTGACATACAGTGCTAATGGTATTACTGCAGCAGATAGCCAAAACCCAGCAGGTACTCATCCTGAACGTGGCACCCTCACTTCTACAGGACTCCAAAGCACTTCATACTTCACTGGCCCCAGCATGTGGCCACTGGGCTACCCTGTGCAAGCACACAAGTGGCCACAGGATGGGACCAGAACAATACATTGCTAACAAGCTGCAGCAGGAACACAGGACAAGGCAAGTGTCTGGCTACTAAATACTGTTAATAGAGACAGGAGCTAAGCAATACCTTCTAACATCCAGATACCATCAGAGTTTTTGGCTTTACCAAAAGCTTTTACCTTCCTGAAGCAAACGACCCCATAAAACCATAAACTTAAGTCTCTACAGAACCCTAAAGGGAAGGCTTATGCTCAGAGGCCAGTGAGGGAGAGAGTGAAGTTGGACAGGGCTTTGAGCAACCTGATCTAGTGAAAGATGTCCCAGCCCATGGCAGGGGTGCTGCACTAGATGAACTTTAAAGATCTGTCCTGAGACAAACCATCCTATCATTCTATGATTTTCAGTCACTAAGCAAGCCATGATCATCCTGTTAGGCACACCATTCAGTAGGTGACAGCAATGCTTTCTCCATGTTCTCAACCAGAAATAAAGTTCTCTCAGGGCAGAGACTTCCCAGCACCAACCCATTTTCTCCTTACCTTCATAGCAGTCCCGCACTGTGCCAAAGTAAACATAGTACTGGTCATTGGTGAAGAACAGGAGACTGAGCCATGAGTCAAAGGCATAAATGGGAACAATGAAGAGGATCCGAACGATGTAGCGCTGTTCATTTGGGCAGCTATAGCAGCGGAGATGCATGTAGATCTGAGAGACAGAGAGGGGAGACCAGGATCAGCGGGATATGGAGCAGAGAGGAGAAAGCAGAACTGAAGAGTCAACTGGGCCAGGAAAAACAAACTCAGTAAATCACCTCTCAATTGCCACCAGCAGCCTCAAGGTGATGAACATAAAAGAAAAGATAAATCACTGTTATCGTATGGCACTGGCATAGCAACCCTTAGTTTGCAGAGAGGGCAAAGGCGAGGGAAGAGAAAATTGAGGCATTTCTAATCTAGTTTCTTATAGGGAACTGATTTATTTTTACATCACCTTGCCCACATTCTTTTTGTTCATACCCATTTTTCCAGTCATCAGTCCTACATTCCTGCTATCCTCTTTTAAGTGCCTAAGATTCATAACACTGCAGGCCGCTTTTCTGTGAGAGGGGAAGGTGTGCACACTTAAGCACAAACTCATTGTGAACACTCCACTGGCTGTTTTGGATGCTTTTGAGACTTTCACCTGAAACAACCTAAGAGAGCCCTTCACAGCACATCCCAAAGCTGATAAGCCACAGCTCATCTGCTCAAAAGGTGTCATTCTGCACACGGGTGACAGCACAGGCACAAAGGGTCAGCCATCAAGGGAGCACTGAGCTCATGCAGTGTGCTCAAAGGAGCCACAGTTTGTTCTGTCTGACTGCACAAATGCCAATCCCTCTAAGTCACTGGCTGGGGGGAGCACAGCATCCCCACCCTATCCACTCCCACCACTCACAGTTCCTGAGCCATCATTAAATCCCACACCTAAGATGCTTTTTTACAGAATACCCACCTCCCCAAAAAGGTATTGACCACAAGCACACCCTGAAGATGAGCACAACCCCTGTAATGCCCTAATAACATGGGCAGAGCTTCAGCACGATTTGTGGGTACACTCTCTTGACCACGGAGTCAAGAGAGGCAAGGCCTCTGAACAGCAATTCTCATTGAGCTGTTGTCCCAGCTGCTGAAATTAGTAACAGCCAGCTGATTACATATGTGCCTCACCACTGATTCTGCTGCCTGAAGAGGTACAAGCATTTGTTTGAAGCTTCACCCTGGATTTTGGGGTGCTGTGAGGATTCTTCAGAGACTAAAAAAACATACATTGACAATCTTATTTTTGAACTGTAAGGGAGAGGGGCTTGTGTCTCCCCACCTGTCTGCTGTTTGTCCCTCCCTGGTCAAAACTGACTGAAGGACTCAAAAATACTTCTGCTTCCTTTCACTATGAAGGGCTCAAAAATACTTCCAATTCCTCTTCTTAACCCATGAGGAGCTCACAAAAAGCTCATTTCCTGAGAAGAACAGACTGAAAATAAGCTAATAAACCTTAGAGATATTTTTGCCTTGCGACAATCCCAGTGACACATCTCATCCAGCAGAGAGACAGCTGACACCAGAGTTCAAATGACTCCAAGCTTTGCCCTTGGGATGTCAAAGAGCCCTGTGATCCATGTGCCTAGGAGAGCATAGGAACTGCTGCCATGTAAGAGGACAACAGCATGTTTCAATCAACAGTGTCTCTCTAGCACTGACCTCCAGCAGTTTCTTCAGAGGAGGGCATTAATGCCTAACTGTGCAATGTTATACTGCAGAGGAAAATTTCTTCTTACCCTCAGCAGGTGATCAACTTGACAGGAGGATCCATAGCACTTGTAATTGTTACCCAAGCTGGTAAAACTGCAGGTGCTACTCTTATTCATCTGTGACTAATCCATTTTTTACCTTCAACCTTCACTAGCCCCTGTACTCCATCAATAGACTGTACTTTTCTAGATTCTAGTCATCACTCTGGAATCTACAATCCAACAGGTACAAAACATGGGTTGATAAATAACAGGGCTTGTGTTTCCCCACTGTATTTTTCAGTTCACATGACAACTGTATGAAAGAGAGGTACAGAACAGGATGCAGTTTGACTTATTCTGGCTCCCAGGACACCTGCCCCAGACAGAGGGGAGGGGAAAAAATTAAAATGAAACATTTCCTGCTACTCCTTTCCGCAGAAGAGTTCAGCCTGTGGAATCCACTGGCACAGGAGATCAAAGGAGGAATGTCAAACAAGAGGTGACTAGGATCTTTTAGCCAACAGCTGACACAATAAAAAAAATGGCAACATTCAGCTAAAGAACTGTGAAAGGATGGCCTGAGATAACACCCCTTTCTGCAAACCTTCAAGAGATGGCCAAATGTTTTACACCTGCTAGTTTTAAAGGGTGTGCTTCCTCTCCATTCACAATACGGAAATGTTTCTTCATGTGGGGAAAAGGAAAGGATGAGAAATAAGAGTGACAGGGTTTTACCTGATGGCAGGTGATGAGCAAAGCTGTCCATACAAAGAAACCTGAGATAGCCTGAGCAGCAGTGGTCATGAGGAATATTGGCTGCTCCACAGCCGTGGGGCTGCCATCCTCTGGCATCCAGGAGAAGTTAGGAGCCACAGCTGGAGTGGTGGCAGTTGACCCCAATCTGGGGGCTGCAGTGACATCAGTCATAATCATGGTGCCCTTTGGTGTGAGGTTCCAGTTGGGATTGCTAAAGAGCTGCCCACGAGGCAAGACCTGTCAGGGAAGAGAACCACAAAGCAATTGAAGCCAGCTGAAAGGAGTCAGGAATGTAACAGAACTTTGCGTCTCTCACATGCCTTTCAATAGGCTGCTCACATGTTTTGTGAACAGGACCTGGTTAAGTCTGCCACTGCCACCCCTCGTGATATAACAGATCATGTGGTGCTCAGGAACCTCTGACAGCCTCCCAGAGATCATGAAATCTGGCCAATGCCATCGTCACCACCCTTCTGCAGTAAAAATATATAAGATGAATACAGCATTCACCAGAGATCACAGAACCATAGGATGGTTTGGGTTGGAAAGGATCTTAAAGACCATCTAGTTCCAAGCACTGTGCTGCAGGCAGGGACACCTTCCACTAGACCAGGTTTCTCAGAGCTCCAACAAACCTGTCCCTGAACACATCCAGGGATGAAGCATCCCTAACTCCTCTGCACAACCTCTGCCACTGTCTCACCTCTCACAGCAAAGAATTTATTCCTAATATCTAATTTAACCTACTCTCAGTTCAAAGACATTTCCCTTAGTTCTATCACTTCACACCTTTGTACAGATCAGAAGGAAGTATCTAAATCATCCAAACTGGAAGATGACAGGGGCACACATAAGTTAAGAGCTCTATTTTCCATAAGAGTATGGGCTATGTCCTAGCATCATGGTTAGCCTGCCAAGCAGCAACAAGCACATGTGCCAGAGTGTCCCTGTGCAGGAAAAGGGCAGGGGGAAGAATACCTTAATTCCTCTAGCAAGCAATGCCCACCTCTTCTACAGCCATGTTGAAAAACACACTCAGCCCAAAGCACCCTTACAGAAGGATATGCACTGAAAACTCCTCCCACTTTGACAGTGTGAACAGCATGAAAGTCATGCTTTTACCAAAATTTGTATGGCATGGTACATTCAGCCAGCCTGTTACTAATTTTACTAACTTTGCATTGTTTTCTATATGATGTGAATTTAACCTGATTGGCTTTTAAAAGCCAGCTGACACATAAAAGCACATAGTGAACACGAGAATATGCAAGATTTCAAAGCAGCATGACCCTTGGCCATTTCCTGGATAAAAAGCTATCTTCTTTCAATGGAACAAATTCTTGAAGGTCTATGATCTAAAGTAGCTATTATTTTCAATTTGGTCATAAGCAGGCTCTAGTGTGACCTCTGGATTGTAGGAAGATAATCCACTTAAACCAAGATCACAAGCAGGCAGCCATTGGTTCTATCCATTAGAAGAGCTGCTTCTGATGCAGCTATCAAAGGGAACAGTGTAATACTGCCTCCTTCTGATAACCTCTTAAAATTTTTCAGAACAGTATTTCTATAAAAGCTCAAGACACTGCTCTTACACAGGCCTTTATGATCTGTGGATGGAAAGGGCTTTAGAAAGGCCAATGATCCGTTGCCACAGTTTACAGCTGCACCAGGGAAAGACATATCTGTCATCTACTGACAGGCTGTTACAGAACACAAAAGAGAACATATATTCACAGAGGAACTGCCCCAGCCCTGCTTCACCTAAAGCCACAGCACAAACTAGGGAACACGTGCCCAGTAAAAGCCGAGTGCCAGTATCAAGTCCTTTCCACATGCACACTAAGGCATGAAAATGGGCCCTTTAACACAGGCTTTTCCAAAACACACTCTTGTATCACTGGTGTGCAGCAGTCTGACATTACCTTATGTCCTTACTCCACCTCCTTTCTGCTTTCTTCCATGGGGGAAGAAGAAAAGTCCTGGGAAATACCCAGATTTGTTTAAGCATATGTTATCTTACTATAAATAGAGCTGCGTAAGTGCTGTGCTATAATATACAAACTAATCATCAAACTTGGCTTTTCTTTGTTCTTTCCAGTTGTTTTTGCAAAATATTCCTGCTCTGAGTTACAGATTTTCATAACTGCATGTACAGTAGGGTAATTCCTATCCAGTCCTGATCAGTACTGGAAATGTATCTTAAGTTTTGAGCTTCTAAGCATACATAATAAACACACACACATTTCATTATCTGTACCATATCTAAAAATTTGGAGAGATGGAGGGTGCGTGGAGATGTCACAAGTTAGCAATGTTTTTACTGCTTTGAGAAGGAGGGATTTCTACCCAAGTAATTTCTGAAGCAACTGAATACACACAGTGCTGAGACTATTTCCACAAAGCTCAAAAAGGGCACATCTAAAATGAAATCAGAGCAGATGCACCTGTGGTTAACCTAGCTCTAAATAAAGTCCAGCCAGCTGCAGTCCTGCACATCCCAGTGCACTTTGGGAGCTATGCAAGACAGGAAGCTGCTAAGCCCTTCCAAAAGTTCATGGGGGAGAGGATCTGTACAGCAGACCACAGGTGCCAGGAGGAACAGGACCTAGACCTCCACACTCCAGCTAATCAAACCACATCAGTGGCACAGACCCAAATGCAGCAGTAACATCAACAGAATGAGGATCTGAAAGGGAATTCTTCTGTGTCTCTGTACTCATTTTAAAATAAGTGGAAACAGCAAAAAGCGATTGACAAGCATTTTGTCATGACAGGATTATGTATTCAAAAGCAAGGTCAGTCATAAATTGAAGTTGTGTATGTAATCTTAACACTGCCCCCTTGTGATTATACATCAACAGCCATTAATTACAGGATTGTGCATCATTCTTCACCTAATCCCCTTCAATTCACACCATCATTGAAATTAATAACTTTTTCCACCACTGTGTTTCTGAAAAAAAATATACAAACTCTCTTACAAAACAGGGCTTACATCTCCTACCCAAACGCCAAACCACCCCACCCATGAGCACACAGGGTTGCCCCTGAGGACAGCTTTTTATTTCCTTGACACCTTTTATTGGTTCTGTGCATAAGTTTGCAGTTCATTTTCCTTTCTAGTGAAACATGAAGGAATGTTAACAAAATTAACATAAACCTTCCAAATGATCCCTTCTAATCTCCTCAAGTCCCACACATCACAGCTACAGTGACAGGTATAAGCAGTGCACAAAGCTGTTACGAAATACTACTGCATGCAAGAAGCTGAAGCTGTGAGAGCAATTCCAATCTATAGTTAAGAAACAGGTCATAGCACAGATGACTGGAGCCTTAACCAGGAAAGTGGATTTCAGCTCATTCACTACCACCAGCTCAATCTGCTAGCTCCTCTCCTGCCTTCAACAAAGAGCATTGTGAGGGTGGGCTGTGGCAACTCTCAAAAGGCCTTGCTTCTGAGATGTCCCTTCCCACTGTGCAACAGGACACAAGCCCAGTAAAGATGGTGCCTGGGAACATGTCACAACAAAAATACTGCCTTGATAAGCTACAGATCCAGCACCTTGGTATCAGCGACTTCCCTCTTACCTGACACTGTGAATGTGTTTTGACACTTATTTCTTGGACACTCACCTCCAACACAGCCCAAGTCAGTGCCACAACACACTTTTCTGCTTCCTCTCAAGCCTGGGTACAAAGATACTTCCCAACAGCCATAAAGCTATTCCCTATTCACTTCAATCTTCTCCACTCTCCCACTTCGCTACTTCAGCTGTGACATCAGTCACAGCTCCTGGCTGTGATCTCTTTCCTGGTGCTCCTCCCAGCTGGCTGTATTTCTCTGTTGTTTCTTGCGCATTTTAAGCTCCCTGGGACAACCATCTTTTTGTTCTCTGCCCATACAGTTCCCAGCACTGCAAGGTACCAAACCACGAGGAAAGCACTTGACATTACCATATGTCAAATTAAGGGCATTTGGAAACCTGAATTACCAATGCAATACAAACCAATCTAATGCATAATAAATTTTGAAGCACTTCTTGCTCTTTTTCCATATCCTGTTTTTTCTACTCACATGTTTCATCTCCACCTGACTGCTTTCAGTTCAAGGCAGAGTAACGTTCCTTGCACACTTATTCTGCCTCTCTGGAGAGTTCTTCTAAATATATCAAAGGAAAATATTTCAACACCTCTAAATTTCACTCTTGTAGCTTTCCCCATCTCCAAGTGACTACCTTGCTCCCCCCGGAGGTAATCTGCAACGTAACAGGACCAGAACAGAGAGCCAGGAAAAGCACCAAACTTTGGAAACTGGAAACATGCACACATAGAAGTACATCTATGTAAACACATAGAGCTTTTGGACACAGGTTAGCGGTATTCCAGGAGGGCTGCAGGAAATTTGCAACAGAGCTAGTATGAGCCTTCTATATAGGCTACAGGAGCTTCTGGTAGTGTTGGGGTCTATGTGAGGTCTATCCACAACCACCTCCCAACATGGAAGGCAGAGATCACACCCCCATCCCTACAAGCTGCCAGCTGCTCCTGCCCAGATGTCATTACAAGTTATGTACATTAGAGCAAGGCAAGGCCTTGTGCTGCCAGGGCATCAGCTTAATCATCAAACTAGCAGCTCTTACACTTACCTAACACATCTTCTGAAAACACTTTAGGAATATTAGGGAGGGCTCTCAGTGCAAGGAAGGGAAAATAAAACAAAAACAAAGCCTATTCTATCAATAGCTATCAAAGCTATTTCTATCAAGATAACTATCCTGATAAAAACCCAGAGATGCAGAACACTGTTACTAATATTCTTGATAGAGAAGAAGCTCCAAATGGCATGGGGGACCAGTTCTCTTAATGACACCACACAATGTTAAGTAGCAGGGATGTGTCCACATGGCCTGTGTTCACAGAAAAAACAGCACACTAATTCTCCATCTGGAGCAGACTGCCAGTCCTGTACCTTTTGGGAACAGAGACCTCCTGTTTCCAACATTAACATGGAAGATTCTGCTGAAAATAAACTCAAAACAGAAAACAGGATGTAGCAAAAGTGAAAAAAAAACCCTTATTTTTGGCTTGCATAAAGGCATGGAAAATGTTACCACTGAGGAGGATCTATTTCTACATAAAGATAAATGAGCAAAAACATGAAAAGCTCACTTCTGATACAACAAAAGTGATGTAAGAGGAGGGAAGAAAGGTTCAGATGTGGCTCTTCAGTTCCATGGGCTACATGTGAATATTCAACCACAGTCTAGTAAAGGAGGAGGTGTTTGCCTGCTCTGAGCAAGACCTACCCCACTGCCAATAGGAAAAGAACCCCAAATTACAGGGCTCGGAAGCTGTTCTCTCCCATCTGCAAACACAATCTCTGTTTTTAAAATAGATCATCTCATCCGAGACTGAAAGTATTTAATTTCTAAACTGCTGAGTGAGCAAAGAATGATACACAAAGCTATCCCATGAAAGAGTCTTAACAGCTAAGCCTCCTTCTGCTGCGCAAGACACCAACCAAAAAAACACAAATGACCTGGCTGCAAGGTTCTCTTGGAGAGCAACGAGACAAGACAACGTTCTCCCTTAAAACCTACTCCACACTTACACTGCTTTAAATATCCACCAAAGTGAACTTTGTTAAAATATCACAAAAACATTTTCCATTCCCCTCAAATTCTTATTCCTTCAGGAGTTTCACCATTAAATTATCTTTATTTTGGAGCCAAAAAGGCCAATACAGAACTACCATGCAGAAGACAAATGAGATCTTGAACTTTCTGCATCTATTAGAACACAAGAAAAGAAAAAAAAAAAAAAAAAAAGCAAGAACTTTATATTAGTGAAAGCAGCAGCTTAATGTTTTTTGACAATGTGCCCTAGACTTACAAGAAATACAAAAACACAGGACAAAATGGTTCAAGGTTTATTTTCGACTATTTTAATTATAACAATGCCTAGAACTGCCAACTCGGATCAGATCTTTCTATTATGCTCGGTTTATATGATAAATAATTAGTCTAAGGTCTTTTCAACACCCAAAAGGATGGCATCACCAGCTGAAATGGCAAAAGAGAGGAAAAGGAACAGGTAGATAGGACAAGACAGCAGCACACAGTAAGAGAGTCATTGGCACAGCTGAAATCAGCGATAGCAATCGAAGAAAAATCAAATGCTTTTATATTTATTACTTCTTGAACTGCTTTTGCTCTCTGGGGTGGCATCTAGTTTACTTGGCTATGAGACATGAGAAGGTCCCAACAGTGCATTTTTAAGCTCTCCAGCAGCACTCCCAAAACAATCAGAGTTAAGTATGTGATCTGGCATGCAATTTTAACTAGTACAACTCATTTACATTTTACTGCTCATGCTGGGTAAAGCTTTCCTAATTTCAAGTTGGTGAAAGACACCCCACAACACACACCTGACACACAGGTACACATGGGTAGCTCTGAACACACATGAGCAATGCTGTGCTCAGTCACAAGACGGGCATTCACCAGGCTTACAAACACACGCAGCGCTTGCATCTGCAGTTGCTGCACTCCGTGTCAGCTTAACATGCTTGTCTGTCTGCCCAGCAAATGCAGATCCAAATGCAGTTCTCTTCAGTGCTATTTCTTTAGAGTAAGCAGTCTTAAGAGATGCCCCAGTCACAATTTCACTGCTGTTGGTACAGTCAGTGAAACAAGGGGAAAGGGCCACTGGGATAGAAGACCAGTAGGGTGAGCAAGAGTAGAGCAGGAAGCCATTAGCCCAGAAGCAGAAGGTAGAGGAGTCAGGCACCTAAGGAAGACCAAACCACAGGGCAAGGTACACACCCACTAAGCCATACTCAAGACATGAACCAATGCCTACATACATATAAGACCGCACTGTACACACAAACAATTTAACCTTCAACAAAGTCACACCCCTATGTTTCTCATTTTAGGGAAATTAAAATCTGAGAATACCACAAAAATCTTCTCCACTTGCAGCTCACACAGCCCTCACCAATTTTACTAGCCCATAGTCATCCTAAGAGAAGCTTCCCCCTCCCCATGCGCCCATTAAAAAACTCAGAATCAACAACAAAACCCTTTTACCCTGAGCCATGCACTCCTCTTTCCAGAGTTTTTTTCTGCTCTATTAATTTCTGTTGTCTCACTGTATTTGCACAGCCCTCCTCCCCCCATCCTCCTCCTCCTTTTTTTTTTATTTTTTTTGTGTGTGGACTGACCCACATTGTGATAGGTCAACATCCAACATCCAATCCCTTTTTTTGGAAGGGGACAGAAAAAAAAGAGAAAGGGGGAGGGAGAGGAGGAGAAGGGATGTTCCCCAACCTTCCTTCCAACCTCTCCTTTGAGAACAGGATCAAACACTCCTGGGCCACGAACTGTGTCCCTTTCCCATACTCCCAACAGCCCCCACTCCACACAAGCCAAGCAAGTCTTCTGCTCCCAGGGGACAAACACAGAAAGAGTATAAAGATATTTTGCAACTGGCAGAGGGGAAAGAGGCAAGAAGGAAAAAGGGTGTGCTGTAAACAGTTGTGTCCTACATGACAGAAGATGTTTGCATTTCATTTTCCAAACTTTCAAGAACAAAGTCAAATCAGAACTTATTCCACCACCACTTGTATTCATTGTTTCCCACCTCTGAGTGCCAAGACAGGGCAGACAACAGTTTTAAAGTTACCACAGGGTATACAGTTTCTTTAAGAAGAATCAGAACTCAAACTCTACAGCAGCGTGGAAAAATATTGAACTTGTGGCAGTCACATACAAAGTATTTCTAATACACTAGAGTATACCTTCCACACAGAAGATGACATAGAGAATCTATCAGATCACATCCATACTTCAATTTAGCAAGTAAATGAGCTGAAAGAGCCCAGACATCTTATCACAGGTCTAGGCAACTGTGCAGTGGTGCATACGAGGGCAATGGCACATCTGACTTCCCCAGCAATCATCCTCTGATACGAACATGTAGCAGTGATGAGCACTGCAGAAGTAAAGTCAGTGATTCTCAACAAAGCACCCAAGGCCACTCACTATAAATCTGTTTCATTACTGCTGCAATAACAACTGATTGGCTTATTTTTGTTTGTAGTTTGTCACTATATTTATTTTTTTTTTTTTAATCTCTGGATATATGAAATAAACATCCTTTCTAATTCCCCAAAATCATGAACTTCTAATTTCATTGCTCCTATCTAACATTAGTCCCTCCACAGCTCTTTCCTGTCTTGCTACTTTATCAAGAAAAATAAAAATCCTGCAGAGGCAAAGTTCTGAAAGAAGAATTAGGACCTTTGTATTCCTGGATTCATGGGAGCCTCTCTATCCCAAAAGCCATCAGCAGCGATGCATTTTCTGTATACAGAAAAAAACATACCAAGCATCAACCTGAGAGGGTGCACACTTTAAAAACAGATAAAAATTTCAACTCAGTGTTTCCAGACACTTTGACATTAAATTACCCAGTTGTGTGAAGTTACCTGAAAGGGAATTTGTATGAATTACGTTTGGCTTAAGACTCTTGTAAAATCAGTGCCAAAAGTTATTGGGAGGGGAGAAAGGAAGTCTGTAAATCAGGAGAGTTTGGAGGAGAAGTCACTCCCAGCTGATGGGACAAACAGCTGCAAATTGCTTCACTCACCACTAACCTTTCATAGCAAAACCAGCAAGGAAAATACAAGATATGGTGAGCCACAAAGAGAAATTCATTCACTTCTAACCTGCCTCTTGAGGTGACTGACTTGTCCGTGTTCATTTCAAGTAACCTGGACAGAGGCATAACTACATTACTGATGCTGAGGCTGTACCCATGTTGGAGATGACCAGGCAGCTGCAGGCTCCCAAGCAATCAGCTCAGCAACCTCCAATAGCATCCATGTCATGTTCTGCAGCCTGAGGAGGGAACACTGGGTCGGCAAGGTCAGCTTTTAAGGAATGATTTCATCTCATCTCCCTCTTGAAGCCTCACTGCTGCACTACATAACGTGTTACAGTCATTTTCTTTGCTGAATTAGAGGGACTTTTGTTTACTAGTGAGTTGATTGGGGGCCACACATACAAAATACCCAGGCAGAGATGGACGCTTTGGGGCTAGAAACAAAAAAATGTGAGGCTGTGACACCAACTCTCAATGCTCTTGGTCACTCTTCATTACACAACAACCTCAAACAGCTGATCCTTTCAGTATCATCAGACTCACAGGCACTGTGACTGTAAGATAAGAACAGCAACATTCCCATCCCTTCAATACAAATACAGACTTGAGGGTGGAGAAACAAATATCCAGGTACTGCACGGGTTAATATTGCAGGTAGAATGTCAGTTATTTCCCTTTTCAGGTTTCCTGTGAATTATGCTCCTCAGGGGCTATAAAGACCTGGTAAAACCCAGATACAGCACAGTTCCTGAGCAGCTTGCCTACACACTGCATTTTCCCTGGACACAGCTAGCTCTGTTGCCTTCCCAGACATGTTACTTACACCATCAGAAACAAAAACCCCATGGAGGTTGACCTGATTCTTAAAGAGAGAGAACCTGGCTATGAGCAAGTACTCCAGCCCTCGCCTCTTCTTAGAAGGGAGAGAGACTCTGAGGTGAGACTCCTGGAGGGTGGCTGCAACTCACTGCTTTAGCTGGCAGAATTTCACTTCCAAAACCCTCCTGGGGAATTGCTGCACTGAAAACAAGACCAGTTGCTTTCCCCAAAAGTAGCCCATAAAGGGAAAAAAAAAAAAAACCCAAAAACAAAAACCAAAAAAAAACAGGGGAAGGAAAAGAAATACAACAAAATACCTGCAAACCCCTTACTATAAGGGTGTTTTCAGTTCAAGCACTATAATATTTTACAGTTGCTTTAGCTAAGTGTTTAAATCCGTCTTGTCACAGTGTCAAACTGCTTTCAGAGTCCCAAACGTTCTGGTAGGTAGGGTGTGATGTCTTGACAGGAAACAGCTCTTCCACCGCAAAAAAAGCAAACCCCAATGAGTCTGGGAAGAGAAGCAAGAACAGCACACAACAGACACAGTGCTTCAAGTAAACAGCTGGGCAAGCTAGCACACAAAACTCCCAACCAGTAGTATTCTCTACAACCTCAAAATTCCAGGGCCTTGGCAAGCACAATCAATCACGAACTCTAAAGCAGAGAAGAGTTTCTGTCCCCAGCTAGGGCCGTTCAATAACACCCAGTTGCTTTGTTACACAGCAGCGAGCAGCAGGCAGGTACTAGAAAACTCGACTGTATGAAGGTTAAATGCAATTTCTCTCTGAGGTTGTGCTATCCTCTTCATATTGTAGACAGACAGATCAACCTGTATCAGGTTCTCTGTAGCAGATTCTCTGCTGCTTTCCTTGGTTTCCTCAGTTTTAGGCTGGAAACACTGAGGAAACGAGTCATAGCAGTAGCACTTCAGAATCAGCAAGTCTGATTTGAAACTTCGTCTTTTACTTCAAACTTCATTCAGTACAACACTGAGCTCTTGAAGCAGCTAGGACCAGACAACAAACATCTCCTGAGGAATTCACTGTTTCCACCAGATATTGCTGCAAGAGCTTAAAGATAGCAGAGCTGCTAGAAAATTAAACAGGAAACTCTGCTAAAAGGAGCAGGTAGCAGTTTATCTCCCTGAATGTAAACACAAGCCAATTAAAAACGAAACCAAAACAGGAAAGGAGAAGGAATGAAGGGTAGGTTCCTCATGTGGAAATTAAAAGGTTGTCATCTTACACCAAAACACAATTACTAGATGTTTTAGTTAATTCTGCAGCAAAACTGGGAACAAAAAGGACTACCTTTTTTGAGGGGGAAGGAGGTGTTGTAAAAGTTATTTTGTGCTAGGAAAAAAAAAATACCCACCCTTCCTTTATCCATGAGAATAAAAGAACCCTAATCCCACAATTGCAAAAGCTCACCTCCCAGCCTGCTACCAGCAAACAGATAAAGAAGCTGACAGAGAACAAGGCAGATTTCTAGCTGGATGCTGTCAAATGGTTAGAGGCCAGACAGCTCAGAATGCTTTTGTTATGCCAAACCAGCCAGTCACACTGAAACTCATTTTCTGACCAGTTTATCTAAGAACCTTCCCCTTTCAACTGCCACGTGTCCTAAGGAGACAGACAAACTAAAGTCCAAAGGGTGCCCAGTGGTTGGAAGGTGCTCATCCCCTTGCCCCACACCTCTGAAACACTGCCCATTCAGTGCTCAGAACTGATGGCAGAGACCCAAGCAGAACACAAAGAAAAATATCTGTCCGCAATGGAGCTGGTCAGAAACGCTGACTTCCAGTCGTAAAGCTTCCCAGTCATTTTGCAGCAAGACCAAATCACTCCTGCTTTAGATGCAGAGGTACCCACCTGCTGCTTCCATGCCACATGGGTTTACAGCACAACCTTAATAATGATGGCATTAAGGACCTAAAAACCTGCTCCCCTAGACCAGAGCAGCTCTGAAGCCCATTTTCTTGGGGACAATGGTGAAAAGAAAGCCTGAAGTAGGCCTTTCTGGGATACCTTCACCATAAGAAAAGCTCTCTCAAAACCCCTGTTGTTTAGTACTTAGCCAACATCCTAAAATCACGAGAGTTTATTTTTTTTGCCAACAGTATCACATAAATATAAACATTTATTATTAGAAACCTGAATAACATGAAGATTTCTAGAGAAATCTGTGTTTCCTTTTAAGGAGGCTGCTAAGCTCTTAGACCAAAGGGTAACATCCAGCAACACAAGTTCAAAGGCACAGTTAACTGCTGTATTAAAAGAGACAAGTCTTTGTTAGCGGGATGTATGCTCTATTACATTTTCATTGATTGTTTTCTGGGGTTTTTTTGCAGTATAGGAAAGCCATTTCTGTTCACCCTATTAGCCTTTGCTCTATTATTGATCAATGTCTTCTATTTTTATCTTTAACAGAGGTAAACAGCCTTCTCTCTGGGGAAAACCTGTCTTTATGTCTTCGATAATTACTCCTGTTCAAGCTCCTTACATGGCAAGAACAATTGCAAACTTTCTATAAGCAGGAGCCATCTTCACTATTTCCTCTAGATTTCCCACTCCTCCTCCTCCACCCACTCTTGACAGCTTCAGAGTATTCCAGGCAGCTTTCATAGAGCTGTCCCTGAAATCACTCTAGTCCCTTTCCACAATTCATCAGAACTCAGTCACGCACACATTCTTCCAAAGCCCTCTTACCACTACATGCTGCAGCTGCCAAGGCTGAATTTAGCCCTCACAGAGCAATTGAGATTTCGAGACACCACGAGCATCCAAACAAGACCCACCACAACTCACCTACAGTGCAAGAGAACGCAGGCACAGAAACAGCCTCCTCACACACCTACCACACCAGCACATGCACGAGGCGTCTGTCAGTCCATCCAGTCTGAATCAAAAGAAACCCAGCAAACACAAACCTGGTGCCCACCACGTTACTGCAGTCTGCTGAGCTCCCAGCCCACCCAGGACCAGACATACCCGTGCAGTGACACCCACCCAATGCCAGCAAAGAGCGTGACAGCACTGGAGAACGAGGGGGCTGTGCTGGTGCGTGTGAATGCATAGGGAGAGTGGAACAGCTGCAGCAAGGACAGGTTGCGGGGAAGGAGGGAGAGGAAGGAATTGGGTGGGCTGCACCGGGGGTGGGGGCGAGGCTGTGGGGGCTGCACTGGGAGGCTGTGGGTAGACGCGGGAGTGGGCGCTGTGTGTGCTGGTAAGGAGGCCATGCGGGAGGAATGTGCGCGGAAGGGAATGGCGGGGACAGCCCTAAGAAGGGGGCGCACACCGGGGGGGAACGGGGCGGAGAGCTGGGTGGCGACGGGAGGAGGAACTGGGGGGAGCGGGAATCGCGACCACACCGGGCCGGCGCGGAGCGCAAGGTGAGTTCGCCTCAACGAGCCGCCCCCGCGCCAGCGCGGCCCCTCCGGCCCGGCCCGCGCGCCCGCAGCCGCCCCCGCCACGTCTTACCATGCAGCGGGCGGGCGGACACGGCCCAGCCCGGTGGGGCGAGGAGGGGTCGGGTCGGGCCCTGCCCGCTGCCCCGCGGGCGGCGCCGGCACCGGCGCGGGGGCGCGGAGGCCTCAGGAGCCCATGGCGACGCCGGGCCCGGCCCGGCCCTCCCTCCACGCCTGCGCACGGCACTGCGCGCCCCGCCCACTGCCCGCCAGGGAGGGGGAACAGGGTGACGTCACCGCTCCTCTCTTAAAGGGGCAGTGCTGTCGGAGCGGGTGACGCGGAGTTTTCCCGCAGCGCCGGGCGGAGGGATGCGCTTCCCGGAACGGGCACGCGGGAGGTCCAGCGATCCAGCAGCTCTTCTCCCCCGCCGGACCGGGTAAAGACAATACTGGCCTCAGGAAGAGGCCTGCCTCAGGCAGATTTCCCCCAAACCCCGAGTGAAAGGTACGCAGGGGTGTTGGAAACCAAAGCCGTGCCTCGACTTAAGTCTGAACAGGGCACTTTGAGTCTTAAAGAAAAGAAAAAAGCCGAACAAAGAAACCAAGCCAAAGCACCACGCCTTAGAACGTTTAATACGACTGTGTTAGCAAAAGGAGGTGATGATTTTCTCGTCCTCCTGCATTAGAAGTCCACTTTTCCATCTTGTAACAGATACGGAGCTGCTACCACACGTGCCCCAAAATGGCAGTGTATATTCCCGTTTTGTCCCAGGCCAGAACTCCTACCCAAAACATCCCCACAGTGCTCCTGGACCCTGCCAGCTCACGGCTCTTGCTGCCTCCACCACACGGCAAGGATGGTGGTGTTGTCTCACACAGGAACATTTCCCCTCTCCCACAGAAATCACAGGATTTAGAACGGAAAACGTCCAGTTTCATTCTGATCCAGCAAAAGCACACTCAAAATGGAAGCAGGGCAAATGCAGCATAGAGCTAAGTGCAGAATACCCCATACGCCTGGAACTACCTTCCTCTTCCCCTCCCTCCTACTCTCATCCCTGGAGCTGGAAGACCCATGCAGCAGGGAAACAAAGGAACAGCTCTTCCTGGCTGGCTGGCAGAGAACAAGCTTGGAAAGAATTTGCAGAGTCACCAAGATCCATCATTTATTCCCAGCAGGTGTTTCTGAAAATAAGTTTCAAGGGTTTCAAAGAGCCTGGAAGAAACAGGCCTCTCATCAGGATAATGCAGGGATGCGTAACTATAGGAGTAGCAATTTAGAAATAAATCAGTATTAAAATTTAGTATTTTACTGCCAGACAGGTCAGACAAGCAAAGGAGGAGAAACCCAAACAAACCACACCACGGCAGACACCAAAGCAGCAGGTGCCACTTCACAGGGATGTCAGTCCGTTTGCATCAGGCACTGTGCTGTCAAGTGATCCGTGCCTCTCTCCTCCAGGACTTGGGTTTGAAGAAAGCAAAAACCACAAAATCCAGGGTCCACTCCTGTCCAAGTCAGCGCACACCCAAAGCCAAGGGCGTGGAAAGGCCCATCCCTCTCTCTTCCTCAAGGCCAGACGCATGGGACGCCAGAGGCTCAGATCCAGGAACCGAGAGATCCTGAATCAGATTTCACATAACTCTCGCCTGTTCCAAGGCTGCAACTGCAGAGATCAGCTCAGGTTTATTTTTAGGCACTCCAGTCCTGTGCTTTTTTTTCCAGTAATTCTGATCAAACTTGTTCCTGGAATTCAGAAACAGGTTCAGCCACAAGACCATGTCCTGTGTCTAAGATGCAACTCCCAGCAAAGGTGCCAGGGTCATTAAAGGAAGAAATGACAGATGCTGGCATCACTTTATCATTTTCTACTTTATTACTTCAAATTAACAACCACGATAAAGCTCAAAAAAGTCCAATATTTACACAGGAAAAAAGTACAAAATCCCCCCCAAAGTTCTTCAGGTTTTTTTTTGTTTTTTTAAATTACAAAGTAATAAAAAGTTTTGCTCTTTAATTAAAAAAAAGAGAGAGACAGTAAGAGGGGTAAATAAATTAGGAAAAAAACAGGGAGGAAAAATAAAGTGTTAAATAGAAAGGGTAAAAACAAACAAAACAAAGACTAACCCCACCCTCCCCGCCCTGCCAACAACCCATCGGCTCCACACTACAGTGACAGTGTGTCTGCTACAGGCCATAGGTCGCAGTGGTGATCATTGTGTTTCAAAGCCCCAAGTGCCACAAAGCAGCTTGAGTATTCCTAAATTATATTTAAAAACAACTAAAGTGGGGGGGGAAAAGGAGGGGGGAGACGGGTGGGAGAGGGCAGGAGGGGATTGTGCATGTATTGGTGGATCTTACTTGGGGTTGTATGAGGAAAGGAGAGAGCAAGAACCATTGCTCTGAAAGAACTCCAAACTCCAGTTTCTGTGCGCCCCTCTCTTCTCCTCAAGTCCCACACTCTCTCCGCAGGAATTAAAACAAGTTTTAATTAAAAAATAAAAATAGAAAAACACGCACAGCCAGACAAAAAAAAAATAAAAATAAAGACCCCGCTGCAGGGATGAGAAGTATATTTCTCCCTGTATGTCAGCTCCAACAATCCCATCCTCCATGGGACCAGGTGCCTCTCCAAAGAGATCCCTCGGCGTGTGAGGACCACTTGGAACAGGGAAGGCTGGCACTTCTCCCAACAGCCAGAAAAGAAACCGCAGAGAAGCCACCCAAGGAAAGGAAGCCCGAGTCAATGATTAGGCTGTTGCCACAATTCCCCTCACAGCTTAAAATGTGTTTAATGCTTGAGAAAATAAATTCCATTATAATAATAAAAATCAGACTTCTACCATCAAGTGTGGCTGGAATCTGATTCCCTCCTGGCCCATAAGGCTCCTGAAAAGAACAAAATCAAAAAAAAAAATACTTCACCCACCCACCACCAACCCCTGCCCTCAGAAAAAAAGGAGAGCAAAGTTTAAATTTATATGGCTAGAAACCATATGATTTGAAAACAATATTATAAAAAAAAAAAAATTAAAGCAGGAGAAGATATCCAAGAAGAAAAAAAAAAAAAAATAGAAATCAAAACCAGGAGCAGAGTCAGGAGAGGGAACTGAGGGTAGCCAGTGGGGGCAGCAGTAGGGGCTGGGGGGCAGTGCAGGTGTTCCCACACGGCTCCCACGTCGACAGCTCCTTGGAGGCGCTCACGCCGGGGACAGGTGGCCCTCTGGAAACGGCTCACACCAGCGCGGGGGCACAGCTCGACTCCTCATCGTTGGCAAAAAGAAATTCTGTTGGGTTTTTTTGTTTGTTTGTTTTTTTGTCTTTTATTATTTTTTTTAGGTTTTTGTTTGTTTTTTGGGTTTTTTGTTTTTTAAAAGAAAAATACAGTGAAGACACTAAAAAGAGAATTCAAAAGAGAGAAAAAAGCAAGAGATGTTAGGAGTAAAGGCTTATCCCAGCACTTCCATTGCCAGTTGGAGTGTAACAAATCAAATCAGCCTTTTCTTCTACACTCCTGCCTCCCCTCAGAGGTACCTCGCCCAGCTACTGTGGTTTTCTCTACAAGAGGCACTCAGTAGCTGTACAAAGTCTTGCACACTTGATTACCTGCTCAGCACCCTCCACCCCAACACTGTCACACTGCCAGAAAAGCATTCATGAGGAACTAATGAAATGGCTCCCCAGCCCAGCACCTTCTCCACCCTTCCTATCCTCCTGGAGAAATGGAAGCTACCTTTACAACTAAGACAATCTGTCCCCTCAAGGTTTTGGCAGTTAATGTTACTCTTTCCTCTGAAACCAAAAAACATCTCAAAGTAAGTTGAAAGGAAAGGAAATATACCAATCTTCCACAACAACATAAAGTCTTAAGGCTTTTTTTTTTCCCAGCAATTTCCTCCTTAGGGGTTCCCAGGCATGAGTACAGGCTCACCTAAGCAAACACTGGTCCAGTGGCAATTGCTCCTCACTTCCCAAGGTGATCAAATGGCACACTTGTCTACAAAAGAAAAGCAAGAGTTGCTAAGGGCTGGAGAGGAAGAAAAAAGAAAAAAAAGGCACCAAAACAGAGAGCCTGCACATTTCTCTCAGGACACCCTCCCTCTCAAGAGTTTACCGTTTTGCTTCTCCAAACCACTGTGGTCTGGAATACAACAAGATGAAGGCTTACTCCAAGCAAAGCAGAGAGCTAAAATGGCAGCATGGCCTCCAGAAAATACAAAACAGAAGAGCAAGGGTGTACCACTCCCCATACCACACCAGAAGCTTCCAGCTCATGTCAGCTCTAGCAAATCAGGCAAAAACTGCTCTGGGGCCTGTAGACCTTCTGGGACATCCTGGCCAAGGCCAGGAATACTGCAGCAGGAGCCCACCTGTGATGCTGAAATCCGTGACACTTCTTGCCGCCCTGTGAGGTCAGATGAGGAGACGTTGGCAGGAGCTCCTCGGTGTAACCTCATGCTGACCTTCCGCTCCCTGTCCACTCTTGAGATTGCTCTGGGGGACGTGTTGCCTGTTGGGGCAGAGAAATGTTGTGACAAGAATATTACAATATCAGTTTTGGTTTCCAGCCAACAACAGGGGTAGCACCCTCCCCCAGCTTTCCCACCCCCCCTCACCGGACTGCTGGATTCGGGAGGTGGGGGTGGAGGCCATGGGCTCGGTGACATTGCGAAGACGGTTGGCAGTGGCCCCGGCAGGTGGGCCAGGGGGCAGTGCTCGCGTGGCTGACCCTCGGAGTTGCCCCATCCTCTCCTCTCGCTCGTGCTCTCGCCGCTCCCGATCCATATCCTCAGGGTTCCGGGCTGCTCCCTGAGTAGAGAAACCCCCACACCACACACACAGCTGTCAGGCAGGACAAACAGCAGCAGCCCCGGACAGAAAACACACGGTGCTCCATTACGCCAAGGAAGTGGGGCCCTTCCCCAAAACTCCCCCCACCATCTTGCACTACACCAAGAAAGGACCTCATTCTATTCCAAAACAAAACAGATAAGAAAACACATGAACTACAGCTGTTATTGCAATCCACATCTGTATCCCAGCTCCAAATACAATTCTCTCCTGAAAAATTCTCTCTACCTACCTCTAGCTATAGATCTACTGACACACTAATCAGACACACTAATACAACAGTAGCTATATCCCCAGTTAGTTATACACCAAACAACTGCCTCTTTTTCACTCTACCTGGTCCTGTTGCTCAAGCTGTTCACCAGCAGTAAGCACAGACAGCAGGCAGTTTCCAACCTTCCTCCCCCATGGTTTTTATCTCCATGATACAAACCAACCCTGGTCCAGCCCTTTTGCCAAACACACTCACAAATTTAAGCATGTTCCAATCAAAGACGTAGTCGTAGGAGAAGCCTTGGCGGTGGAAGAGGTTGCGGAAGAGTTGCCGCAGGTACGAGTAGTCAGGTTTATCATCAAACCTCAGTGAACGGCAGAAGTTGAGGTATGTTGAGAACTCAGCTGGAGAGAGCAGAGAACAGCTGATGGCTGTTGTTGGCCATCCAACCTCCCTGGTCCCACCATGGAGCCGCTGCAGCCTTTCAACAGCAGCTTGCTGGAGCAGGACAGCACAAACACAGAACTGTGTAACACAAACTGAGCCTGCTGGTGGCAGCGCTTTGGCCACCAAAAGGACTCCATCTTTCTTTTCACCAGAGAAAACGTTATGCATCTGCTTCTGTTGGCTTCTCCAAGCAAGACTAGCAAGTCACAGCACCTGCTGAAGGACAGCAGGAATGCAGGCCTAAAGAGCTGGAGATGAGCTTTGGGAAGTTCAACTCAGAACAGAAGTCCTTCTATCTCAGTAGCCTGTCATAAGAAGTGGCCAGAAGTAGATGAGAGGAGAAAGAGTGAGGCAGGTACGTCTGATACTTCCACTGACATTAGCTCAGCACCTGCTTTCAGCTCCAGGAATTTCCTGATCTGGATGTAGTTCCTAACTATTTTGTAATCCTCACAGGATCTCTATTCCACATACTTGTTCTGTCTCTCCTCAAACTCCTGTAAGATTTAAGTATCCACAACATCTTCTGCGAAGGAGTTCCACAAGGTCTACTACTGGCTGTGTGAAGAACCATATCCTTTTGTTTTGAAGCTGGCAGAAACCAGCATTGTTTCTCTTCCAATAAAAAAAACTGGGGCCACAAAATTATCAGCTCACATCCAAATGTCTGTAGGCATAGCCAAAGAGAAGACTTCTATCATCTTTCTACCCACCTCTTTTTCCAGAAAACTTGTTACTTGGTCAGAAATCAACTCACCTCACCCTTTCCTGGGCCTTTTCTCATTTATACCATATCCTTTGTGAAACCATGGGATGGACCAGACCTATGCAGTGCATTCAAGGTGCAAGTGGGCCATGGATTTACGCACACTGTTTGGGCTCCTTTTCTAGTAATTCCTAACACTCCCTTTCCTCAGCAGCCACTGATCACAAAGCTGATGTTTTCACAGAACCATCGATTGTAGTTGCAACAGCTCATTGGTGAGTGGCACTGGTCAGCCAGCACCTACTATTGTGAACATGACATAAGGACCAAGACTTCTCTCTGTTCTCACATACGTTACTTCATGTTTACCTACAAAGAACTGCATTTGACACTTTACTGCCTTGTTATTCCTGGGATTCCTCATTAACCAGTAAAAATTCAGCATCATCAGCATACCTTCCCAGCTCAACGCCGACCCCCCTTTAAAATGCTCACAAAGTCCTAAAGATCCCCCCTCTCAGCACTCTCATGCCCTTACTAATGTAATTTTGACTGTTCACAAAACCACATTTCCCACTTCTGAACCCAAACTGTACCACAACCTCTCTGTTATCCTTCTCATCACCAGTGTCAGCAGCAGCACATCTTTGTCTGAGGTATTGCGAACTGCCCTTTAGGATTCAGGATTCTGGGGAGTTTCAGCAGGTGAACAAGCCAAGCAGCAGACAAGACAACCATCAAGTTGAGAGCACTTACAAGGGTACCCTTTGCAGAGCACCTCGATGGGCGTTGACATCTTTTTCTCGCTGATCCTCTCATACTTTTGGCGCTTGGTGGCAGCCTTGAGGCCCTGCCAGGGCAGCGAGCCCAGGTTGAAATACATGAGCACATAACCCAGGCTCTCCAGGTCATCACGGCGACTTTGTTCTGTGAGAAGTTACAAAGGGGCAAGGAGTGAGCAGTGACCAAAACTGCTTTGGCAATCACATAGCTTTGGAGGTGAAAACTGAACAGAACAACCACCCCTCTCTCTTTTCTGGTAGATTTCTATAGATAGTCAAACTTGTAGAAGACATTCCAGAGCAAATTCCTGTGATGATGATCATACTACAAGAGCTGAGGTGATCCTCTCCACATACTGCCCAACCCACTTTATAACTAATGACTGACTACCTCCTCACTTGGACAAGCCTTAATTCACACAAGAATTTCACATCTCAAGAACTGCTGCAGCAACCCTGCCTACTTTGCTCTTCCCAGTCCCAGAGGAAGGGCACCTACACTACCCCACCCAGAATGATTCTTCAATCCAGGGATTAGTCATGACAGGAGGTAGTCATAGATAGACAAAGCTAACAGTAAGTCCAACACAGCCCTTTCAAACACATCTTCTAATTAAACTGCTGATAGTCTTTAAGCAGAGCAGGACAAGGAACTAGGGACCCCTTCTAGTAGTAAACAACTTTGTTGATAGTTTGTTGGTAGTAGAAGCCTAACATGTCATGTGCAAAGATGTCTTTCCAGCTTGGTGACATATTTTCAAGCTGTGGCAGAAAGGAGCATACTTTGAAGAAAAGATTCCCCTCCAAATGGGGAATGACTGTGTAACTAGCATCACTACCAAATCTACTCCGACCAAAGGTTGCCCTTGCTTCCCATTGGAAGGACCCATCTTTAGAAGCTTACTTATGAAACAAAAGAAATTGGTTCACAAAAAATACCCCCAACATTTCACACTGACCTTGTGCTCTGGAATAGCCAAGCCATTTTAAGTTTCAAGCTAGCTCAAGAAAGACTTGATGCAGAATCTCAACAACTGCAAATATTGCCTGGTTAACTCCTCCAACATTGCTTGCAAATTCATCTATAAATCTTGCCAAGATTGTCTTGCTCTTGTTTCCCTCCCAGATAAAATAAACACTTTGGAGAAAGTATTTTACATCTCCAGAACAACAACAACTGACATAGATAACAGGCAGGCAAAATATGGCTTAAAGGAGAGCACAGGGATAGAGGAAAGACTAAAGATCTTACTTTATCATATTAATTTACTACAGCACATTTTGCTGGATTCAGTGCCACATCCTGGAAGATGCTGCAGATTATGTACTAGTCTGTGGGCTGTATCAGATGCATGCTACCACCTGCCCCATTCCGAGCCCAGCTGATCACTACAGCTGTCCCTTTTTCTGTTAACTGAGCTGAATCTTGACAGAAGAGTACCTGTAGCACATCACAGATAGACATGTAACAACACAAGCTGTGGGGCACAAGGCTCCTTCTTCCTCATGAATCTCTCTCATAACCTCCTAGTTATTTTGAGAACTGAGGGCTTGGCAAGTTAGAACTGTTGAGGGGGGAAAGAAAGTACTGTGGTTGCAGAAGAAAAGGAGGGTCTCATCACTCCATAACTGATAGGAAAGATCATTTGGGTTAAAGCACATGAAACTCCATCAAAATGCCACGTTCCAAGATGGCAGAGGAGAGAGCAGCCCTGCACATTCCTAAAGTGTCTCACTTTGAGCATGTAGAAATCACAGCATTTTTTGACCTCACTAACTTACTGTCTCAAGTTGCCCACTTTAAAGGGGCTAATACTTCCTAATCTTATCAGGCTACTGCCAAAGATAATTACATGGCTGTCTGGGAGATACTTAGATGCTATGACAGGAGCAGAGAAAAGAAACCCAGTTTTGCATTTAGCCTAAGGTTGGGATACGTGTACTCTCAGAGGGCTGCGATTACTCACCATGCATATCAAATAAACAAAACTAAACAATATTGGCTAATGACCTACATCCCTAGACAGGAGGCATGTGGAAATGGAGTCAGAACAAACACCCAGGGCTTGAAAGCACAGGAGACAAGGATAAACTCAGTCCTGTAGTCTTGCCAGCCCTTGACTGATCCACACTGTAGCTTTAACACCTCTAGCTGAGGCTTCTTGACTAGAGCATGGTGGTTCCCATCAGAGGAGTAGGGAAAGTCAGGGCAAGAACCAGAGAAACCTACTGAACAAGCAAATCAGCCTTTCAGGAATAAATCAGGATGCTGCCTCCAAAATCCTGCTTGGACTCCAAACTGCTTAGGGCAGGCTGAATAACACACCTCCACTTGCGTGAAGCAGGGCACTTTTGAGCACAGCCACCAATCCCATCCAGAACGGGATACAGTCTGCAAACGTATGCCTGGGCATGGTCCTAGCACTTTAGGGAAGGCCAGAATTAGAGACTTGAGATTAGGGAGGCTGAAGTCAGTGGGGAATTCTACAAGCCTTCACTGAAGGCAATGAGAGGGGTTAAAAACCAAATTGGGAAGCTAACTAGTACCCATTACGTGCATGCAAACACAACTGTGTCTTAACACAGCAATACGATCAAGGAAAAACAACTGCAAGTGCAACACCTAATTATTAAAATGCCAAATGATAAGTGTTTTACTGCACTGCACTCTCCATGTTCAGCACCTCACATACATGTGGTCATTGTAGCCCACTTAAACAGCTTCAGCCAGACTCAAACCTGTGATGAGTCTGAAGTATCAACACCATGGGTCACAGTTGTGCAGCTATCTCAAAACATTGTAGCAGTCTGTCTATTACCTGTAACCCTATGTACAAGACACTGAATTAAACCCTGAAGGAGGGTAAAGGACAACAATTCCTACATCCTCTTTCTTTGTTTCATCTTCAGTTACTATTACACATCTCCCGATATTTAATTACTTTTTTTGCAGGGCCTCATATACCAACATCCTCAGCACACTAGATAACATTAAACAATGAAGAGCTCTATATAAAACTTAACCTCTACACACCAAAGAAACCTTATTTAGTGTTACTACCTTCCGCTTTTAGAAACCTGACAATCAGTGACTAACTCTCATAGCATCCCTGGGCCGCAAGAAAAAAAATAAATCTCACTTTGGAGTTTGAAAAGAGAAAGAAAAATACAAGTGACGTGAATGTATCCGCTAAGCAAGTCAGTCCAGAAGCAGGATTATAGTCGTGACCTGTGATAATCACACCACACTTCCTCTCTCCATTTTATCTCAGCTCTCCTACAATGAGGGTTTTTTTTTGAAAGCAAATTTTATGAAAAATGTCTTCTTCATAAGACACTCATCGTTTCCCCCCCTCCTTCACAAAAGTCCTTCCAATAGAGAAAACACAAGGCTGCCTTCCCACACAACTCAGTATGACCTCTCAAACCCAACCCACTCTGCAAGCAATCTCCTGCCAGTTCCCTCCCACCCCCAGCAAGGTTCCCAGCCAGCCCACATCTTCACTCCCTTCCCAAAGTAGGGTCCTCAGAAGCCAAGTCAGGGCTGAGTGGCAGGACAAGGCATGCTTGGGCAAAGACCAAAGACTGAGGACTGGTTGCCTCGGACACAAAGTCCATGACAAAACGTGTTTCTTTGTAGCCTAAACTATCTCCTGGTCCTCCTATCCAAAGAGTGTTTTCTTCCACTCTGATCCTACCAAAGTTATGCTGCTCCCATGCAGAACTCCCTAGAAATCGGCTGTCTTCCCTGGAGCCAGCCCAGCTGCAGGCAGGCTTAACCAAGCAATGTTTTCCTGATTACATACTCAGATCTGATCTTGCACATGCTGGACTAGAGTTCCCCTTTCTCTCCCCACTGCATGGCAACAACCTTTAAAAACACACAAGAATTTGGAATGGATGACAGAGGGCAGGATGAGCAGGACTTATGATCTGCACAGCCTACATCGATATCATCTAGGACATTCATTTGGAAAGGCACTGCCCCCCCACCCCCTCTGTCACCCAGACAGAGACCATCAGGCTTCTTCCAAGACTGTCTCCTGGGCACCCCGGGCATCTATTTCAGACATTACAGGCTACAGTGGGTGCAAAGGACTCTCATCCCTAGAGCATGTGAAAACTGACTGGAATGCGTGAACCAAAGCCTGCACAGTCCAATGACTCCCCCAATGGCAAGTCTCCAGCTGTGGAACCCTCCCCAATTTTGCCTCCTACTTTTTTCCCCGGTCACTGGGAAAAGAATGTGTTTCCTCCAGACATTGGAATGCCCAACCCTTAGCTTGCAAATTCAAATAAAGGCATTTATTCCTTTGCTATTCCTGTCACACAAACACCCTGGCACCTGGTTCCTTCCCTCTCCCTAGACCACATTAAGGTAATATTAAAACAGGGAATTTAGTCTCTGAAAAGTCAAAAAATTCAGTGATGGTTCCCATAGCAATGCTGCTAACTTACAAACATCTCTGTCATATACCCTGTGGCAAGGTCTTGAGAAACAGGAACTCCAGATGAAACCCAAACACCCCCACCCCCTTTCCTCCAGGCAAGTCATGTAACCTTTATGCCATTCAGGGCAACTATCTGCAACGTGGAGATAATACACCCGAGACCTGTTGCGCAGAGTAACTCACACCCAGACTTTCCCGAAGCAAAGGGCATGGAGAGAGCGACGGCTGCACTCAGACTGATGGCATATGCAATTTGCCCTTGGATTACTGTTTAGACATTGTTTGTTCATCCTGACATACAAGCCAAGCACCAGTAGTAAAGGGCTAAGTTGGGGTGGAATGAATAATGAAGTCGTTCAAAAGCCACAACCAGACATTTAGCCTCTCGTGATCACTTCAGGCAGAGCAGGCACACACAAAAGAATCGACAGACATAGCAGTGAGAATTATTTTGTGCATGTCTCCTTGTGGCAGTTACCATGGCTGTGGAAATCTTGACTGAGAATTCAATGGAGAGTCAGTTATATATATGCAGGTCAAGCCAAAATACAGAAGGCCAACTCAGAAAGTTCTATGAGAACTATTTTTATAACATGGAAGAGGTCAGGAGATTACAGCCCACTCTCAACACACAACACTCCCCATTTTGATACAAATAAAGCTACTATATACTAGAATTATATAGTATTAAGCAAGGAAGACAGTGGGAAAACCTGCTTTATTTTCTGCAGGCCAAGTACTGACTTCTGATATCTGAGAAATATCTGCAAGAGGGGAGAACGCAGGAAGAATGAGGATGTGAAATCCTGTGAAAGCTGTTAATTTACAAGGTTTGAGTGCCTTGCTCTGATTTTCAAATTCCAAGGTTAGGTTATACACTTCAGAACAAGGGCCTCCCAGAGATACAAACAATCTGTAAGCACAGCAGATACTTCCCTGGGTCCAACAGGCAAGACAGCATCTGTGTTTCTGCTCCTTAAAGTTGTCCGTCAATAGCAGAACCAAGTCAAGCCTGCTCCAAATGGACCCTACGCTAACTAAGGAAGGCTCACACTGTGAACAAAGTTTAGCTAAAATTTAGCAGAGAAAGGAGGTCAAATGCTGGAAAGAAGTTTTTGGACAGAGAACAGAAAACTACAAGAGGTTTTCAACTATGTTCCTCACAACCACCAGGGGCCGACTCCCAGGACAAGAGTTTGGATGACTTCAGGAAGTTTAAGTGCTATGGGTACTAACCTGTACAAGGTTTTTACAAAATCTGGGATGGTCATCACCAGTGTAAGACTCATCTGCACACTGAGCACTCTTTTCCAGCCTAGTTTAATCCCTTCAGTACGAACCATACACATTAAGGACAGAACCCTAATTCCCTGAAGTTGCCTCATTGGGTATGTGTAGTTCACAGACACATTTGTATTTTGAAGGCCTGTGACAGCCAATCCTCAATCATGAAACAGGGGTATCCAGGTAGCTGGAAGCCTCCCCTCATTCCAGCTTCTTGTACATACCCAGCACATCCTCATCCTCAGTGGTGGGTAACACCCTATTGCAGTGGGCCTCTATCTCCCAGCTCTGACAGCTACAGAACAATCACTAACAAAGGCACTCAGGAGTAAAAAAGATAGGTTTCAACTGCACATATTCCTAAAGGCTCAGTGCCTGTGAATGTCTCCTTTACACATCTAATCAGACTGCAGAAATTGTGCAAAGGCAGATTTAGTAGGAGCAGAGTCAGGAAGGTCACAGCCATGATGCTCAATAGGGCCTCCTGCACTAAGAAGTGCACAAACACAGATCAGGAGATGATTTCTGTCTTCAGGAGCTCAGAGTGCCACCACAGCAGCAGAAGTAACACAGTCAATAGCATTTATTTGCCCACCATCTCATGGCAGGTCAGCAGCAGAGTCAGGCAAAGACCCCAACTCCCTCCTTCTGGGGACATACAACCTCCCCTGGAAAGACCCACCAAGAGGCAACAGGAAGCAGGCTCACCAATTCCCAGGTGGGTGTTGATAGAGGCATAACGGGCTGTGCCAGTCAGATTCTTGTTTTCCCGATAAGGGATGTGCTGGTGGGTCCGGGCATCTCGGTACTTCTTGGCCAAACCAAAATCAATGATATATACTAGGTTGCCCTTTTTGCCAAGGCCCATAAGGAAGTTGTCTGGCTTGACATCCCGATGGATGAAGTTCTTGGAATGAATATACTCAATGCGGCTAATCTGGAGGAGGGATAAATAAATAAATAAATAAATAGTGAGAGAGGCAAGAAACAAACTTATTTTAAATGCATCTGTTAAAAACAGTACCCTGTCCAAGACACTGGCCTGTCAGAGCAAGAAAAAGACACTTTGCATTGAATAAAAGCGATGACAGCCAAGGAAAAGACACGCTCTGGATGCTGCAGGATCTGGAGATGGAATTTAACCCTGCACACCAGCCCAGTCCTCACTCTGGGAAGGTCACATCACAAGGAAGGAAGGATGGGAAGCAAGTCTATAGGGACTAAAACTTTGAGCTTCAGCATTGACAGCTGTCAACTTTGAAACTTAGCTGGGCTAGGAAAGGAATGGATCTGTCCAGAAGAGCTAAGGACATGAGCAGTGGAATTAAGATCAGTGCCAATAATTCATCATGCAGGCAAAAGTATCTATATGTGCAACACTAACATGAGGCAAGCAGCAGGCAAAGGAAGGAGGGATGGAGATAAGGAAATGCCATGAGTGTCTAGGTTCCAGGCCCCCAACTTCATCAAGAAATAGAAAGCTGGCAGCCACTTGTGCTAAATGAAGAAAGCCTGGGATACAGCAGCTCTCAAGCAGAGGGGATGGGAGGGGAGTGTGTGTGGGGAGGAAAAGGCATGGAAAAGGAGAGTAGGCACAAATGCTTCCAGAGGAAACTTACCATCTGGTCTGCCAGCAGCAGAACTGTCTTGAGACTAAATTTGCGGGAACAGAAGTTGAAGAGATCTTCCAGGCTGGGCCCCAAGAGTTCCATCACCATCACATTGTAGTCTCCCTCTGCTCCACACCACTTAATGGACGGGATACCCACTGGAGAAAGAAAAGGATTAAGCCCAAGGAACAGAGAGAATAGATGTTGAATCCCCAGCTGAGCTGATCATGTGTAACACCAAACAATTTCTTTTCTAAAGCCCTCCAGAATAATTTCCTTCTCCTACCACTCCCCCGGCCCCATCCTTTCCTCCCCATCTCACCTCCTCCCTGCATCATCTTGTAGAACTTGCTTTCAATGTGGAGCTGAGGATGCTTGGTTTTGACACATTCCAGTTTTATGGCCACCTCTTCACCAGTCGCAATATTGGCTCCTGCACAGGAATGAGAGTGAAATGAAGATTGCACAAGCTTCTACTGAAGTTAAACACTTTTAACAAGGCCTGTACAGATGCCAAAACCTTAAGATTTGCCCTGAAATTTTTTCTCTATGACAGAAATAAGATTCAGCCACTTCATACCATTTCCAGCAATGCGAGTTGTAAATGCAAGCCCAGAGAGAGGGACATGAATAGGAAACCAGGTCTGATACTGAAGTCAGTCTAGAACAACAATCCTACTCGTGAACTGCCTTGTTATCTCAAAAGGTGCCAGACTTTGGAAGGTCAGTCTGCACATATCAACAGTACCTAAATCGAGTGGAAGTTGTAGCTTCCTCTGTTCATAAACCTGGCCCCTGAACCCAAGCAGCCCCTAAGGCAGTGATATGGAGTATCTCTTCCACAGCAAAATTACTGGTTACCTCACATCATTTCAATGCAGCCAATTAGTTCAGGATGAGACATTACTAACATGCCAGCTCTCTCTGCTTTCTCCACAGCACTGACCTGCTCAATATAGAAAATTTCTAAATCCCCAGCTTCTCTCTCTCCTGAGGGTTTTAATAATACCTTTATCTTTTGCCAACACAGAAACATTTGTTATTATCACAAATTAGAAGCATGAAGAAATAAGCAGAATCTGGTCCTGAATTAAGCTGCCTGGACACCTTTGTTGAAGGTATTGCTAGACGCTTTGCAATGACACTAAACCACCACCCCACACGCTTCTCTCTGAAAACAACTGAGCTGCCAGCTGCAAAAGCCAGCACTCTGGTCCCAAAGTGCACTGTCAAAGAAGGAACAGGCTGCTCTTTTTCTTGTACTAGCTGAAGGGAGTCCAGATGTTTCACATCATCCTAAAATGGAAAGGAGTATCTGTACATGGGTCACGGGAATGACACTCAAGACTTGCTTCTCTCCTCCCCCACCAGGCCTGCTTCACACACTCTGACAAGCCCTTCCTCTTATCTGGAACTATTAGAAATTGCACTTAAACACAAATCAGAGAGCAGCCCTGATTGCGAGCAGCTTATGAGCACCGTTGTAAAACAAATTACTCCAGAACATGCTTGCCAAGCATCAGCTGGACTCAAAGGTGATGTTTTGCAGATATCCCATAGCTAGTTTTGGTAGGTCTGGCTAATTTGTGCCTCCTGAACTCCATGATAAGACTTTAAGAGTTCACAAGGACAAGCTGCAGATAAATCTCTTCGCTTATCCTCTTTCACACACCACCTCCAGAGCCAGGAACCAAAGAAAAGAAGGCAATATTCACACAACTGGATTGCTTCTCCCCATGGATCCTAAAGAGATCCATCTCCAGTTGAAGAGTTCTGGCTTGTACACAAAGTTAGCCAAGAGCTGCCTGCTAGCAAAAACACACGATCTAGATGCTGCAGTGCCGGGTTGAGACAGACAAGCTGCTAGGAATTTGTAAGAGAGCAACAAAAATGATCAGGGCCTAGAGGGATTGATTTACTAAGGAAGATTAAAAGAGCTAAATATGTAACATAGACAAGAGATACAACTAAGAAGGGTGGGGAGGAAGAATGGGACATGACAACAGTCTACAAATATTTGAAGGCTGTAAACACTAAGGAGGGAGAGGAATTATTTAGGGTGCTCTAAGGGAGGGGAAGGAGGAGCAATGGGATTAATTTAATACAGATTTTAACACAGGATCCAGGAGAAGAGAAAGGGAAAAAACAGAAGTAGAGGTAGAAACATTTGCGCAATGACTACTTTTGAAAAGATGCTGGCATTTTCCACTTAAAAACTGGTGTTCAGAAAAACAAGTCTGTACATCCCTTCACTCCACCACAGGACCCTTCTTAAAAGAACCAGGCAGTGCAAGGGGGAAAAGAGCAAGAAAAGGGACTAGTATCTGTCCACATATTAAATTAGTGTTCAACCACTGGCCCTCACTCAGCATGGAAACACCCAGGACATACAAAAAACATAAGAGCACTTCCTTCCCTTGTCTCTTTCCTCTGCCTTTGTGAAGACTTTCCTCCAAATCTCTGAAGCAGCTCCCTTGTCTGTTCCCCAGAGGGAATTCTCCCTTCTCCCAATACGTTTTCTGACACACAAGCAATGATGAGTCTCTCTGACTTTTTGCAGCATTAGCATTTCGAATGAACCCAATTCCCAGAACATGAACAGTGGAAACATGAATGAGCTCTCCACATTACCCCTGGTGTTCAGAAACATGAAGATGTATCCACCTACTAGGCTGTCTGCAGGTAAGGAGTGTGATCTGTGAGCACAAAAAGCTGGAAAAGGGAAAGCAGGAACAGGCATGAAGAAGACTCCAGTTCTTCCAAATGTGATTATGAGACTCAAATGCTAAGATGGCCTTCAGCCCCACACTCTCCGTAGTCCAAACACAAATGTTACTTAGAGAAAGAGGAAACAACCTTGCAGCCTGGAAGAGCACAAGTAGACTCAGAGGATGGTTTGGGTTGGAAGGGACCTTAAAGATCCCCTAGTTTCCATACCTCTGCCATGGGCAGGGACACCTTTCACTAGACCAAGCTGCTCAGAGCCTCATCCAACCTGGCTTTGGACACTTCTAGGGATGGGGTATCCACAACTTCTCTGGGATACCTTTTCCAGTCTCTCACCACCCTCATAGCAAAGAATTTCTTCTTAATATCTAATCTAAACCCTTTTCAGTTTAAATTCATTCCCCTTGTCCTGTAACTATGCACCCTTGCAAAAAGTCTCTCCCAGTCTTTCTTGTAGGCTTCCTTCAGGGAGGGAAGGCTGGAACTAGGTCACCCCAAAGTCTTCTCTTCTCCAAGGCTGAACAATCTCAATTCTCTCAGCCTTTCCCTATAATAGAGGTGCTTCATCCCTCTAATCATTATTGTGGTCCTTCTCTGGACCAATCTGGCCTATTCTTCGCTGAGAGGGTCACTGTCTGAACTCTTCAGGCTTCTTCCCCCTCCAAACCTCACCACATCCTACAAGTTGCTCCCTGTACTATTTCTTGGCTAGAGATCCACCCAGATTGAGACCAACACTAGCAAGGAGGGAATTTAAGGGCAGGAGTCTTTCTGATCCTTTGTTCCATGCTTCGACCACCATCTTTTTTAAAGCTACAAGTACAAAAGCAACAGTTCTGTGCTCTCTTTACAGACTGGAAAGCACCATGTTTCAGACAAATACAGCAGAGTCTGCTAGCTTCAGCCACTCGAGAGACTGAATGTAGGATGGGGGATAATTCCTAACATCCTCCCCCAGTCTCGCTCTGCTGTGGGGGCTGCACAAATTCAGCTCATTCATCACAAGCTCTTTGAAACAGGGCCCCGGGGACAGAGGATGTCACCGGCTGAACAGGATCTTTTCAGAGTGAAATCCTACTGCATGTCTGATACAATAAACACTGCCCTCCCTGAGCATCGGGGACAACGGGCAGAGGCCCCGCACTCCCCACCGCCTGTGCCCCTCTGCACAGCCTGCCGAGGGAAGAATGGAGGGCTGGGAACAGATGGATGAAGGCAGATAGGGCGAGAGAGAGTTAACAAGCCAGGAAACAAAGAGAAGGCACTCCCCTCCCAGCAAGGGAGGAGCCTGCCACCAGGAACTGTCCCCAGCCAGCTCAGGTCCCAGCATGCTTTGTCTGCCCAGCTCCTCTCCACCACCAGTGTGCATCCCGGCCAAACGATTCCTACACGTCCAGCAACCCTCCCCTGCCTCTTGGCCAGAACCTCTGACAAAGCACCTCCTCCTCCAGCGGCCCAAAGGTCTCGGCAATTCCTCTGTAAACTGGGTTTTGCCCTTCTGAACGAGCATTTTTAGAGGTAAATGAGCTAGCCAAGGCCCGTGGGCAGCCTGATCTCATTTCCCACCCTCTTAGACCAGCGTGGGGAGAATATTTCACCTAGCACACCTATCCCTAAAAGTAGGGCACAGAAGGAATGTGCTTCAAGACGCAGCTAAGGATTAACACAGTCCATCCTTTGTGTCTACTCATGTAGAAACCCAAATTTCCTTCTGACAGACAAAAAAAAACCTAAAACAAACCCCAAAGAGGACAGCAATGACACTAAACCACCACCCCACACTGCTTATGGAGCAGGTGAAGGTAATAACACTCTGAAAGAGAGAAGCTGAGGATAAACCATACAGCCCCTACTAATCCTCAGAGACAGACAAGCCCTGCTCTGTGTCCAAACCATTATTAAAGGAGAGAACTGTGAGGTGAACCTGGTGCAGGAGAGAAGTCCTCGTGAATGAGTCCTTCTGTCTGCAGAGCAGGCCGTGAGAGCACAGCATGAGCACAAGCGTCCTCCAGACACACCACCACAGACTACATGCCCAATCCCTCCAGGCTGGGGAGTCACCCAGGCTCCACAAAGTCTCGCTATCACTGCTTCAAAACATGCTGGCTTGCACCTCAAGGAACATCACAAGGGCTTTGATACTGCATTCAAGTAACTTGGTTGAATCCTGCTGTGCTCACCACACTGGGTCACTGGGCTTCTTCTGTTTGGTGACAGGCAAGGCAGGCACAGCCCCCTCACCAGGGGCTATTTTCCATACCTGCTTTGCACAGGTGGATGACCTGTTACATGGTACACAGCAATACAGGATCAGGCCTTTCCGTTTTTTCCTCTCCTCACACGTACCCCAGATGCTTCGCAAGATCCTGACAATTTATACTGTCCTAGAGAGGATCTAGAACACTTCAAGCCCTAGCATAGGTGGAAAATGCTGTGTCTGAGCTATCACCCCTGAATCCTAGCACTTGGGAATTAAAAGCACCCAAGACACTGACTGGTTGGAGGGTCACAGAGGAGCGGCATACAGGAACGAGCTGCAGTAAAGGCAGCACACAGAGGAACTGGGATCCCAGGTCCATTATCTATCATTTTTGTTCATGTTCTGGATAAAGGTGCAACAAAGCCTGTTACTGATGATTCCCACAGGACACTTAATCAAGAGGGGCTGCCACCACCAATCAAGAGAGAATAATAAAGCAAGAGAGAACTGGAGATAAAATCCAGAGGTTGAAAACAGACAGCGATTTACAGTCACAGGAAAAAGTAATCTGAACTAGAGGTATTCAATGAAAGGGATTTGGGGAGGTATGGGAAGATGTTGGAGATCCTAAAAGATCTCTCCAATACAGCTGACAGTGCATTAAGGCCAATTCTGCAACCTGATAGTGTTGGTGATGGGGAAAGCCAAGGAGACCCAAAGCAGCCTATGTAGAGGCATCACATTACAGATCACTCGAGGGTAGTCCTCCACTGCCAGGCACTGGAAATGCCACACCTTAAATGCAGTGTTAGCTCCGAGCTGCTCAACAGATGAAGAAACTAGGAAAAATTGAAGGACCAGCAAAAGTTAGGACCGGTGGATGTACTGGGAAGCAAAATACAACTCAACAAATTAACAGTCAAGGAGCACATGATAGCCACCTGCAAGTACCCAAAGGGTGCAGACACCAGAGCAGAGGACAGCCTTTCTGCCAGGCTGCAGAACCACAGCGGAACAGCTAGCGGTGAGAATCAGAGACAGGTAACACCAGCCCTCATGGAGGCATCGAGCAGGCTGCTGGGTAGTCTCACCACTCTGGCCCCACATGGTTTGAGCCAATAAAAGCATGAGCAGGCAAAGCATCAGGGAACATATCTACACATCAGCACACTGGCTTGGAAGAACTGCTACCCAGGTGACCTGCTGTAGTAACAGGAAACCCCGCACCTCATGGGCTCTGTCCACTGAGCTTCCAGCTCAGGTCATTCCAGCCATTAACTCTAAATCCCATTACAGATCCAACAGATCTGGGCCCCAGGACTTTAACCAGGCCAGGCTCTCTGACCTGTTTTACACCTCCTAGTCTCAGACCTTTCTCTTACAGGTCCTGGACCACCTCTTCCACTACCAGTCTTCCCAAAACTGTATTCCTTCTATCCCTGAAGGAATAGCTATGACCTCCCTTTCCACCACGCACTCTGTCAACAGAGTTTATACCCACATACACCCAAGCTCAAGAAAAGGAAGTGAGAATGCTGGAATAGGGTGTATGACAAATATGTCCCAAACAGTCCAAATCTAAATCAGTCTGATCAACCACCACTGTCTCCAGTACATGGTAAGGCAAAGCTGAGCTCATCCCCCTTTCTTTGCCTTGAGAAGGCCAGCAACCACTAGCAGTATTCCATCAGGTTTTTTTTTCTCTTCTCCACCCCTTCCAACCTTACATGGTGCCCACAAATACCAACAGGCAAGAAAAACAACCCCAAAACAATGATGCAATTGAGAAAACCAACCTTGAGAGAGAAGACTCTCACACTCACCTAGGTAAATGTCTCCAAACGAACCACTACCAATCTTTCTGCCCAGCCGGTATTTGTTTCCCACTCGAAGCTCCATGGTTCAGTCGTGCTGAGAAAAGAAGCACAGAAAGAGCAGTGTCAGAGCAGAAACAGGAAGTGAATCATGTAAGACTACAGAAGAGACCTCCCCATTTCACCCAGAGTCTGAGTAGTTTTAAATCTTGAAATACTTCATTTTCTACACAACTTCTGTCACCTCTCCTGATGTCCTGAATGTCCAGGGACAGCATAAGCAAGAAACACTGCAGGACCAGAACACTCTCAAGCATGTTTTTCCCATGTTCCCATTATTAGAATGAAGCATGATTGAACCTCTTCCCCAACATTTTGCTCAGAGACTGGGGAGGGGTTCAGGAACCCCTTCTGAGAAGGTTTTAGTGCGTGATCACGCCACACCACTGTAAAGAGGTACTCCTTCTTGTACCTGGCACTGGCCTTGTGAGACCAGAAGGGTCAGGCATAAAAAGCCCTGTGAGGAGTTTCTCTCTGACACAGCCCTACCCCAACACCTCAGCGGTGGTGAAGCACAGGAGCCAAGGGTTGCAAGAGACAGACAGACTGCCAGGAGCAAGAGACTCCATCGCTCCTAGGCAGGGGCCGGCACAGGGGACTGGGAGGAGACATCTCGCTGAACTGAACCCTGGCAGGCACACACTGACTAGGAACACCGCTTGCTCATCTCCACACACTTCTGCTGATGGGATCACCACCTCCTTTGGCCTACCTGAGCCTCTCCATCTCTCTTGCCTATCTAGGTGTGCCAGCTGTTTGTTTTTAGCAGCTCAGGCCTTTCCTCATCCTTTTACCTGAGATGATTAGCTAACCCTTTGACCTGATACACCCCATCAACATGCCCAGGCTCAGCCTACTCATCTGCCACAGAAAACCAACTAGGTGGAAGGACCACAGCCACAGGGTTTGTTCTCTCTTGCCAACCTCAACTTCTGCTGCAAACACCTTGGCCAAACATAGCTCCAGCAGTTCCCTCTTCTTTCCCTTGCCTCTTCTACGGCCGCCAACTTATTCTAGGAACCACATCACTTCCCAAGACAGTCAATGTGTCTCCTTTTACAGGGATTTGCCACAGTCCTAATTTATGCAATGCCACATTATTAGCGTACAAAATGCAGACACAGAGCCTGTTGGGGACAGGAAAGGTGAGGAATGATTCATGTTTTCACAAGTGGGTGCGAGGAACTTTCCCTTGCTGGAGCCTGGTGGGAAGAAAGCATCACTGAAGGAAAGAAGGGAAAAATGGCCTTGTGAGAGAGAAGTACAAAAAAAATAATCCCAGCTACAGGATTCTGGGCATACTATAAACGCAGAGCTGCTTCTCCTGCCCCAGGAGATGGGATTACAGAAAGAAGAATGGACGGGCTGCGGAGATGTACAGGGAAATAATCCTATCAAGGCATTCAGGGGACATTGTGAACCCTGAAAGCGGAGCTGCAGTCACCAGAAACCACACACACAAAACACTCAGAGGTGGAGTCCCCTCACCTAGTATTTGCTTATGCCTGTGGGTTTCTGTGCATCTAAAGTCTATAAAACCCTGTGGCTATTTCTGACTTTCTTACTACAAGGAATGTAGGCAGAGCCTTGGGAACTGAACCAGGAGGCAGGCATACCTGGGTGAGGGCGCAGCAAACAGACATGATTTTTATCCGCTGCCTGCTGTTCTGTATAACCACATTAACATACATCTGACTTGCTTACACTCCTACTCCAATAAACGATCAAAGGTCTGTGTCCCCGGGAACCTGTCACACCACTGTCAAGACAGCTCTCCATCCTCCTTCCTTCATGGAGTGTTTACCCAGGCCTGTGAGCCCCAAACACTTCCACTTGAGTCCAATTTCCAGCTGGGGCAAGCACAGCTGAGCACACGACAGAGACCGGGCAAGAGGTTCCAGTGGGGTCTGCTCTGCACCAGGACACAGCAGGTACTGCTCTGCAATGCCACAGTCCCAAACCTAAATTCAGACCCACCCTTCTGGGACAGGCAGGAACCAGGTTAAGAAGAGTTTCTCACACAACGAGGCAGCGGCCCTTGTAGCTGATTAAGCAACAGGCTCCAAAGGGGAATCTAAAAAATGCTCCAGGGCGCGGGGGTGGAAGCGGGAAGCAGGATAATGGAGTAAAAAAAAAATCACGGTCTCACACAGCTGTCATTTTGCCTTATCTCCCCCCCAACACACATACATACACAAGTGTGAGTAGAAAACCTGGGCGGAGGATAGCCAGAGAGCGAGAGCCTGGATTCCTGGTAGAGGGCAGGACACACACATCCCACCCCCTCAACAACTGCTCCAGGAGTTCAAACATCTATCCCATTTGCTTCTACTTCACACGCGTACCCCCACCACCATCTACAGCTTCCGCCCTTTATCTTCTGATCTTCAGGTCTACTGTTACAAAAAGGAAGAAAATTGTACCCATAAAATATATATTAATTTATATATAAAATTTATATCACCCCTCTATGTATTATTTATATATGTAAAATTTAAAAAACCATCCTTCCTTTTCACACCCCCCCCCACAAGGCTTTAACCCCCGCCCCCAGTCCTGCCACCCTTTCTGCACTCTACAGCCAAGGCAGCATTCCCAGGGGCTGCAGGGCAATCATTTAGTTAAACCATTTAGTTTTCCATAAGGGATTAACACACATACAACCTCAGAGCGAGAGTGTGCTCTGCATGAGCGTTTGCATACGTGAATATCCAATACTACACAGCCTCAAAAAAAAAAAATAATAATACTATCCAGCCGCCAGCGCTGCTGCTTCCCCACACACACCATTTTGCACCAGCCCCTTTTTATATAATATAAAATACCCACGTACAGGCACAAAGGCCATTATATAAACACATGATAAGAGTTGATATCACACTGCTGTGCCAGCAACGATGGCGACCAAAGATGTGGGGACCATCTTGGGGGGGGCCTAAGAGGGGCTAGGGGGGGACAGGAGGGACGCCTCTGTCCCACCCAAGGGGGTCGGGAATGAAAAGATGCCCTGTCTAGCAAAAACCATACAAAACCAAACCCACGGCTCCATAATGGAGGCTGCCGATCCCAGCTCCGGCTTTGAGTGGAAGCGTGGGGAGTGGGGGCTGCTTTACCCATAGACCATTAAGGCTCTACACGGCTTTTTTGGGGGGGGAAGGGGGGAGGCGGTGTTTGAAGGGAAAAAAAGGATGAGACTGGGAAAATAGTAATTTGAACTGGCTTAAAAATATGAAGGAAAAAAGAAAAAAAAATACATTTTGATTGAAATGCAAAACACCAATCCCCTCCAGACCCTTAGACACTTACAAAAAGGAGACCAGGAAATAAGATGGGGGGAGAAAAGAAATCCCAAGCACAGAGCATTTGAACTACATTTGAGGAAGAAATAGCCACAACAGGAAAACAGGGAAGGGGAAGGGGGGGGGGGGAGGGGGGGACACACACAAAAAAAATATTATAATAAATATGTCCCTTACACCCCCACCCCCTACAGGCAAACACTACGCGAAGACAGCCGTACCCGGGCTGTTATTTTTCCGGATAGGTAACAAAAAGCTGCCACCCCCGGGAACGGCGCTGAACTTCGCCTCGTCCCCCAACTCGCACCCGGCCGCGGCCATCGACCCCCGCCCCTACCGCCCCCCACAAGAGGAAACACCGGCCCCACAGCCCCCCAAACGCAGACACCCCTTCTCCCTCGAAAGAGGCGATGAGGGGGGCCGGGGAGAGAGACCAGGAGCATCAGCGAACGGGAGGGGTGGGGGGCTAAATCCCCCGGGGGGCGGCCCCCCGCCGGGACCCCCGCAGACCCCCGCCGAGAACACACGGCACCCCCCTCCCCGCCCGGCCCCGCCACCGGCAGCCAGACAGGGCCTCGGCAGGCGGAGAAAGGGGAGAAGGGGGGAACCCCCCCCCCAAAAATGTGCCGATGGCGAAGGGGGGGACCCCCTCCCCGCGCCCCCACAAAGGGGCTTTTGTCCCTCGCGCCCCCCGGCCCGGCGCATCGCGCCCTGCCCTCCCCTCCCCCGCCCCCTCCCCCTCCCTCCGCGCACACAAAGAGCCGGAGGGGCCGCCTTTCCCCCGGGGTTTGCGCCCCAAGATGCGGGCGGCCGCCCCCCATACCCACCCTGACGGGAAGGGGGCCGTGTGGGGATGCTGCTCCGCCGGCTGTCAGGGGGCCAGGCGGCCGCGGCGGGGAGGATGACGGAGGATTGGGGAGGGCTGGTGGCGGCCGTGCCCGGCGCGTCCCTCCTTCGCTCGGCTCGGCGCGGCGCGGCGCTGCCTGCCGCCTCCCGCCCGCTCGCCGTCCCCTCCAGCCGGCGTGTGCTCGGCACAGCCCGGCGCTCACCCAGTTTCCATTGAGCCCCGGAGCCAAACCCACTGATGTCACCCAGCGCAGCCCCGGCCCTCCTCCTCCTCCGCCTTCTCCTCCGCCCGCCCTTAAAGGCGCAGCCGCCGCCGCTCCCGACGCCTTCCCATCCGCCGTCCCTCAGCTCCGGCGAGGGGGGCAGGCACGTACGGGCTCGGTTTTGAGGGCCGCGACCCCAAAAAAGGAGGTTTCTGCTCAGAGTGGAGCAACAGCCCACCCATGGCAGCCACCCACAGCAGGGTGGCCCCGCGTGGGGATGATCAAAGCAGGGTGCTGAGTCCCATCGCGCTGGCAGCGGATGTCAAACAGGGGTCCATCAGGAAGGCCCAGAAGGCCCCACAGTGTTCGGGGCTCCTCAGCCCACGCCCCTCAGGCGTGAGCATGCCCCTTGGGTGAAGCACCTGCAAATCCCCACGAATTAGGAAGCACAGGCATAGACCCTAATGTGGACCAACAAGTCCACGAGGCACCCACCAACAGATGGGTGCAAAGCTGCATCTACCCCCCAGGCCCTGGGGTATTTGGGGGCTAGGTGGGCCCAGCAAGCCCCAGAGCACCTCCGAAAGCCAGCTGAATCAGGGGGAGCAGCCGGGATGTATCAGACCGACATGGAGGTGTAGGAACAGAGCCCAGGCTGGGGAACTTCTTGAGGGCTTCTGGGAGATTGGGGCTGGATGTGCAAAGGAGGATGGAGGTGCTGTTGAGAATTCTGGGAGCAGGACTGCAGGAAGGGCTGGAGGCCAGTGTAGTGTGAGCTGGGAGGGACAGAGGGTCCTGTGAAGCAAGAGCCAGATGCTGCCTAGCTTTGGAGGCACCAGGATGCTTCGCCAGGGTCCAGGAGCAGCTCCAGCACAGCAATCCCAAGGTCAAGAACCCAGTTCTTGCAGCTGGAAGTGTGATGGGGAAGAGCTCAGGAGCCCCCATACCAGAAGAGCCCTTAGGTGCTTCTAAGCCAGGCCCCAGATGTCAGCTTCCAAATACAGGACGTAAGCACAGACTGTCGGCACCAAGAGGCCCAAGCTGCAGCTGTGCTGGTACTGTTTGCTGCAGAGAGCAGTCTTTGCTCCAAGTTGTATCAAGATGGGGGAGGCTGCAACCTTCTGAATGCCACTGCCATCCAGTCCCTGTGCTGACAATTCCCATTGAGACCTGGGAATTGCTCCTCGTTTACGCAACCCTTTGGGAACCTGTACTGCTTCCCTCTCTCACTGCTGGGCCTGCTTTATTACAGAACTTTGCCTGCACTTGGAGAATTTAAAATTTAATTGAGTTTTTCGTAGTAATGACATTTCCTTACACATGCTCCATTGAGTTTCTGTTTTTTCACAGCTTATGTAACAGTGAGCAGATGGGAAGGCAGGTAATAATATGCAGCCACTGCTGGATCCAGCTGAGGGTTGCTCTCCTTCCCTGGGTGGGTGCACATCGGAGAAGGGATTTGCCAAAGCCTAGCACCACTCATGACTTTGCTGCAAGTGGAAGGCTCATACAGGCACTGAGAGAGGGGGGGGCTCTGATACAGAGCTGGGAAGGATGGATCTGAATCAGCATCCAGGAGAAGCAGCTCTCAGCATGCCTCGTGGGAGCAGAGTTTGGGGTGACACTGCTTGGGAGGCAGGTGCAAGGTCTGGGAGGACTGTGGCCATGCCAACTCACCCCCTATTGCTGACTGAGGCCAGCGGGAGGGAATTTGAAGAAATCCCCAATGTAGATGCAGCCCTTGGGGATGAAATTGGAGTGTGTATGGACACTTCAGCTACCTTTATTTTAATCATTGACAGCTTAAAATAAGAACTCTTTAATTAGAAACATTCCCTTAATTGAATTGTAATCAAGCTTTTAGTGCTGGCTAGCCATGTGATCTATTAACACCCACCTCTCTCTAAGCATTGCCTAGTTACACCTCTTCTTATAAATTTTACAGGGGAGCCTGGGCCAGGGGCTGCTGCTTTTGGCTATGCTTGTAGCAGCCAGTACTGCAGGGACCCCATCTCCACTGGGGATGTCAGTGCTCCAGCAGTGCAACAGATAACTTCTGCCCCAGTTGTCTGAAAAAGAAAGTTATATATGACACAAGCAGCAGGATCCCAGCTAGAGAGAGGCCAGCCGGGGTTGGGTTGGAGAGGGAATGAATTTGAGGGACAAGCAGAATCCATGCTCACAAAATCTGCTGGGCCATATCTCCATTCCTCCCAGTGATCAAAGTGGTGGGTAGCTGCAGCACCTTTTCTTCTCTGTGCACCTCTCCAAAGAGGAACATCCCCTAAGGTTAGCACTGTCTTAGGTACCAACCAAGGCACACTAAGACTGTTCAGACAACAGCACAGGTGCTGTTGCAGGTGCAGGCTATGTAACCCCCCAGACCCAGTGGTGAGACGCAGCTCACACATTCAAAACACCATTCCTGGATGAGGCCCCAGGAGGCTTCACCTTGTCCTATATCCCTGGTTTGCTTGGAAGGGATCTTTGGCTCCATGAGCATGGAAGAGAGTCCAAGCCCATCAGCTCAGCAACCGGGGGCCCTGCACCTGGGCCACCTCATGTCTGCCTTTCACAAGATTCAGATGTTGGCAAAGCACCCCTAGATGATACAGGGAGTGCTGCTGCTGAAGGCAGGCAAGCAGAAGATGGGCTACGTTTTGCTGCTGTCCTATTCACATGCAAATCCTTGGGTTGTCCCCAGTGCTCTCTTTGCAGCACTGTAGAGGGAACCCACAGCAACATATCTTGAGCTGAATCTTGTGAGCTGGTGTATCCAAGGGGGCTATACCTCATTGGGCACCCAGCCAACCTCTCCACTGCCCATCATGCAATTCCTCAGGTAGAAAAAGAGGAGAAGGGCAAGAGTTGTGCTGTTTATTCACAGCGTCACGGCTGGGTGGGTGGCCTTCCAGAGTCACGGTATATGATATTCATAGCACCTAGTAAAACTCATGGGAAAGCTGAGCTCCAGTGACCTAGCAGACCTCAGAGAACTGCCAGGTCACATTTGGCAGCTCGGCCTGATCAACAAAGAGCAGAATCCCATTTCACCCACTCTGTGGAGAAGGACAAACTGCTTTGAAGACCAAGGTCAGTTTGCTACAGAGACACCTGCGTGTGCTGGGGAAGTGTGAGCAATCAGGGAAAGAGCACAGAAAACTTTGACACTGTGCTGAAGTTCTACTTCTCTAAGGCCAGAGAAAGTAAGAAGAGATGAGAAGCAAGAATAAACACATTGCCACCTGCAATTCAAGAGCAAAGGTACCTGAGGAGGAAGGTACCTGTCAACCTGTGGCTTGACACGTCCAACAGGGCTGACAGAGTTCTTCAAAGCATTGACTCACAGCTCATTCAGAACGTGCAGCCCCCACTCCAAAAACAGTGATCGGTGTTCGTAGGGTCTCTTTTATACAACATACACCTAGTTTCTCAGTACTTCACAAATAATAATAGGTTTACCTTTTCAATACTCATACTGAGCAATACAGCAGCATTTTAGAGAAGATCCAGCATTCCTGGAGGGAAGGTCAAATGCAGCCTGCAAGATGGGGATGCTGATCTGAGCACTTTACCAGAGCGCTCTGCAGTTTAAAGCATTTTCTAGAGTCAGGTGCAAGTCCCCCTTCACATGCAGCAGGGAGCAATAAATACTCCTGCAAATGAGACATCAGGATCCCAGGATAGCACAAGGCTAAAAACAAAGCAAAATGCCAAAATAAATAAAACATAGCTAATAGCTACCTCTGAAAAGATTGCTGTGAGTGACTCGCTCAGCATCAGGTAGGAAATCCGCAGCAGGGGCAAGGATCCAGGCCAGTGCACAACTGCCTCAGCAATGAGTCACTCCTTTGTCTTCACACTTTCGAGAGAAAAAAAAAAAACAACACAACAGAAAGAAGAGATGATGCTGAGTCCCTGTAAAGAGCCTTCTTCGTGACACAGCCCATACTCATCCAGAACACCATCTAACCTGTGTGCTGCAGGTGTCCTGTGGAAAATAAATCTGTGGCCACATAATTAAAGACTCGACCGTAATTCATATGCACGAGGACATTGAAGGGCAGTTGTACAGCCAGCCTTGGTGCTGACATTTCTCAGTGATGAGAAATGTGTATTCTGATATAACAGCAAGCAGCAATTGCCTGTTGTCCTCAGCAAGGAGCAGGATTAGCAAGAGGTGACATGTGCTGTCATGTGGCATTTGGTGTAACAGCATGGGAACAGTAAGAGTTGGGCGGAAGACTTAGGAGAAGACCCTTGTTCAGACACTGGAGAAGTCTCCAGTCCCAGAAGCACAAGCTGATATGGTCCTCCCTCATTCCCTTCTCCCCTCCATGCTTTCCTGCTTCTAATTTCTCTTCTTGTCAGGAAGCCCTGGGCTCTGGGCTCAGCCACTGCCCCCTTTCAGGTCCACCTCTCTTGCCCTTCCCTGTTTCTTCTCCCATTGTATTCCCAGTATCCTGCCCAGACAGTAGCAGCTGTAAGTCCTTGGCCAGTCAGCCCTAACCTTCCCACCACATGCTGTCCTGCTTCAAGCAAGCTGCCAGTACAAGCCTTCCTTTGCAGCTGTATGGATGATGGGAGCTCACCTCCATCATCTGTCCCTAGAAATTCCCACCACCCAGGAAGATGGGGTGAGTTCCTCCCATCCCCTCTCTCTGTGCCTCTGACAATCACTCCTTCTGTGCTCTGCCCATTCCCCATCTCTAGTCACCATGCCTTTGGCTCTTCCCATTCCCCACCTCACTGCCACAGCCAGCCCTGCTTTCTGCTGCCAGTCTTCCTGCTCTGCTGTCCCAAGTTATTACAGCAGCTGTAGCCCCTCTCCCAAACAGATCCAGCATTCTCCTGCAGCTCATGGTCTCATCTGCTTCCCAGTCTCATTTGCTGTTCCCCAGTTTAAAGATTTTTGATTCTCTCCCTTGAGTTTCATTCTTTCTGTATTCAAATGGGACTTTTTTCCACCAGGCTTCCCAGAAGGCAAAAGAGAAGCAGCCAGGAGCACAGGGCAGAGGAAAGAATTGAGAGATGCAAACAGTGCATGACACATAACAGCAGGTTGCAGCTCTAGAAGGGAGAGCCCTCCCAGTTTCCTCCTGCAGTGCTCCACCCTGGGAAAGCCCATATGCTGTCATGACAGCCTCAGAAACCAAAAGGGTTGGGCAGGTTAGCAAAGGCTGAGAAGTTTGTAGCTGTGAAGCTGTGACAAGTCTTCTTTCCATGTTTAACAGAACCATGTAATTTGCCTGCACTGGTGGGAGAGAACAGTAATGTTTCTTGGAGCTGGCAAAACACAGCCTCCATAACACAAAAACTGATGTCCTGCCCAAGGCCAAGCCCTTGCTTGAAAGCCCATCAGTTCCACAGTTTTTGTCCCCTGGGCTATATATATACACATAGACTAACCCAGGAAAAATAGAGTTGGGTCCACATTTTCAAAAATAACTAAATAAATGTGCCGAATTCCAGCTGAGATAATCACTTTCTATGGAAAATTTCTGCTCCAGCAGTGAAACTTTGACAAAGTTATAAGCAAGTGAAAACATGGTCTTGAAAGGGGAAGTGTTGGCAACCTTAATAATAGGGGCTGTTCCTGGACACACCTGTAATTAAGCGCATTTATTGCTTTTTTTTCCATATAGCCTTGCCTTTTTTATCCTCGTGGTACTCCCAGCCTCTGTCAGTTTGCAACTGGGTCTCTTTATTACACCCCTGCTGGCTTGCTTTGGTGGAGAAAGAAAAAAAAAATAAATGGATCTAATAGGGAAAAGAAAGAAACAAACAGGAATATTTAGGTGCACTCTCAGAGCTGTGTCAGATCAGGGCAGATGTATCAGAGAACCACAAGACAGGGCCAAGGTTCCTTGGGAGGAGCTGGACTCAGGGCTGAATCAGCAGGATCTTACCTGAAGACGTGTAACCTCCCCTGCATGTTGAATGCTCTCTGGGCACCAAGGCAGCTGAGCGCCTACGGGGCAGTGGAAGAACCTGGCCAGGAGCCTGGGCAAGATGAAGTGCCACAGGGGAGGCACCACGTTTGCCTGAACAACTCCATCAGCTTCTTTGATAAAAAGACTGGGTGAGAGGAGAGTAGTGGAAATAATTTATTTCCAATTCAGCCAGGCTTTGAACACTGTCTCCCAGTGTTCTGATATCCAAGTAAAGGTGGTGTTGTCTCAAGAGATGGACATGTAGACGGACACAAAAAATATTTGTCTGGTCAGGCACAGGGAGTAGTTAATTGTTAATGGGTTAAACTCTACCTAGAGGCTGGTACCAAGTGGGGTGCCTCAGGGCACTGTCCTGGGACCTCTCCTGTTTAACATGGTTATGGAGAAGGTGATGGGGTGCTCTTCCACCAAGTGGAACATTCAGGCGACATTTAGTTGGAGGGGAAACAAGTCAACATGCCTGAGGGAACATCAGAGGGACGTAAGCAGGCTGGAGGGATGGGCCCACAGGAGTACTGGGAGTTCAGCAAGGGCAAATGCATAGCCTTGAACCTGGCAAGGAGGAGGCTCTGGCAATGATGTGGGCTGGGGACTTGATAGATGCAGAATAGCTGTGTGGGAAAGGACCTGTGAGTCTTGGTAAAATACAGGGCCAAGCTCTTCACAGTGGTGCTTGGGGGGAGGATGAGAGACAAGGAACATGAGTTTAAAGAAGAGAGGTCCAGCTTGAATACAAAGAAGACTTTTCTGTCCTCAAAGGCAGTCAAGTGTGGGAAAAAGTTGTCCAGAGAGGCTGTACAGTTTCCATCCTAGTAGTTTATAAGATCAAATAAAGCTTCAAGCAACCTCATTTGACCTCTTTGCTGACCCTGCTTTGAGCAGGAAGTCAGACTAGAGCTGTCCTGGGGTCTCTTTCAAACTGAATTATCCTTCAGTGCTGTGATGCCCAGGGCCCCATTTGTGTGTAGTGTGTGTCTGGCGAGTGCCAGGTGTGTATGTGCTACACACACACGTGTCTGTGAGTGCAAGCTGCAAGCCTGAATCCTGTGTGAAGGGCGAGGTTCAAGGGAGACAAGGCATCCCACAGATATGATGGACAATGGGTGAGGACCACAGCGTGGTGGGGGAGCAGTAGCTCCGTATGCCTGTGACACCCTGTGCCAGTTTTGTGTACTGCGGGGAGCCCTCTGAGCATCACAGGAGCAAAGTGAGCTGGCAAGGAGCCTGTGGTGTCCCTGAGGTGGGACTTTGTGTGTGTGCGTGTGTGTGTGTGTGTGCGCGCGCCAGGGGAGTGAACATGTCACCAGAGCAGTGAAATGTGTGTGCAGCACATGCAGCAGGCTCTGCAGGCAGCAGGAGCGGTGTCTGTTGTGCTTGCTGTTCACAGCAGCACAAACCAGCCATAGTTAAAAAGCCTCCCATGTATGAGCATCTCCTAGGCGGGCTCTGGGGCCGAGGGGACAGGACAGAATGCAGGCAGTTATGAAAGCAGCTGGCCCAGTCAGAATAATTCACGGGCTACTGTGGGAGGGACAGGAGAGATAAACAATGCACTGGAAGGCGGGAGGATGGCTTAAAATGCATCCTCCCGACATGCCCTGGTGGATTAGTTCAGCATCTCAGTCCAGCTCCTCTTTAATTCTTATGCAAGGGGTTCCTCTGGAAGGGACAGTCTGTCCTCGCCAGCTGAACACCAGGCACAGGGCACCGCTTAACAAAAGGCCATCTCACCACCCATCCCACACAGCGAAGGACGAGAGGCAGCTGGCACTCCTTCCCTATGAGGACTGAGGTTGTGTATTTTTATTTTTGCCTCACATCATGCTATTGCTGAGCAGGGACTGGAGGACTTGCTCATCTGAGCCTCCCATGGCTTCCTATTCACTTCTAGAAGATGTAGATGTTTAGTATCTTTTTAGGGAGGCCCTGAGGCCCAACAGCTCCCGGTTCCTACATCTAGAGGCCAAGGGTATCTGAGTTGGGAATATGCACAGCACCTGGTCTGTCAGAACTACTGCTTGGAATTGTAGGCAGTGGTACAAAGGTGATGGGTGTGTGTACCTAGGGAAATGCAATGTCCTGGCAACAGCTTTGCTGTAGCTGCAGATGCAGGATAGGCAGAGATAGTCTAGGAACTGCTCCTGATTCATTTATCACTTGCAGTGTCCTTCTTTAGCTGTACAGGGAGGTGACAGGTTAAACCCACAGTGGAAGGTTAAATCTGTCCTTTGGCCACTGGCTGCTTCATGATCTTGGGAAAGTCATTTTGCCTTGCTTTCAGCTGCTTCTGTCCCCCTGTGCTTGCCTTTGCTCTGACAACAGAAGCTGACCCTTCTCTTGTGACTGCAACAACAAGCAAAATGGAGCCATGGAGGACATTAGGACTCTGGAGGCCTCTCCATGAGACAAATCATCAAATATATACAAGGAGTGAGAAAATCCCACACTTTTCACAAATGACCCTTGCATTTTAACAGTTGGCAATGCATTTCAAGCTCATGAGACCATCTGTCTGCTGCAGGACATCTGTCTCAAACAGAGCAGTGGGAAACATGCAGCTTCATCCGGCCAGTGCAGCTCTACCAACACACCTTTTCCCCCCTCTGCAGCAACCCCAGCCAGCTGCCCTCACCCTGAATTGCCTCCTCCACTGACCTCATGCTGCTCTGTCCCATTGGCACCCACTGGCTTGCTGATCACTGCTGGCTCCTTGGACACTCCAGGTCACCCTGTTATTTATCCCTGCTACCCTGCAGCCAGTCACCCTATGTCTGCAGCTCTCTGCTCCAGAGCTGGTTTACATTGCAGCTCTTCCCTGCTCTTCCTACAGCCTCACACAACACTGGAGGGGTCACATAAGTTTCTCTATTCAAGGCGGCCTCATTGCTAGCGAGCATGAAACTCTATCCCAGAAAACAAAAGGCACATGGTGTAACCCAGCAGTCTGGAGCTAAATGATGGCTCCACTCTGCATACATTTAATCAGATCATTCTATATGGTACCAAGTGTTCTGCTATAGGTCTGCATTGCCTGCCATGTGCTCAGACCCACTCTCCTACTGATTCATTGTCCTATCCCTGAGAGAAGCATGTGGACACATGCAGGTCATGTTACAAACACATTCAAAGTCCTCTGGAGTTCCTGTAGCAGCTTGTCCTCCTCTCTCCAATGCCCCAGAAGTGGTGTGCAGGTCTGTGCCGAGCCCTTGGTAGACACACAGAGGCTGTTGCTGGGTGAGCACCTAATCACCTGTCAAGAGCAATTTCAAGCTCCTTATTCTCTTGCTCCTACGGCTTCTGTAACAAGGCTTTGTGCTCTACAGGCCCTCAGCTGACTCTTTCAGTGGCTGTACTGCTGGGACATTCAAATAACTTTATCAATGAGGGACCCAAATATTGCCAGATCCCAGGTTTCAAGACTTGCTATTTCAAATCTGGGGTCAGCACCAAAATAATCCTGCTAATTTCAGAGACCAATAAAAGCTTTTAAAGCTCAAATATCTTGTGTCACACAGACTATTTCAGGATAGTGTTTGTGTCCATCCTGAATTTCTTCACAGGCATCAGGGCAGTGGAATCACATTGCTCCACTTTACCTCTTTCCAGGCTGATCTGACATGGACAGTGAGTCACTTGGGGTCCACATGCCCAGGCTGTCCAGAAAGCAGAGGCATTACTCACATTAAATGCTCCCTTCTGGAAGGGATGTGGTCAAAGGTAAGCATTATACTGGCAGCCCTCTGACTGCTCTGCTGATGTTGCTTTCCTTGGAACCTGGAAGAAGCCCAAGACCAGAGTCTTCTTACAGTTTGCAAGCCAGGCTGTCGTTATCTACTGTCCTAAGGGGATACAAAATGGTTGGTTGCTTGAAGAGCTCTCAGGGCATGGCAAGCCTTCTACCTGACAGCCCTCATGCTGACAAGGACATCACTTCCATGCAGCTTCACTGGCCCTCTCTCATTGTTGGAGCATGCTGGCCTCCCACCTGTGGCATGGGAGAGGCAGCAGCGCTATGCTACAGTCGTAGGTTCAGCGTGACCCATCAAGGGACTGAATAATAGGAAAAAAAGGCAGCAAATTTTATACATTGAGCACATGCACCAGGCAGAGCAGAGAAACAACTGAAGGACAAGCAGATAACAAGTCAGCAACCAGAAGGACCTGATTCTGAACAAAGGTCATCTCTGCCTAACTTTCCTGAGCTGGCATGGCTTTACAGATTCATCCCCAACAAGAAATCAAAATGGTAGCACATATCTGAATTGTTTTCAGAGTCAATGTCCATTCTGTGAAAGCTGTGGCCTGGCTGTCAGAAGGGCTGACCTTTATTGCAGCATTGGTGGTGGATGCTGGTCCTCTCAGAGTCTACTTTCACTCCAGATCAGATATTTCCTCCCCCAAACCCCACCTCTGCCCCATGGCACTGCCTGGAGAGTCAGCCTCAGCCCCAGCCCAGCCCCACAATGTCCCAGCACCAGGCCAGAAGCAGCACTGGGTGGGTCTAGGTAGTCAGGAGCTGCAAGGATGCTGGGACCTGTGGGGGTGAGCACAGGTCTTATGGGGAGCATCTGAGGAGTCAGGGTTGTTTAGCCTGCAGAAAAAGAGGCTCTGGAGTGACCTTATCACTCTCTACAGCTACCTGAAAGGAGGTTGTAGCAATGGGATTTGGCCTTTTCTCCCAAATGACAAGCAATAGGACAAGAGGAAATGGCCTCAAATTGCACCAGGGGAGGTTAGTTTGTGTATTAGGAAAATTTTCTTCGTTGAAAGTGCTGTCAAGCACTGGAGCAATTTTTTCAGGGAAGTGGAGAGGTCACCACCATCCCCACAAACGTTTAGATTGTAGATATGTATATGTGTAGATATGGTGCTTGGGGACGCGGTTTAACAGTGGACGTGGCAGTGCTGGGTTAAGGGCTGCACTCGGTGACCTCAGAGGTCTTTTCCAGACTAAGGGTTTCTGTGGTTCTGTGACGCCGGGGATGCCAGCCTTGCTTTCATCTCTAGGTGGTGCTCTGAGGCCGGCAATAGCCGGGCATCCCCAGTCTCGCCGCGCCACTCGGCCTCACTGCGCCGCGTCCTGCCTGCGGGAGCGCGGCGAGGCTGGGAAGGGCAGGATCCGCACCCTGCGGACCGTGGCAGGAGGAGAAGCCCGTGCAGCCCTCCCGAGAGCTGGCTGCCATCTCAGCTCCTGCCTGTGTGGCATCCCCGGCCGCGGGATCCGTGCCGCAGGCAGCTGCGAGCAGAGACTGCCTCCCCTGCCTCCCCATCCTCCGCTGTCCCCCTCTGTCTGCACCAGCGAGGCTGCCCCAGCTGCCCTACACCACCCCACGTTTCCAACATCCCTGCGTTCCCTCCTCTCTCCCTCCTGCGCATGCAGCAAGAGCACATCCCAGCTTTGCGGATTTAGCACAGGGCCGGGCCCTGCGGGGTTTTCCAATAGTGATGCTCCATTAGGGCCCAGCTCTGCTCTTACCACGGGCAGTGCCAAAGTCCCATTGACTTCGTGGGGGCAAGGCCTTAATGGCCTGGGAAGGTAAGATTTCTTTTTTGAGGGGAGTATTTTGTTTTTTGTTTTGTTGAGGTTTTGGGGTTTGGGGGGGGGGGTTGGTTTTTTGTTTGGGGATTTTTTGTTTGTTTTGGGGGTTTTTTGTTTGTTTGGGTGTTTTTGGTTTTTTGTGAAATTTAAAACCATGGCCACTTAGTATTGCCTGTCCAAAAGCTGAAAGAGACCTCAGGCCCTCTTGCAAAGGCAAAGAAGAACTGCTGAAGCTCAAAGAACACAGAGGAGGCATTCTTGCAGAGGTCATGAGCCTGTGCACAGCTGCTGTGGCAGTGCCATGTGCCCTATCCACTCCTGTGTAAAACTCGGACAAAACCAAGCTGTTTGAAACCTAACATGTTTGTTCAGAAGCACAGATATTTTAAGCACCATTTCCTAATCATGGAAATCCAAACCTATTTTCTCCTCAATTGAGATTATTGTTGTGTTTCTTAAAAATATTTTTAGTTGCAATGTGTACCAAAATGTTTTGCTGAGCAAGTTCTGTGTGAGTTGAAAGGTGCCAATGATGATTTCTTTTCAAAAGGACTGTCCAAAAGTGTCACCAAAAATAAATCATGAAACAAGTTTCCCAAGTGTCATTGCAAACAACAACATTAATTTGAGAGCTGGCACGAGTGACAACAGTGTGGTTAGTTGTCATGGGGTAGAGGATCTGAACCAGTGCCTGGATCTTATTCATAGGGAAAAAGTCCTTCCTCTCCCCATTATCTTTCTGTTATTTGAATAGCTTTCAATAATGAGCCAAGTAAGATGTTCAGAAGACAGGAAAGAAATATTGATTGTGGTTGAATAAACAAAGAAGCAGTGTCTTCCTCCTGAAAAGCAAGCTGCCAGTCCCTTAGGACTAGAGGCAGGTCTTAGGCAAGCAGTCCCTCCAGCAGATCCTGGAGGAGGGAAGGAACCCAGCGACACCATGCCCTCTCATACATTAAAGGTATCTTCTCTGGAGAGCACAGGGCAAGGAGGTATCACCTACCTGATGCTCCACACACTGTGTGCAAAAGGTAAAATGCCTGGTGTATTTACAGTTATGAATGGCCTGGACAGCTGATTGCAGAATCCTTTAGACTGTTAAGCCTTCTCTGTAGCAAACAGTTGTTTTTCAGGATGGATTCTCCCAGTGGCTTTTCACAGGCTGTGCAAAGGAGTCCCCAGCACACAGCCAGAGAGACATTTGTTGAGACGCTGCTGTGCAGCATTTTTGTGAATATGGTTGAGTGTCTATGGGATGGAGTTGTGGTGTAGGATGGATTATGCCCCTACATGGCATACACATATAGGCACCTGCAGTGTGTACTTGGGGCACGAGTACTCTGGGATTCCAGTGTGCAGGTGCACAAGCACCTGTGCAGAAGGATGTCCTGCTGCTGCGTATCAGCAAAGCCTGTTGGCACGTGTGCAGCTTGCAGGAACAGCCTCTGGAGTGGCTGCACCATTTTGTCAGAGAGGCTGTGTGTGGCACCAGCAGCACAGCTGCACGAGGAGTGTCTGATAGGCAGAAACTTACTCATCACCTCTGTTTTCCTGCGCTGGCTGTTCCTCTCCTTCCCTCTGCCCCCTTCCCACAACCCCCTTCTGTCTCCCCTCTCTAAAGATCTGACAGCACTGAAAGCTTTCTTGCAATTTTATTATGAACAGCAGGGGTTTAGCTGGGTATTCTTCAATGCCTCACTGTCTTCTCCACCCTGATGCCAAACATGACATGAAAACATCCAGCAGGTTCAGACACATAGAGAGGGATGGAACCAGTATGGCTGAATGATGCTTGTTCCCTCAGATTTATTGCAGTCTTGTCCCATTTTTCTCACAAGAGCCCAGCCAGGTGAAGGGAGGGGTGGCAGTGCTGACCTGTGTGTTGCCCCAGCCACTCCAGCTGTGCATGCCCATGGCCCTGGTGCACCATCCTTGCCTGGCATCTCTGCACACTCGCTCCTTGGTGACCGATAGGTCTCCCAGGAGCTAAGGGGACACTTCATCCCTACCAAGCACTGCCACCCACCTCCAAAGGATGCTGGATATCAGTGAGGGAGTGCCCAGCCATGAGGGTTCCCCTTCTCCTGAAGGCCATCACCCCAGCCTGTGTCCTGAATGCCCGTGTCCTCGCACACAAAGTCCTTCTCTCTCGGTCCATTAGTTTGTTTCCATGGCCAGTGGCAGGCACACGACTCTGAAAGCTGTATTAAAAGCCAGGTCAATATCAGCCCCTGCTTATTCCCTCAGGGGAAAATAAGTAAATAATGAAAGGAGGGGATGACTTCATTTCCTAAACCAGCATACTCTTGAATTTAGTGCTGAGAGAGGCAGCCCAGCTCCCAGGTAGGGGGAATGGGAGCTCTGAGGAGGGGAAGCTCTGCCTCAGCACCAGCTGAACCAGGAGAGATGGGGGCCACTCAAAATCCAGTGAATCCATCATTTCAGTGAAGGCTTTGAGGCAAACCACTCTGGCAGATGGGCTCTGGAGCTGAGGATCACTACATGAGCGAGGTAGAGGCTGAGGTATTTAATGCCTTCTTTGCCTCAGTCTTTAATAGTGAGACCAGTTGTCCTCAGGGTACTCAATCCCCTGAGCTGGAAGACAGGGACAGGGAGCACAACAGAGCCCCATAATGCAGGAGGGAATGCTCAGTGACCTCTTGCTACACCACTTAGACACTCCCAAGTCTGTGGGGCTGGATGGGATCCACCCAAGAACACTGAGAAAGCTGGTGGAAGAACTCACCAAGGTACTTCTCATCATTTATCAGCAGTCCTGGCTAGCCAGCCAGAGAGGCCCCAGGTGCCTGGAGGTTGGACACTGCGACACCCACCTCCAAAAAAGGGCTGGAGGGAGAATCTGTGGAACTACAGGCCTGTCAACCTGACCTCAGTGCCAGGAAAGTTCATGGAACAATTCATCTTGCTATCATACAGAACATGTAGCACAACTGAGGAATCAGGCCCAGCCAGCATGGGTTTGGGAAAGGCAGGTCCTGCCTGAGGAACGTGATCTCTTCCTATGGCAAAGTGACCATGGATGGGGCAATGGATGAGGGCAAGACTGTGGATGATGTCTACCTACACTTCTGTAAAGCCTTTGACATTGTCTCCCAAAGCATTTGTCCTGGAGAAATTGGCTGCTGGAGGAATTAAATGAATGCACTGTTCATTGGGTAGAAAACTGGCTCCATGGCTGGGCCCAGAGAAGGTTGGGGAATGGAATTATTTCGGGGAATGCAATTATTCCAGTGAATGGAGCAAGCCCAGGCAGGACAGCTGTTCCCCCACAAAACTACATCCTAGGATGAGAAGTGACCATGTCTGGGCCTAGACATATCTTGTGAGTCTATTTATGCTCTTTCTCAAATGCACTTCCATATAACCTCACTTTCTCTTCCTCTTTTCCCCTTCTTTCTCCACCATCTGCCTGCTGTGTCTGCTTCTTCCTCTCATTCCTGCTATTTCGTTCCTTGCCCTGCTGCTTCTTCCCCTCTTCCTTTTGCTTCTTGAACCAATTCCAAAATGATATTGAGATGCTTTTTTTATGCTTTGTAGATCAGGGATTATGTGGGACATAACTTCTCCAGCCATTCTCCTCCACAGCACAGCTATTGGGTGCCCAGAGCAGCTTCCTGTGGATCCTGTTTGTTGTTCTGTCCTCATCTCATCTGCACTTTTGAAAGGATGATTCTGCTGCTCCTGAGGGAAGATGCTTATCAGGTTTTCACCTCTTGTGAAATGACAACAAAGTGATGTTACAGGTCTAGCTTTGGTTGGTGTCCTCCCTCATTCTCCCTCCACTTGCCTGTAGCAAAAAGAGAGGCTTTGGGTTTTCTCATGGGGTTTTTGAATCTAGAGCAATGTCTTGCACATCTCTGCCTCTTCAACAAGTATATCTATAAGCCTTCCCTGGGCAAAACTCTCGTTATCTCCAAAACAAACAGTATTGCTTGACTCATCCTACTGGTAATTTTAGGGCAGATTATTCCCTCCATACACACATTTGTATGACCTTCTCCCTGAGCACATTCTCTGAGCCTCTCATTATAGGTCTTTATCAGAGAGGCCCAGAACAAGAGAGCCCTCATGGTCCTCTTGTGGACCTCCTCATGGTCCTCCTCCATGGAGCTTCCAGGGTCCAATGCCATACAAATAACAAACACCAGCCCTAGTAACCCTCATCAGTCTCTATACCAGGCTTGTAGTCTGTCCTTTGCTTCCAAACCTCCCCTTGGGATATTAGACTTTATTAAAAATAAATAGTTACAAATTCTGTTTTACAGCTGATGGCATCAGGGAGAAGAATAGAGGAGGCAAAAGGAGCAAGTGGAGGGTCTGCTGTCCAGTCAGGTCACCTGTCTGTCATCCCGGCTGTGCGGTGCCAGGGAGCAGTCTGAGTGTGGTAAGCACAGAGCCCTACCTCCTCCTCCAGGTATCTCAGGAGAGGAGCAGGACATGTTTTTCAAGAGGACTGGGAGAACTGGATTTGAGTCCATGGAGCTGAACTGCTTCTGGAGGTGTCAGACACCAAAAGCCAAGGAGAGTGCAGAGCAGCCTATGTAGAACGTCTTTGTCTCCTAGCTTGGCGTTTGCAGTGGAAGAACGTAGATTTCAGTTCTCCTTCTCTTTTATATACAGAATCATGTGCAACAAGCAACAAACGTGCAAGTAAACTCCTCCCTTGAGATCCTTCCCCACTCCCTCCAGGAGTCCCAAACTCTCCCTTCTATCCTCATCTGGTCAGTGCTTAGGTGTCACTCCTCTCCCAGTGATGGCAATGACCCTTGACAGCCATGGAGCCTACCCATAGTGTGAGGAGACAGAAAGTCTGCTGTTGCCTCAGCAGCAGAAACACTTGCTGTGGGTCCCAATCTGTCCACTGAAGGCAGGGACTTCTGTCACCTCTCCAGAGACAAGAAACCAGGCCTGCTGCTCTCCTGTCTCTGGGCAGGAAAGGGGTTCTAGCCCAAGCTGCATACCTGGAAAGACTAGTGTATCCTCACTCCTCTCCCAGGCAGTATGACCTTATGAGAAAGGGAGTATATCAGAGCAGCTCCAGGCCTTGGTGTATTTGGGGGCTGAGAGGCAATCATGGGAGACATTATTTGGTGGTGAAGGGACTTATCCAGTGTATGGGTACAGAACAGAGGAGACTATGGCCAATGGGTGCAGAATGGGGAGGCTGGAGGAGTTAGATGGCTGACTCCCTGCGGTATGAGATTGTATCTAGAGGCAGAGTTGCCTGGAGCCGCTCCAGGTCCAGGTGGCTTCCAAAATCCATCATCTGGATGATACCTCCCTCCTCCTTGGTGTTGCCCCCTAACACCACACCCACTTCATCATCATCTTCATCTTCATCTTGACTGACAAGTGCCAGCTCATTCTCGTAGCAGAAGGCACTGGGAGGTGGTGGAGAAGGTAGGATGGTCATCTTGCTTTCTTGCAGCTCCCGGGCTGAGCAGCAAGGTGTGCCAGCTACCTCGTACGTCTTGTGAAAGCGTGAGTAATCCACTTTGTAGTGGTTCTTCTCCTCAAACACAACTGGTTCAAAGCGATGACCCCAAAGGATTTCGCTAGCAAGGTAAGAACTTCGTGCCTGTGTGGTCATGGCTGTGGCTTCCACCATCCCCTCCAGAATAACCACAATCTCAAAGTTCTCCGTCTCCAGCTCTTCCTTGCCAATCCCATAGAGGGGGCTCTCCTCATCAATCTCATGAACGATAATAATGGGTGAGACCAAAAATATACGATCAAGACCCACATCGTAGCCCACATTTAGGTCCCGCTGGTCCAGGGGGAGGTATTCCCCTTCCTCCGTCATGTAGGGCTTGATGAGCTGGGCTCGGACATGGGCCTCCACGATGTGACTCCTCCTCAGGTTGCCCACCCTCCACATGAGACACAGTTTGCCATCCCGCACGGAGATGACCGCATGATGGCTGAAGAGGAGGGTCTGGGCCCGCTTCTTGGGCCTTGCCATCTTGGCCATGATAGTGCCAATCATGAAGGAGTCAATCACGCAGCCCACGATGGACTGCACCACAACTGCCATGATAGCCAGCGGGCACTCCTCAGTCACGCAGCGGAAGCCGTACCCGATGGTTGTCTGTGTCTCCACCGAGAAAAGAAAAGCCCCCAGGAAGCTGTTCACGTGCATGATGCAGGGCTTGAGGAGAGAGGGACTACCTGCCACTGCCGGTGCGTTGAGGTCGCCATGGAAGAAAGCGATGCACCAGAAGAGGAAGCCGAAGAAGAGCCAGGAGACCAGGAAGGCGGCGGAGAAGATCATCAGCATGTACCGCCAGCGCGTGTCCACGCAGGTGGTGAAGATGTCGGCCATGTAGCGCTGAGATTTGTTGCTCAGGTTGGCAAAGTAAACGTTGCACTGGCCGTTCTTCTTCACAAAACGGTTGCGGTGCTTCCGCCGGGGAGCATGGCCCTTCCCGTTCCGGCTGTGCCCGTTCATGCTGCCCAGTGCAGAGACCTTGTGTCCATCCTCTTCGGTTGAAACGATGCTGTACCTGGGAAGAGAAGAAACAGGCACTTCCATCAGGAATACATGAAGGGTAAAAGCAACCACTGAGACAGCAAGGGCAGGAGACGTGGGTGGCTCACAGGGCTACAGTACCACCCTGCTGGATCTCACAGCAGCTTGTTTCAGTGATTATTGCACCACAGTGCCAACCTGACCAAACTGGTGGAGATCAGCTGCAATGTTCGCTGAGTGTTGCTGCCAGGAGGTTGCATCTAGTCCTGACAGGGCAGTAAAGCAGCAGCAGCTTGTAGCTCTGTGGTACCTTCCAGCCTTTATGGTGAGGAGGGATACAAGGCTTTGAAACCTGGGACAGCCAGGAAGCCTGGGAGCAAGCAACCACAGCCTGACCACATTTTGGCCCTCATATAATACAAGGCTGAGAGTTTCTATTTTCTCCTCTGCTCTGCTCACTGATTTCATGGTGTGTGGTGACAATGTTTATACACTTCCTGCACTCAGGACAATTCTGTTGCCACAGCAACATGTGTGTCTTCCAGCATCCCTTATCCGAAGCCAAAGGTGTAATTTGGAAATCAACAGCAAAAGCACTGACAGTTTCCTTGGCAGAAGCTACACACACACACTTTCTCAGAGACCTTTGCCCCTCCAGCTCCCTCGCAGTCGGCTCTGACACTGCCCCTCATGTGATCCTGTGAAAACTGCAGATACTCCTTAAAGATGTGGTGGCAGAAGGTGCTCTGACCACTGAGGAAATCAATAGAGTGCACTGAAGCACAAAGACTGCCCCGCCCTCATGCCTGAGAAGCTGCAGCTTCACAGGACCCTGGGAGGGTCTCCCTACCACCCCACAGTGTTGATGTGTCAGCTGGAGTCCTCCAGCTGGCCTCCATCTGCATCTCACAGCAAGGACAGCACTGGTGGCTGGAGTTGTGATTCCTGGGAATGTGTGCCTTCTGCAGTGCTGCTGGAATCTGTAGTTTCTGGTCCAGCAATGTGCATTGCTTCTCCTCCATAGTATTCCTCCAAGCACTGCCCCAATATGTGGCATGTTTTGGATTGAAGGAGGAGAGAGGAGTCATCCCTTGGAACAGGAAAGGACAGGTAATTTGAGAAGAATATATCAAAAGGGAGTCTGGAGTTAGAGTCTGAGGGGCCAGATGAGGAGGAGCAGGTCACTCAGGGCAGCAGCAGGTCTCAAGAGGAGGATTACTCACCGATTGACTCGGACGCTGCCCATGGCTCGCTCTGTCATCAGATGTCAGGGGGCCGTGGGAGCTGGCAGGGCGTGGGAACTCATGCAGCAGCACTCACATGGGACTGGGCAGCTCCAGGTTTCACCTCTGGCGAGCTGGGAGCAGCGCTGCCATTGCGATTGCTCCTGGGCACACGCCTGGCAGAGAAGGACAAAGCAAAGCCCAGTCAGATCTCCCATGACAGCACCCATCCCAGTCCAGAGCAGCAGGCACAGGGCTCCCAGCCTTTTGCTCAGGGTGTGCTGGGAGGTCTCCTTGGGGCACCTGCTGCAGCCTGGCTTGGGCAGGTGAGGAGCTGATGGATAGACCTGTGTGCAGGGCCCGCAGACCCCATGCTCCCAGGAACCTCCTGCCAGCAGAGGAGCAGGGCCAGCCGGTCACCGCTCTCCAGATCAAGGGCACAGCAACTGAGCAGCTCACAGGGCCCTCATCCTGAGCCATTATATTAATATCAGAGCTTACACCAGGACAAGAGCTCAGCCAGGCTAAATACCTCTCACACAAGGACTAACAAAGCACAGGAATGCACAGCAGCCCTCAGGGATCCCTGTCAGCCCAGCCTAAGTCTGAGGGGATTTTTTTCCAGGGTGTGCAGAACATTTCCCCCCCCCCCATTTCAAATAAAAGAAAGAAAGCAATGGGTAGAGCCCAAAAGAACTGATGGAAAGGAAGGGCTCAGGGGTAGCCAAGGAGAAGCCAGTTAGATGAAACAAACCTTGTGACATGCCGTGTGTACAGCACTCAAGGAGCAGCTCAGCAGCAGAGTCCTGGGAAGATGTCCAGCAGATGTCTCAACCCAGTTCTCCCAGAATGGAAGAATGGGGAAGCCAAAGACTCAAGACCCAGCCTATTCCACCTGCCCAGAGCTGCTGGGAAGTGAAATGCACTGAGGGGGTAATGACTCACAGATTAGGAAGGGCTTTGTACACCCATGCTAATCCTGCACTGTAGCCTTTGGATTACAGCAGCCAGTGTGGAGTGCAGATGCAGACAGAGCCAGCCAGTTTACTTCCTCCCAGCCTCACCAACGAACAGCCGCTGGTTGCCAGATACAGGAAAAAATACAAGGATTTTGGGAGCAAGTGTAAGGCTTAGAGCTCCTTGCAAGTGGTTGTGCGTGGACAGGAGAGAGGAACAGCAAATGATATTGCCTAGGATGGAAAACCTGATGAGAACCATCCTTGTCTCATCATCAGTTCCGCAAAATGGGGTGGCACATGGCTAGGGGTGCCCACCGGCTTTCCCCAGTTAGGACCGCAGGCTGGAAAGGAGCAAGAAGGAAGCTCCAGGCATCACATCTGACAGGATGAAGATTACTCAGTTACTGAGGTAGCTAAAGCTCTGCAGCAACACAAACATGGTTGCTCAGACCAAGGGTATTAGGAGACCAGAAGAAGAAAACAAGATTGTAATCCACAACTCACAATATAGAGACAAAAGTGAACAGCTGCCCCAAAATCCCCATCAGGAAAAAGCACTTCGACACTGAACTCTGCCAGCTCACACCAGTTTACTGCCCGACAACATCCAAGTCTTTATGAGGTCGGTTTGGCCAGGAATTTCTGCTGTGCATCTGGGTAAACCTATAGCAGACCCTGGGGCTGGTAACCTAAGTTATCCAGATAAGCTGATGTGATGCAGAGAGGTCACTTCATACCCACAGACGGTCCTGCTGGATTAAAGCTAACTAGAGCAATTACATGGTGAGGCTGCAGGGTCCTACATGCCTTTGGGAGGTGGAAAAGGTGAGCAGTTTAGGCACAACCCTCCATGCTAGCCCCAGCCAGAAAAGAAAGGGCATCCCCTTCAACTGGCATAATTCTCAGCCAGCCTGGATATGCCAAACTCATCCTTAGCCAGCACTAACCCCGATAACACAGGGAAGGCACTGTCACAGCTCACACATATGAGTAATTCACAATTTCCTGAAAGTTTCCACAACCAACAACTCACTCTCCAGCTGCAGAAACAGGTGCATCATTTCTAGAGATTTTGGATTTCTGGCCCAGGCAGCAGCCAGCACCAAAAGAAAGGAGGGAGGACCTAAGGAGCTTTGTGAGACCATGTGCAGCAACACCTGGATCTCTGCTCCTTACCTTTCCCCCCTTTCCCAAGGGGCAAAGGAAGCAAATGAAATACAATGGCTTTGTTCATCCCCAGTTCAGGCTGGTACAGCTGTGGGATGGGATGAGCACGCTGTGGAAGAGCTCTGCATCCTGTGGTGCTGTGCTTCCTCCTGGCTCCCACAAGGGAGCTCATGTCAGCCAGAGCTGTGGCAGAGCCTCTTGCACGGAGTCCACCATGGCTGGACCGTGCAACTCAGAGCCTGGGCAGCCTTTGCTGCTGGCTCCACAGTGCCTGAACAGAGTATCAGCAGCTAAAGCCACATCACTACCTGCAACTAGTACCTAATAACAAAGAAAGTATTTCCACAAAGGATAAAGGCTACCAGTCTGAGCACACACATTTGAGAATGGGAAAAAAAATGCTTTAATTTGCAGTAAATGTTTGCAAGTGGGAGACCGATGGCCTCGGACCATGCACGGATCCATGGAACTCACACAGAATTGCACTCAAAGACCTCTCTCTGCTCAAAATTTAAGAATTTTTCTTGTAGATTCAAGGACCTCAGCAACAACAGGTAGCATTCCTGAGGCAGGAGCTGCCTGAGGAAGGCATCCATTATGAGCTCGTGGGGGTTTTGCCTGGTGAACTCTAAGTTGTGCTTCACTGCTTCCAGGCCAGTCTGTTCTCAGGTTTTCATTCTCCAGCTTGCATCTCTCCAGCTGTCCTTGGAGAATAAAGATCTTATGCTTCAGCCTCTCCACGTTTGTTTCGGCATTCAGAGCCCGCTCCTTCATTATCTGAAGACGACACTCAGTCTCCTGGACTAAGGACTGGAACTGCCCAGCTGCCCTCTCTCGTTCCACCTGGCTGACCTTTAGCTGATCCTGCAGGCTCACCACCATGCACGCCTGTCTCTTCAAGTTGTTCTGGAAGGTGTTCAACATCCTCCTGACCATGGCATTGTCCTTCCTGAGTGCAGCATTCTCACCCTCAAGCCTGTCACACTGTTCCCTGAGCACATTGTATTCCTCCCTAAGCACAACATCCCCCTCCACGACCACAGTGCTGGCCCTCTTGAGCTCTTTGAGCGCCTGACTGAGTGCAAAGTTCTCCGACATGAGCACGAAGTTCACGTTCCTGAGCAGTTTGTTCTCTGACCTGAGCATGCCATTTTCCTGCCAGAGAGAGTCGTAGGTTGGCTGCAGGGATGGGGACTCCCTGTCCTCCCTATCCTCACTGTCCTCACCATCCTCCTCCTGCAGCACCTGGGGCTCTGCTCCCGTGGCGTTCTCTGGGTGTTCCACGTAATGGTCACTGGCATGGACCTGTGTGGCAGTGGCCTCTGTCCCCTGGCCTGAGCTGTGCTGGAAAGAGTCATGGAAACCACTTGGTGCTGTATCAGTCTTTTGGAGAGCAGGCAACCTCTGATGCCCAGGAAGGTGATAGGTCAGGCTGGGCTCCTCATCTCCAGCCAAGCTGTCAGACATTCCCATGTCTTTGTAAAATGGTTCCTGAAACTCCTGATCTTCTGGCTCAAGCTCCAGCGCATGCTTGGCCAGCCCCACATGCTTATCTTCCACCAAGTGCCCAGGAGTAGGGGAAAGCAGGGTGAATTCTCCCAGACACTCTGTCTGATTGTCATCTGGGCTGTCACTGTTCTTGCACAAGGGTGAAGGAAGCTCAGAATGGCTGGAGTTCCCTGATTCTTCACTGTCATCATCATCACCATCATCATCATCACCTTGCAAGCCTTGAGATTCTGGGTAGACCATCATCATTAGCCCAAAGATGCGAAATGGCTCTGACATTTTTCAGGATGCTCTGGGCTGCATCAACCAGGAGAATCCAAACTGTCGTCCTGGAGTGCAGGCCATGCAGGCTGTGGACATAGACAAGCAGTGTGCCACCTTCTGCAGCCTCAGCAATGCTTGTTGTGGCCACAAAACCCCTCTGTTTAGAGCACCAGGATGTTCAGGAGGAAGTGGAGAACCACATACCTCTGCATCTCAGCGCTGGGGACAACTGGCACCACCAACATTCCAAGGTCTGTGATGTCATCGAGTTCCATGTGTGCTGGGTTGTCAGAAGCAGGGGAAGGGGAGGAAGCAATCAACTGCTGTCCTAATTCTGTCTAGGACTGTGTTAATTTTCTTCATAGTAGCCAGCACAGTGTTGGATTTAGTATGAGAATGCTGATAACACAGACATGTTGGAGTTGTTGATAAGTAGTGGCTTACTCCAAGCCAAGGAGTTTTCTGTTGCCCACGTTCTGCCACTGAGGAGCTGCTGGAGGAGCATGGCCAGAACAGCTGGTTAAAACTAGCCAAAAGGATATTCCATGCCATAAAACATCATGCCCAGAACATGATGGGGGGAGTTACCTGGAAGGGGCTGGTGACTGTTTGGGCATCAGTCATTGGGTAGTGAGTAACTGGGTTGTGCATCACTTGTTTCTCTTGGGTCCTGTTATTCTCTCTCTCTGTGCATATTATTACTATTACTATTCTTATTATTATTATTGATAATAATATTAATATGATTAACATATTTATTATTGTTATATTTTGTTTCAATTATTAAATTGTTCTTATCTCAACCCACAAAGTTTACCTTTTCTTTTTGATTCCCTTCCCCACTGGGGCTGGGGACAGTGAGAGGGAGAGAGGAGCTGAGTGATATTTAAGTTGCCTGCTGGGGTCAAAGCACAACTGCAAAAGGATATGCTGTCCTCCTGGCTGTAGAGCTGACCCCAGCTTGGGGATGCTGCCAGTGAGCAGAGAGCAGCTCACGAAGCCACCAGTGAGACCTCCAGTGTAAAGGAGGGACAGGGATGATCCAGTCTGGGCAGGCAGCACGGGTCAGAGGGGACAACAGGGTACTGAGACATCTCCACCAGCAAGGCCAAGCCACTGGCACTTGGGTGGGGCTCAACCTGGACAGGGGCAGGAGACATCACCAGCACTTTGGCCACAGGCATCACTCTAAGCTGAACGGCCGTGAAGGGTCCATGCTGTGGTGCTGCCAATCTGATTCATCCTCTGCTGCCAGCTGGCACAGGGAAGTGTTAGTAATACCGAGTGCCACAAACTCAGAGCGGCACGAGCCAGGAGACGAACAAAAATAAACACATTTCCCACTTCCACCCCAACACACCCCCACAGTGCGTGGTGCCGCCATGGAAAGGACAGACAGGCAGGCAAGAAACGCCTGGGCTGGGGACTGCTCCACACTGGGTCACTGTCCCTCCTCAGCAGCTGGTGGACCTGGGCCACCACTGACATCCCTGCTGGCAAAATCGATTCCACCAGCTTGGCAAGACCAGGGGCCTTACCCGGAGCCCAAAGCCTATGCAAATATAGTTCAAATGGCTGTGAAAAGGTCCCATTGCAACTTGGAAAGCTGAAACAGAAATGGAATGAAAGGGGAAAGCTCAAAGGTGTCTCCAGCAGAAGGAGATTATATTCATATCCTGAAGAGGCAGCTGCCTGTCACATGGACAAGGGGGAGGAAAGCCTGGCTGAGGACAGAGACACAAATCCAGAGCATCCCTGAGGACATTTCTTGGAGCTTGCTCTGCCTCCTGAGACCCACATGTGAAGGAGGAAGCTGCAGTGGTAATTCCTGTGGAGTGGTTTGAAACCAAGCTGGTGGGTGCAGCAAGGAGAGATGCTAGGCAGGAGGCTGCAGCCTGGACAGATGTCTCCCCATCCCTCTGCTGCCTGTACTGGGTGTACGTGAACACCCAAGTGTTTCATGGCCTGCAGGAGCCCCCAGCACTTTTGAAAGCTGCTGCAGCATGGATGTCTTGGTCACTGCCTTGCAGCACTGAAACAGGGAGCAAGATGGGTCTCCAGCCCCAAAGCATGTGCTAACCTTCCCTCTTTCCCAACCGCTTTCCCCCTCCTGTGTCTTAGATTGAGCAATGCCAGGGACACCACCACGGTGTTGCAGTCATCTCCTCTTTCCCGTGTGACACTGTGCTCCAGCAGCACAAGCCATCACACCAGCCCACGCTGCCACCCCAGTTCTGCTCTGGCCCTGAGCAGACACGTGGGGCTGTGCTGCTGCTGTCCCTTTCCAAGGGATCTGCAGGATAATAAGGTCGAGGAGCTTGGTGCTGGGGCAATACCTCTATTGCTCCATCCCCTGTACACAGTGCAGTGCCTCAAGTCCCAGTCTCTCTCCAGCTCCTGCCAGAGTAGATCATATATTGTCAATCCTTCCTTAAATTTGCAATGGAAGAGTCTCATGAAACAGAACAGAAAAGTCCACGCTTAAGCACTCCCCCACTTCTCTTTTTATAACAACCATATCTGGTGCTCTGGGACATACACTGTGAACGGCAACGATGGAAAAATCCCAGGGTATTTTTACACTCTTAGTCTTTGCTTTATCTGGAGTTGTCTGGCAAATGCTTCCCTCCTGTCTGTGGTCAATACCGCAGCCGCTGGTTGCGCTCCGCTTTGTGCCTTTGTCCCTATTACCGGCTTGGATCAGCGTCCACAGAGCCATCCTGCCAGCTCGGGCACGGTGACAACACGGCAGACGAACTTCTCGCCTCTTGGGGAGTCAGGGCGGAAGCACCCGCAGCTGAGAAGGGACCTCTCTGCCTTTTTGCAGAGCCTTGCAGAGCCGCAGCACTCGGCGTGTCCTCCCCATCCTCTTTGTAGCTCCATCTCTCCTCCTACTCCTCACGAACATTCCCAGGGTTCACGCTGGGGCTCACAGGGCAGCTCGGTGCCGTGGGGCCCTGTCCTGCCCCGAGAGCCAGCGGCCGAGCTCTCGCCGCTCCGTGCCGGCAGGGCAGGCTGCCAGGCGCTGTACGGGCACACGCGAAGGCTCAGTCACCGTGCAGGAGAGTTTTACCATATTAAAAAGGCAAGTGACATATGGAAGGTGAGGGGAGGAAGCTGTAATCAACTCTATACCATTTTTATATACACACTTCTGCCTTTTCGTTCAATAATTATAAATAGATTAAGTGCCAACAGTCCCCATCTGCCCCTCAAGGCATGATCCGCTGACCAGTTTCCCTCTCCAAAAGAGGATTTTATTCATGTGCCTCTGCCCGGTTTATATTTTGGAGTGGAGTGAGAAGGGGGGATATTTTTTCCCCTGTGAAGCTCTGGAGCCTGAGGATGGGTAATATGAAAACAAAACAAAATGATTTGAAGTTAAACCATCTCAGTGTGTGACTCAGAGCTATTCATAGCTCCCTGAAGCCAGCTGCAGCAACGGAGCCAGAAGGATTCTGCCCGTATTATTATTCCAATTACCATCTGAATTAAAAGTTTGAGCAGTGATCAACCCACATGCTGATGGGAGGGGGAGAGAAGAAAGAGAAAAGAGAAGGAGAGAAAGAGTGAGAGGGAGAAAAAACAGATTAAAAATGGGAACCACACAAAGGTCCCCAGGATGACAAAGTCAGGAAGAGGCACGGAAAGGTGACAGCATCACCTCCTGCCTGCTCCCACACCGCCCCAGCGATCCCTGCTGCGGCTGCACCGTCCAGACAATGGCGCTGCAAGAACAGCTGCCTGCTCCCCAGGATCTCAGACTAGATGGGGGATACCCCATGGTGGGGTTGGTGGGACTGGCACCGACACTCACCCACCGCTCTCTGGCCAAAATGGGGCTGGGGGTAC
>NC_031773.1:48710463-48718354 GCF_001522545.3 Parus major | reverse complement strand
TTGCTGAGTGAGGAAGGTGGGTGTTATTCTTTGTAGCTGGCATCACAGGAAAAATTAAATGCTCGGAAGGTCCCTGGCCTTCCCTGGGTGGTGTTCTTGGCCAAAAAGGAACCAAGTTTTTGTAGCAGCCAGGGTGCAGACTACATCTCACCTGCTCCCAAGGAAACACAGGGGATGACATACCCCCAGCACCCCACGTGCCAAAACCATGGACTACCCCCCAAAGGGTTGGTGCAAAACCTGCAAAAGCTGAAAAACTGAAGGCTCTGGGGGTGTCCCTGAGGTCCTCACATCCCAGGCAGATGCAGTGCACTCAAGTCACCTCCTCCAGCTTCCCAGCACAACCTTACAGTGCAAAGGGTGGCCTCACTAATCTACACATCCCTGGAACTCCCTTCACTGCCCTGTGGGAGCCCTGATGTAAGGCCATTCCCGGCAGCATCCCTGTGCCTCAGCATCTCTTCAGCACAAAGTGCCTGGCCATGTGGGGTGTCTTGATGGCTTTTGGCTAGTCAGGAGACATGGATAATTATCGGCGTGCAGGAAAAGGGGGGCAAGGGTGGCTCGCATCATCTGCCTGCCTGCTGCAGTTGTGCTCTTGACAGGGCAGGGATGAACTGCCGGTGACTCTGCCAAGCACCAAGCAAGGCAGGTGCCTGCAAATAGTTTATGAATGATGATAGCAACAGTAACAGCAGCAAGGGCAAGCAATAACCAGGGCAAAGCCTGCTCTGCACCAAGTCCCCGATCGAGAGAGGCTGCAGACACTTCTCCGCACCCAGCTGCTGCACCACAGCTGTGTTGCCAGCCCGGCCTGCCTGCTAAACACTAGCCCATCAGTGACAAGGGGGAAAAAATCCCCCTTCAGCCCCCTTGTCGCTCTGCTCACAGCGAGCTGAGAAGAGCCATGAGCCTCTTGAAAGGCCCCAGCTTCTCCCCTTTCAGCCGTGCCTGCTAGGCACCAAAAACAGAGCAGAGGGAGCATCCCAGGTAAGCTGCAAAACCGCATTCCCACCGAGAGCGGGTCAAGTACTTCACTACAGGTTTGCCGACTTGTATTGCTGCGGTTTGATCCCTCGAGGTTAACAAACACACCTGGAAGGCGTCGAGCCTAAGTGCTGCCCAACTCACGCAGTACGGGGGATCACTGCCCCCTCCTTCCCCTGTCCCCCAGCTCTCCGACAGGGAGGGGCTGCCATCGCGGCCAGGCTCGGGCTGCGGAGGAGCAGTGCGAAGCGGGACTGCATCTGCACACTCACTGCCAGGACTGCGATATCCCTCCCGCCATCACTACGGGCTGCTGTCACACCCCTGCTCCTCCGGCCTGCCACAGCCGCTCCCGCTGGCACCCTGCCTGCTCACCTGCCTGTCGCCTGTCGCCTGCTGGCACTCGGTGCTGCCCGCAACTTCTGCCTGCTCACCTCCACACAGACACGAGCCTGTTTCTCGGTGCTGGCAACAACGGGAACAGGAGAGGAGAGGACTTCTGGGGCCGCTGAGTCTGGTCCCGTGGCAGGCACCGCCTCTTCGTAATGCCATCGAGCTTTTCAGAGGGATGAAGCGCCTGTGTGCCCAGCCTCTGGGATCCCCAGTGCCCTTCAGCCCCCGCACTCACCGCGCTGCTGCCGGGGCCGATCTATACAGCTCTCCCGGGGCTTTACCCTCCTCTACAGCAGAGTCGCTTTCCGCATCCACTTGTTCTAAGACTCCTTTCAGCTGGTCAGTCCGCACGGGTGCTTTAGCAGGCTGCCAGCAGAAAGGGAACCGGCAAGAGGCAAGGGGAGAGCAAAGCTGAAGGCAGGGGAAAGGAGAACAGGCAGCAGAGAGGCAGCTGGGACAAGGCCAGCAGCTCTTTGTACCAATGTTGGTACCGCTCGCCAGGGAGGGAAGGAGATGGGGAGAGGTGTCAAGGTCGTTTCTCTGAGCCTTTTGCAGGGGACAGAATGGGGGACGCTGCTTCCCTCATTATCCAACAGGCTCCCTCTGAAGTGTTTCAGGAGAAATGTTGCCATAGAAATAAAACAACCGTCCAGATTGTGAGGGGCAGACCCACTGCCATGGTGGCAGGAGCGTGGGCAGAGCGGCGGCAGGAGCCCCTGGCTGGCGGCGTGGGGAGGTGCCGGGCTGGAGAGTGTCTTGTTCTCCACCCTCCACTCTCTAATTTCCAGTGAGAGCAGCAATGGTGCTGCTGTGCCAGCGTGGCTGGTGCCAGGAGGTGGTGGGCATCTCCTCCCCAAGTAAACCAGCGGGTGAATGCCAAAACTGTCCCTGGAGGAAGCTGCCTGCTGCCCGGCTCCCAGGAGGACAGACACGGAGGTGCATGGGTCTCTGGGGCCGCGGGGACAGGGTCACATTGCAGGCAGCTCCTATCCCTCAGCAGCCTGCTCCACGGCACCACCTTCACCGCTGGAGAACGAGACTCAGAGGTCTCAGGGAGAGAACCAGCTCAATAGCAGCCCTTGCCTGTCCCAAGCTCCCCACTGCCGGAGAATCAGCATCTCTCCCGAGAAGGGGCTCCATTCCCAACCATCTCCATTAAAACCATCTTATCTGGCGAGGAAAACCGGTGGTGGTGCCTCTGGGGGTTCCCTGTGAGGCCTCTCCGCCCTGGTAAGGGGCACAGGAGCAGTGACGTCAAGGAGCAGGAATTTAGCCTGACTCAGTTTCGCAGCGTTGCGAGGCAAGCGCAGACGGCTTCACTCAGCCCGTGCCATTCACAGAAAAGCGAGCGCCAGCGGGAGGCTGGGAGCCGCGTGGATGAGTAAGGGATCGATTGCTAAGACGCCAGCATCCATCTATCGATTCCCGGCCGCGCTGCCGGGTTAAGCCAGCCCAGCACAATAACGAGAGGAGGGATGGAGGGGCTTGCTGAGGGCAGAGGGCCATTAAGTGCTCCGCTCTGCGTCCGCGCTGATGTCAGTGCTCGGCGGGCGCAGGTGTCCGTCACCGTGCCCTCCTCCCCCTTGCTGGCACCCTCCTGTCACTGACACCACCCCAGGGAGGCAGCTGCTTCCCGGGCGTGGCCGATGGCTGAGCTTGGGGTGGCCGAGAGGCTGGAGCGGCCGGTAGGGACTGGCCATGCCAAGTAACTCCATCCCACCCCAGCCACTTCCTCGCTTCCCGGTTTTCCTTGCGAGCCATGGCGGGCGACTGCAAGGGGCAAGGACCACTGCCTGCCCCCTGCCAGCACCACACGTCGGGGCACTTGATCGTAGCTCCCAACCAGGGGGAAAGGTGGAAGGAAAAAAAAAGGTGGAGGAGAGGGAACCCACTTCCCTCCAGCTTATCCTCTCTGTGGCCATCCTCACCATTCGTCCCCCCTTCCTTGTCCCCACCGGGTTCCTGTTTCCCCCCAAGGCACGTATTTGCCCTGTATTGATTATTATTTTCAGTGGCTGCAAACAGGAGTGGCCACACACTGCCGGGGTGTCTCAGGCTTCTGTGGGTGCCACTTCTGGTGGTGAATGGAGAAGGGACACGTTCCTACATCTCTGTCAAGATATATTCCCCATGCACCTGCCTGATTCCTCCCAGGCTCCGGCTAACCCCAAGCCCTGGGCTCATCTCCGCACCTCCCACCTCCTGTGGATGACTCCTCCCGAGAAGCCAAGGAGGGCACAGAGCAGGGGTTGAGGGTAGCCTTGGAGCTATGTCACCTCTGCCACGCGTTCCCGTGTGCGCTGTCACTGTCTGCCCTCCACAGCCCACCCCCCAAGGGGAGGAAGGGGACGAGGGAACAGCCCCAGAGCTGCTGTTTGCTTTGCCACCGATGGAGTCAGGGTTGGGCAGCAGGGATAGGAAACTCCAGGCTCCTGCCAGAAGGATTTGGATGACTCCAGGAGATTTGCCCAGGAGGGAGGGCCTTAGGGGCTTAAGGGCCAGGGATATCCGAGGTGATCTGCCAACACCATGCAAAACCTGCCTGCCCACCTTGTCAACAGGGAGCAAAGGCGGAGTTTCTCTGCTAGTTTACTCTCGGCTTTCTCCCGATCCCCTTCACCCAAACCCACTGTCCAGAAGACCCTTTGCACTGTGCCTGTCTGGGGGGTGTTGGACCACCACCGGCAGGATCGGCCATGCCGGGACTAGGAGAGGTGGAAGGCAAGGGAGAGGGGGGCAGGTCTGGAGCCCAAAAAGCTCCGCAGGCAGCAGGAGAACAAACACATCCACTTCAGCCCCATTTGCACCCGGCAGCTTGGAGAGGAGGTCTCCAGCTGCCTTTTACGCTACGAACTGGCCGGGATCAGCACAGAGAAGAATCTACAGAGCAGAAGCAAAAGGTGAGCAGGACCCAGCCCAGGGCGAGAAGGCTCTAAGAAAACACGGGGAACTGAAAAAATGAAGAAGTTACCTGCAAAGCGACCGAAGTCAGGGTGGCAAGGGGGCGGGGAGGGAAGTTGGGGAGGTTTAGAGGCAGGAGCCCACCCCTGCCCCTCGGCCCGCGGCCGCCCCGGTAGCTGTACGTGCATACGCCATGCACACAAGGCAACTTTATTATTCACTGGCACGCTCACACGAAGCCACGCATCTCTCCCTAAGTTATATTTATAGCTGTTCCTCTGAGCGAACGCAAATGAAACAATACATTATTTTCCTAAGGGAGAAAAACCCCTTCCCGCTCTCATGCCGGTGAGGAGAGCAGCGCTCCCCGGCACCGCCTCTTACCCGGGTCCTGCCGAGGGCTGCCGCCTGCTCCAGCCGTGCCGAGCCAACATCAGAGGAAGGGAAAAGCGGCCGGTCTCTCCATCTCACCATGAAATGCTTCAGCCGGACCGGAGGAATCAGGGAAGTCTCTCTGCAGTCCTCGCTCGCCTCCAGCCTAGGTTTATTTTTTTCCCCTCCGAAGAGCTACTTCTCCGCTGCGACCTGCTCTTCTCCTAACTCTGCCCTGCCCACGCCAGCGCTCTCCTTCTGCCTCTGCCTCAGAATTTTTTGCTCCCAGGAGCGTCCATCCCACGGAGTGCTGATGTGCCTTCGTGGCTCAGCGACGGGTTTAGGTCTCCCCCTCCTGCCTGGCTCCCTCCTTCTCTGGCATTATTTGCCCGTGCCCCTTGCTGCCCCCCTGCTCTAGTCCCCAGATCCCCCCTCTCCCCGACACCCTTCCTCCCTTTGCGCTCCGCTCCCTTTCCCTGGCTGCCTCTCCCCCTCGCTGATTGCTATGCAGTCTGTAGCTGAGAAGTCAGTAACTCCGTGGTAGGATCCAACAGCTTTCCGCTACTTTAGCCCATCCTCGCATGTGAGCTCAGAGCTGCGGAGCCGCCATGGGGGAGACACAGCAACCACCGGCAGCGGGAAAGGGATGGCGGGGCCGCCAGGTGCCCCCGAGGACGTGAATCCTCCTCCTGGGCTGCTGCACAGAGATTAAATAACTACCGGCAGAGGGTCTTTCCCCACCTGGATTTGGGGTGCTGGGCTGACACCTGGCCGTGAGGAAGGACCAGGCTCTCCCAGCTGTGGGGCATTGCCTCCCCACTCTACAGAGCTGGTGATTTCCTGCCGGGATGAGTAATGCTGGGACAGGAGCGTGGACATGGAGGGACCAGCCCTCAGGGCTCCGGGGTAGTGCACGGCCGTCCTGCCGGGAAACCTGTCCAAGAAACCTCTTTCGGGTCTCCACGGCCAGCAGCATCTCAGAGGCTATAAAAAGGTCACTTCTTGGTGACAAGGAGAGAAGGCAGGGGACTCTGCTGCCACAAAGCCAGAGGCTAAAGAGAGCCCTGACCACGCAGGCAGTGGCTGGAAGCACAGGGTCCTGGGGACAGCCCCGTTCCAGGATGGTGTTTTTGAGGACATGGTTTCCGTCTTGGTGTCTCATTTGCTGTGCCTCTGCTGAAAGTCAAAAAATATTTTAAAAAAACATATTTTGAGTCTCCTCTGGGCCCAAATCCTGCAAGGATTATGACCCTCTCTCCCAAAATCCTCCCAAGATGTGGCACATGGGATGACCCCTGCACAACATGCTGTGGAGGCTGCTGTGCCCCGCCAGCTGTGGTGAGCACAGCCTGATCCCACTTGGCAAAGCCACTGCCAGGGCAGCAGAGGGTGGCTTCAGTCACTCCATGCAGACGAGCAGTTGCAAAACAGGAGCACATCAGCCTCCTGAAGGGTCAGTTCACCCCCGTGCTCCCATGGCTGCTCCCTACTGCTCCTGGGGAGCTGTTGCACCTGGATGGAGCAGGGCCAGCCTGTCCATCCCCTCTGCAGCCATCCCTATGAAAACCTTGTTCAGGTTCAGAGGGATTCTTACTTTCCCGAAAGCTCTGTCTCTAGGGCCTGTGGGGCTGCTTCCCAAGAGCTACTGACCAGAATCTGCTCAGCTGCTCTTTGGCAAAATGTACCATCCCTCTGGCACCCTCTGGCCTTTCCTCTTCATGTGGTGAAGGGATGAAGATGGGGCTGAGACATCTTGCTCCTTCCCAGAGCAAGCAAAGCCACCAAGTGCAGCCCTGAGGCCACCTCAGCTTCAGCTCGGGTTTTGCCCTCTCTGCCTTTTGCTCCTCATTGCTGTCTCCCCCCGAGGCCTCACCACATTTCCCTCTGCCTTTGCAGCAGCAGGACGGACGGCTGCACCTCGCACGTGGTGTGGCAGCCTGGCACTGCCAAGAGACAGGTGGCACTTCCAGAGCCATGAGAGGGACATGGGGATGCCACATTGAAGATGCCACCGGCCCCTTGCTGTCCTTGTGCCCCCCAAGTGCCACGCCCTGACCGCCCCATGGCCGCCGGCCCCAGCAGCGGGGTGGCTCACACTCGCCACCCCCGCCCGTCTCCACCAGCACCGTCTTTAATAAGAAGTGTGGAATATTTTAGCACCTATGTAAAAGCCACCACAGACGGTGGTGGCAGCCGTTGCCAGGGAGACGCTCCCAAAAATAGCCCCACTCCGCCAACCTTTCCCAGTGCCGCTGTGGGGATTGAGGGAGGCAGAGGGATGGAGGGATGGAACGAGGGATGGATAAAGGGATGGATGAAAGGAGGCCAAGAGAGTTCCAGAGATGGACAGAGGAATCTTTGGAGGGATGAATGGAGAGGTGAATGGAGAGAAGAGGAGGGAGGAGTGGTTGGAAAGATGGAGGGAAGAATGGAGAGAGAGAGAGAGAGAGAGAGGGATGGCTGGAGATGGATGGAGAAATGGGTGCAGTGAAAAGCAAGAGCTCCTGGGAAGCTGAGAAAATGCTGCCTGCCCATTCTCCTGCCCGGACATGAAGAGAAGAGCTACCTCTATGCCAGCTGCCCCTGCTTGGACACCCGTGGTCCTGCGTTCCTGTGGTACCAGCTAAGCCAGCACAAACCCTCAAGCTCTCTCTGTGCTGAGCAGATCTGACTTGGGGTGCTTAAACCAGAGAACAAAATTTTGGAGTCCTTAGTGCCTGCCATGCTCCCTCTGCAATCTTCCTCCAACCATCCCATCTCTGTCCCCAGTGTTCCAGAACTGCCCAGCCAACCTGACCTGGTCATGGGGGCAGAGATGGTGAGATACAGAGGTGGCCCATGGTGCTCAACCCCACAATTTTTCCCAGCCCCTCTGGGAATGCAGGATCATTTCCCTCTCTTAGACAAATCCCTGAGGCTGCCCGCTCTCCCAGGAGGTCTGGATGCAGCCTGAGCTACATCCTGCAGCAGGAATGGAGACACCTGGAGCATCAGTCCAGGGGCAAAAGCACAGAAGCCTTCCTGATAGAAGAAAACAAATGTTTTAGTGATAAGGAAATGACCTTTTTTGCCTCTTCTCTTCCCATAGCCATCACCTCACTGGACAGGTGGAGGTGGTGAAGGGCCCTGGATGTAGCTGCTGCTGCCTGGCCCAGGGACTCTGCAGGAGGAGCCTTCCAGACCAGCAGAGACGGAGAGGGAAACCTCAAAAATAGAACTAAAGGAGGAGGGAATGGGG
>NC_031773.1:48547951-48710403 GCF_001522545.3 Parus major | reverse complement strand
AACCCCAAAATCTCATTTTTAATATCAAATCCCAGCTCACTTGCCTCCTTGTCACCCTGGCGACATTCCTTGTGGTCACCATGGAAACGGGAGGCATGGAGAGAGCATCACCATGCGGGGTGGTGGCAGCACCCGGCATTATTTTGGGAGGCAGGGAGACACCCGGCGCAAGGCGCTCAGTGTTGTGGCAGGGCGGGAGGAGGGAAGGTTTATTTTTACTTGGTCCCACTCCACGTGCCAATTTTTTCTTCTCTAAGAGCCTGGGTGTCCCTTGCCCTGCAGTAGCTTTCCTGTGGCCCTCATTTGCCACACAGGGATGTCCCATGGGGACACCCCAGCCCTACCACCCCGTTCCAGCTGGGTGAGCTTGATTGGGCTGCTGCTCCTGTGAAGTCCCTCTGATGGTCACCTCAGTTGCTGGTTCCTGGTGCCACAGTGGGAGATAATGCTGGGACTTGGAGCCCACCAGTTCTTCTTAGGAAGGTGCAAGATGAGGAGAATAAACCTTTGCCACCTCACAACAGGGGCCTTCTTGGGTGAGACAAGAGGCTGCAAAGAGGAGTGCAGGGACAAAAGGCAAGGGCTCTCAGACATTGCACACTAGGGGATTGGAAGGGGATCTCTTGGAAGAGCAGACCCCAAATCTGTTCCCTCCCCCCAACTTTACATCCCTGCTCCATGGGTCAAAACTCTTTGCCCACCTGCAAAAGGACCTGAAATACCAGAGACCTGCAGGGCCACCAGGGCTAGGGCTTGGCTTTCACCCACGTGGCTTTGCAAAGCCCGGCTGAGATCCCAGGCAGCTCCACTCTGATGTCTGGAAAACCAGTTCAGGCAGTCCCTACCCTTTGCCAATCGTCTCCTTTGCTCTAATCCACCCTTATCCCACCTCACCAACCCCTGCCTCAGTGCCCTGGCTGGGAACAGGCAGGGATGTCTCCAATCTCGTGGGGCCGAGCAGGTGTCTTCCAACCCAGCCTGTGAATCCATCTGGAAAAGCCCTGTGATGCAGGTGCTGGAGCGTCAGAGAGGGAAAACACAACCGCCAACCTAATGGGCAGGGAGGAAATGTATGCAAATATATTCAGAAAGGGATCCGGTGATGCTAATAGGCTTGTTAATCCTCTCAGAAAGCACCAGGAATAATATTTTTACACTTTGGTTGTTAAGGATTTTACTCCTAGCAAGTTCATAAGGACAGAGAGAGATGTGTAGGGGATGGCCACAGGTCATGGCTGGGGACAGGAAGGGCAGCAGCCAGAGGCAGCTTTGGGACAGGAGCAGGCAGGATCACACAATCCAAGAGTAAACAAATTCGACCCATGGCCGGATGTGATTCCCTCAGGGACAAGGAGACAAATTAAAACTTCCATTTGGTTGTACTAAAGTAACTTTAAATTAGTGATTAGATATTGACTATCTAATTGCTGGGTCTTGATGCAGAGGTGCTCCCCGCTGCTGCCATGAGATCTCCCTCTGTAACTGCTGCTCCAAGGACAAGATTCATCCAAAAAAAAAACCAGCCACCCAGCTTAATATGTTTTCAAATATGTTAAAACTTTCTAACAGACACTACTGAGTTCATTTCTGTGAAATCTGTAAAACCAGCAGCAACCACGTGCTTCTTTCACTCAACACATTCCCTACATTATTTGTAACCCTCTCGCAAGAATCCAGGATTAATATTTCCAGTGAAGTTTGTTTCAAAGCAGCCCTTGGGAGGATCTTTTGTTTTCAGCGGGGCTGTGCTCAGGGATCCACACTGTTCCAGACAGGGCACCTGAAGGAAGGGGTGCCTGCTGGGGCAGACACCGGGGAATGGCTGCCCATGGGCATCTGTGGAAGAGCCACAATGGCTTGATAATTCAAACATCTCTCCACTTCTTCCTTGGCTCCAGGAGACAAGGCAGAGCACTGGTGAGAAGGTGCTGGAGGTGGGATGTGGCCGGGAAGGGCAGAGAGCAGAAGGCTGCAGACTGGAAACAGGACAGAGGTTACTGCACTCATGGTGAATACTCCTAGAAAGCCTGGCCCTCCCCGGAGGGTGTGTCCTCAAGGCCAGAGGATGGGAATCCTATTCCCTCTGCCTTTTCCCCTTTAACCACACTTCCGTGTGTAACTTGAGACAAGAAGGGGAAGAAAAAAGAGGAAGGAAAAAAAAGAAAAAGGGAAAAGTAGCGCAGTTATTCCCGCCTCTGCCTCCTCCTCCCTCTCCTCCCCGGCCAGCCAGGAGCCACGTCACCGTCACCCAGCACTGGCTTCGGGACTGCTCAGCCTGGAGAGCTCTCCGGGAGACAAACTCCAACTTTCAGCCCAAAGCAGAGAGAGGAAGGCCCCAGGCTGGGAGAGGGAGAATCCACCTCGGTGGAAAAGAAAACAAGGGAGATATCCAGCCTGGCAGGGGAAAGGCATCTGCAGCCACGGGAGAGGGGAGACTGAACTTTGCGCTGCAAGAAGGAAGGGCTCTGTGCTCAGGGAAAAAGGAAAGTTGAACTGAAGAAGATAGTTCATTCAGTCAAGGCTCGGTGGAGAAAAACTCCCCACGCTTACCCTCCCTGCCTGCAAAAAGAGCCCCACTCCCTTCACCCCAGAGGAGTCCCCCCGGCACCATGAACATCTTCCGCATCCTGGGGGATGTCTCCCACTTGCTGGCCATCATTATTCTGCTGCTGAAGATCGTTAAGTCCAAGTCCTGTGCTGGTGAGTGCTCCCATGTCCCAGGGAAGGAGGGTGGCCCTCCTCGGAGGGCAGTTCGGTGAAGGGTACAACAAAGAGGGAGCTGGAAAGGCCAGTGATAGCTCATGGGAACTGGCTGCCCTCCTCCGTGGCCTCTTTGAGGGAAGTCATCCTCTTCCTCTGGGAGGTCTCCCTGCCGGGAGAGGGCTATGTTGGGAAGGATGTGATGTGGCAAGGTGCACAGCCTCAGCCAGGTGCCGGTCTCAGGGTGGTGAAGTGAAGGACAGAGTGGCAAGGCTGGAAGGAGGTGGAAAATGAGAACAAGAGGTTGTGGTGGCACCAACCTGGACAGAAGACTGCTTTAGGTTGGAGGTTCTGCCAGGGATGGACAGGTGCCAGAAGCTGCCCCATCCCAGGGTAAGGAAATCAGGACAGCAGCTTCCTGCGGGAGTTTTGCTCACAGTTCCCTCCTCATGAGATGCTGGGGCTGGGCTGCGGGGGCTGTGGCCATTATCACAGGTACCGAAGTGCCTGGGCCTGACTGGTGCATCTCTCTGCCAGCAGTGGCCAAGTTCCATCAGTGCCCCGGGGCTGGTCCTGCAGCTCTTCCCTCCTGTGGCAAATGTCACATCACACAGTCCCTGGTGAGGTGGGCAGGCAAAAGGGGGGAGGGAAGAGAAAGGCCTCTGGACGACAGCAAGGACTGAACAGGCCGAAGTGGTGAACATGCCCAGTGAGCACCAGCTCCTGCAGGCAGCACTCAGGGGCACCAACAGGAACCTGCCCGGTTACTTGGGACACTCTGGCCACTCTGGGGTAGAGCTACCTCAGCACCCACACACCAGTCCTGGCTCACAAAACAACACACTTACATACAAATGCTTCCAAAGGAGGTGTAAGGGGAAACCACCATCCCACAGACCCTTCCCCTCATCTGCTTTCCTTTCATCTCCCTGCCACACAGGAATCTCTGGGAAGAGTCAGATACTTTTTGCCCTCGTCTTCACAACCCGCTACCTGGACCTGTTCACGAATTTCATCTCTGTCTACAACACTGTGATGAAGGTAAGGAGAGGGCATTGCAGCCGGAGAGGTTCTCCTCAGCTTGCTGTGGTTTCTTGGGGAGGTGAGGGTACACACTCACTGAATTTTTCAGCCAGGAAGGGTGGATAAATATGCTTCCTTTGGTGCCACTGTCCCTCCATTGACCAAAACCCCCCCTTGCCACAGTCAGTAAGTGAGCTGAGCCATATTTAGTACCACTAAAACTGGAATAAGATGTCATGAACCAAGCCTGGGTGTCCTTGTACAGCAGAAGCATTAACATAAAGTTGCCACCTAGCCAACCTCTTCAAAGAGTGCACCAGAGGGACTGAAACAGATTCTCATGGCATAGCAAACTTCACCTGACCGCTGGGGTATCTCCAGCAGAAGTCAATCTGCAAGGCAACACAGGCAAAGCATTCACCACTATCTTGACTTTTGGGAAAGCCTTTTCTTTAAGCATGGAAAGTGCAATTGCAGGTAAGGTCTTGCCATCTCCCTTATCTCCCACAGGTCATTTTTTTGATTTGTGCCTACGTCACCGTGTACATGATCTACGTGAAGTTCCGGAAAACGTTTGACAGCGAGAACGACTCCTTTCGCCTCGAGTTCCTGCTGGTCCCTGTCACAGGCCTGTCATTTCTGGAGAACCACAGCTTCACCCCCTTGGAGGTAAGGAAAAGCTGTGGCAGGAAAAGGGAAGGGAAGCAGCAGTAGCCTGACACCAGGCAGCAGAGTGAGCAGTATGTTGAATAGCTGAGATTTTTAACAGCAAAAGCAGGCAGGAAAGGCAAAGTTGGCAGGCCTTGAAGACAGTACCATCTATAGAACAGCTCAGCGCTGTCTCCTCTTACTCCTGGCACAGTGAGCTCATTTTGCCCAACCTCAGCAGCACTCCTCATCCCCCTCAGACATCAGTGATTTGCCAAAGGAAAAGCTTTGGGTCTTAACACGTACTAACCAGCACTGACTCCCCACTGCCTTCATTTTGCACCTCACAGATACTCTGGACCTTCTCCATCTACCTGGAGTCTGTGGCTATCCTTCCTCAGCTCTTCATGATCAGCAAGACCGGGGAAGCAGAGACCATCACGACACACTACCTTTTCTTCCTGGGCCTCTACCGTGCTCTCTACATTGCCAACTGGGTCTGGCGCTACCACACAGAGAATTTCTATGACCAGATCGCTGTCGTTTCTGGGGTGGTACAAACCATCTTCTACTGTGACTTCTTCTATCTCTACGTCACCAAAGGTACGTAAGCATGTTGCTATAATACTGAAAAGTTCATTCAACATTCTTGCAGTATAGGGTGGAGCTTAAGCTTGCCATGTTAATCCTCGCCTTACTTTTTATTTTGCTGTTTGTGATGCATATTGTGCACCTAAAGTCCAGTTTAAAAAACATATCTATTGATTGAGAGCGGGCATCGCTGCTCGCAAGGCTCTGGATGTGTGTGTGAAACACAGTAAGAATTAAACCAGAGTTAAGCCTGGTCTAACCTCACCTCAGGAATTTAACAACTGAGGTACATTCAATTCTACATATATTTTGAAAGATTACGAATCACAAAAAAAAAAAACCAAAAAAACAAAAAAAAACTTTGAGTTGGAAAAAATAGCTACAGGCAGACAATGTACCTGAGAAAGCAACTGCAGACATATGGAGATATTATTAAACCTTCTTTTCCTTTGATCAAGAAGATCAAGTTCTTGATTGTCAAGAACTGATTCTGTAGGAAGATGGGCATCTGCATAGGCAAGAACACTCCTATTTTCCAAAATCAGATGCCCTTTCCATTTCAGTGCCATGCTTTGGTAAATGGCTACCAGAGCTTAAAAGTGCACCAAGGGCATAAATTCTGACAGAACACACTGTGGCTTGCCGAGGCTGAAGGGCACTTTAAAACACCTTTCTGTTGAGGAGGATGGAATTAGATGAAATTAGCCAAGTGGACAGCTATTTTCCTCCTTCTTCACTTTCCCCAACAAGTCTGCCAAAAGCAGTGATGACGGCCCACATTTGAAGTTTCAAGGGATGGATTTTTGGTAGCTTCACGCAATACACCTGCTGATAGAGAGGTGACAGGAGCACTGAGCAGGTGGCTGGCCTTGGCAGATTAAGACTTCCTTCTGTCATTAAATATTTTTGTAGCCAGAAAAATACTTTCTAAAACTGCCATCGAGGTGCTCCACATCAATTCCTTTTTTTCCTTTTCTAAACTAATTCCCATTTTAGCTCCGCTCAATTCATGTGTCCTGTGTCCTTCTGTATTTTGTGAGAAATCCATACCCTTTGTAGTTGTGATGGCGGAACAAAAGGAGGAAAAAACACAACTGCTGGCTTTCAATCTCACACTGCTAGTGACAGAGCTGCAAAATTTAGATGATACAGGAGGCAGAAAAAAAAAACATTTGTAGATGGAACATCACAGCAGGAAGAGAAATGCTTTTTTTTTCTCTTTTCTTTTACACAAACGTTCTGGATCACGGGAGGGAAATGGTGTCTGAAGACATGCAAATACTTTGCAGTCATTTATGAGAGCCAGCAATATTATAGCAGGTTGCATCTCTTATGTTCTTTCAAAAAACCAAACTTTTCAAAACATTTCTAACACTGAAGAGCTCAGAAAAAAGGGCAGCGATGCTGAAAAAAGAAAGCAAAAATGTGTTATATAAAGAAATGGATTTAATAAGACTTCTGAGTCTATACCAGAGCACTGCAAAGGGATTTTTATAGAATGCTACTTCTTTTTATCTTGTTTTCAAAACTAGATGAGCTTCCTTCTGTTTAACACATGGACATGAAAGATATCCTGAGGAACCTTTCAGCTCCCCAAAGCTTGTATTTCACAGAGTGGCCAGGGGTGTGGGAAGTCAGGATGGAGGAGGAAAAATCATCTAATCCATGCCCCTGCTCACATTTTTCAAGGTCTTGTCCAGTAAGGTTTTGACTGTCTCCAGGGTGAAGCCTCTCTGGGCAATCTGTGTCACTTTTTGACCATCCTCACTATAAAATATTACTTTCAGATGTTTTAAGTGGAATTTCCCATTGTCCCTTGCCCTGTCATTGGGCACCACCCAGTAGAGTCTGTGTCTGTCTCCATTCCTCCCATCCAGCACTTGTGCACATGGGTAAGGTGCCCCTCAGCCTTCTCAACACTGAACAGTTTTCAGCTCGCAGCCTGTGCTCCTACATCAAGATGCTGTTCTGGTCCTTGACTCCTCATCCTTTGTTCTGAGAGCCCAGAGCTGAGGCCAGCTCAGCCTCACAAGGCTGAGTGGAGAGGAAGAACTCCCTGCTCACCCTGCTGGCAATGCAGCTCCAGACACTGCTTGCTTTATCACGAGGGCACACTGATGGCTTGTGCTCAACCTGGTGTCCACCAGCACATCCAAAGCCTTTCCTGCCAAGCCACTTTCCAGCTGGGCTGCCCCCACCCCTTACTGGTGCCTGGGGTTGTTCCACCCCAGGGCAGGGTGTGCATTCGGCTTTGTTGATCTTCACAAGGCTTCTGTTTCTCCAGCCTGGCACAGTCCCTCAGGCCTCCCCCGGTCCATCAGGCAGACACAGGCCCACGCTGGTTCCAGCCCATCCCAGGCACCACTGACCACTCTGCGCCTCTGACCACTGCACATCCAGTACAGTCCCTGCTCCGGCCACGCCACCTGAGCCCATGGGCCTGTGGCATTTCCCAGAGGTATTCCTGCCATCCCAAGGTTCAGCTCAGATGCGCTGGGAAGGGCTCAGCAGGGCTCTGGCCACAGACATTGATTCAGGCCATGCTCTGTATCAAAAGGAGGGGAAAGCACTAGGAATAGCACATCATCAAGAAAATTAAGATGGCCCACCCATGAGAACAAGCATGGAAGACAAACTTAAGAACCTTCTCCTTTAGCATAAAGGAGGATAAATAGGTTGTGCTTTCCCCTCTTAGCAGCATTTCAGTGTGCAAATCTGGCACCCAACTATCTAGCACTCTAAATTGCAAGTTATAAAACTACTGAAATAATAGAACAGTTGAATTCCACTAAATTTATTCATTACTTTCTCTTTCTCTTTGCAGTCCTGAAAGGAAAGAAGCTAAGTCTTCCCATGCCTGTTTGAAGACATCCCACAGGCAGGGCAAGAAACTCCAAAGATGAAGCCGTTTAAGATCACAGCTTTCCTTCCCTGGCCCTTTTAGACTAAGGATGGCTCAGCCGAGTTTCAACCTAGTGCCAGGAAGACAATGCTTGGAAAACTGAAATGCTTTTCATCCATCAGACTCTTCCCTTCCATTTTTTTATTTCTTCTCACTTGAATTTGGTGCTAGTGCTGGCCAATACTGAAGTAGTGCAATTTCTTCTCTCCCAGATCTTCCCAGCATCTATATCCAAAACACACCTCCACCCTTACCCCGAGGCAGCACAAGGGAAATTGTCACTCCCTTTAGTTCTTCAGCAAGTGTCCACGGTAAAGGGAACATGTATAATAAAGTCTGTTAACTGACCCATTTCACAGGTGGTCACGTCTGACACAGCAGATGCTACGAACTGTTTAACCCTGTATGAACTAACACCCTCTTGGATGTTACTTCTGCCTGACCCTCTCTCTATTCAGGCCCCGTAACATTCAAGAGAAACACAGCCTTTGAATAACATGAATCTTCTATTTGAATACTTGCACAAGTATTCAAATATCCCCCCCCGCTCACTTATTTTCAGTTTCCTTGTATTCTACAAACAGGGACGATTTCAATTAAAATTCAGTGGGTTGCCAAGAAGTGTTTCCATCTCCTTGAATTTAAGAACTGGGAAGAACAGGGGCAAAGACAGCTTTATATCCCAAAAATAAAGACAAAGTCCACAATTTATTGACAACAGTGTTTTTATTTTATACCTACAAAAGAAAACAAGATGGTATCAAAAGGACAATTTACAAACTAAGAATAGTAACATAGCTCTTAGTATCCTGTGCCTGAACACCACAGATCTATGAATCTCTCAATTCAAGTCTTCGTTAATACAACAGGAATGTGTTCAGAGACCAGCAGGTGTGTGAAACAAGATGCTGATCCCACACAAAGCTAGTAACCCTTCAATTGTTCAAAGAAATCCAAACAGTAAATTGCTTCAGGAAGCGGGAGGGGAGGAGACACCCAGCTCAGATATCTGACACTCCCACAAACTTTTTACAGATTGAAAACAATGCAAACAACACTAGAGGCTAATGCTTTATCAACAAGGGCCCTCCAGCTGGTACATGGAGCAGAGCAGAGAGCACCAGGTGGGACAGGGGCAGCACATGCCACGGTGCATTCAGTGGTCTGGTTGATGCTCTGAACTAAACTGAGACCCTGGACTTCAGCTGACCTCAATGACAATAAAGCACTGCAGGACTTGGCATTGATGTTTAAACATACCCAAGTCATCTCCAAAAGTGAAAGCTGTAACAGACTGTAAGGCAGCTTTGGCAGTCCAGAGACCCTTTTTAAAGACAGTCAGTAAGATGTCCTACTCCTACACCCCTCAAAAGCATTTCTGCATTCTACTCTCAAATTTAAAACAAAACAAAAAACCCCCCTCTACATTTGCTTGCGAGGGAGGCCAAAGACCTATCAGTCATTGCCTGGATAAAGAAAATGCTTCTGGCTTTCTCTTAACACAAGCAAAGGAACTTCCTGCCCATGCACTGGAAATATAAAATGGAACCAGGGAACTGAGGTTCTGGAAGGAATCTCCCTTCTTCCTGTCAGCAACCTACCTGTGAACTGCACAAGAAAAAAAAAAAAGAAAGAAAGAAAAAAGCGCATCCATCCCCCAAAATTTTACTCTGGGAAGAAATTAAATTTTAAAAGAAATAATTTCTGTAAAAGCAAGCTCTTTTCCAGGGCTATAAGAAGTTCCACTCTGCTACAGAAGGAGTGGGCTGCCTTGTTCATCCATATGCAAGAACGCCAACAGAAAAAACCACCAACCCCCCTGCACTCTCCTAATGCAAAGAGTGTGCCTCAAACCAGAAGATGAATCCATCCTTTTGTCATCTTATCAGACCAAGAGCAGCCAACTCCTGTTATCATCTACTGTCTCTGAACCGTCTGGTATTAGAAATAACAAGTCAACAACATGCTTTACTAAAGGGGGAACCCCCCCTCACACCCACCTTAGCCTGTAAAATAAACAAGTTTTATTTACGTATGTACTAAAATTTCACTCTTCTCTAACGTTTTCTAAAATACTACCTACCTGCAAGAGCTCAGCTCAAAGGGACCAATGGAGCAGGGAAATGCACTCAAAAGCCAGAGAAAGCAATAGTCAGTGCAAGGTACAGAAGAAACAAAGCTTCAGAATCAAGATACACTAACCAGCTCACCGCTTACCTCATGAAAAGGAGACCCATAGGCAATCTCCTCCTGTCTTCCTCCCTCCTGCCCTCCCCCCAGCCCACCCTATTCAAACCTTTAAATTTAAGTGTGGAAAACTCTGTCACATTTTATTGAGCTAAGCGGCATTCAGAACATTCCCCAAGGCGAAAGGGGATTTGTTTGTGAAGGACAGACAAACAAGGTAACACTGTTCATCATTTCAGTTATACGTAATTTCTGGGCTGTCAAGGAAGACTTCTTTCAATAAACCAAGCAAATTTGAGAGCAGTAACCAATTTAATGATAATCAGGCTCCACGCATTTGCGATGCTGCAATTTAACAATCATAGGGAAAGAACTTACTTAGCTGAATATTTCAGCAGTGGTACCCACAGAAACTATCTGGATTTCAGGTAGTGAATGCAAGAGAGGTTTGGTCTCTAACACGAGGTTTTTAAACCCAAACTTCCTACTGCAGGCTGTTGCAGGTAACAGAAAATGGGGCTTCCATAACTTCAGAAATCACCAACAATATATCCAAGGCTTTGCTCTGAACACCACCCAGCTCAGACAAATGAACAGAGTTTTCCTACGGAAAGTCACCTACAGTAAGATTACGAGCAGTAATAGTGAGCTATCAAAAAAAAAAATTAAGATTAGGAGAAGTGAGAATTGCTCCCTTGCATTTATATTTTAAGTGAAGTGCTTTTTGGCTCTCCGAGAGTTTCCCATCTCTCTTTATACTTCCTGAAATTAAGTTAATGTGTTACAGAATAGAAACTTCTTTCCCTCAAAAGCAAATTTTCACACAAACCTTAGACACCAAGATGATCCAGCTGGGACCTATCTGCCTTATACCCTTTTCTTTTAGAAAAAATAATATTTCCAAATTCCTCAACATGCAAGACAAAAATAATAAATTTTCCAGTCAACTATACATATATCTTTAAAAAAAAAAAAGAAAAAAGAAAAAAAAAGAGGATAGGGTCATTAATGTGGACTGGGAGCCATTTTTGATGGGCTCAAGGGATTTGGATAGTGAACTCTAAGTCTAACCTGCATGAGAGACATCACAATGGGAAAGAAGATAAAGAAAAGGTTCCTTTAAATGCAAGGTCTACACTGGTCACCAGCAAGTGGGCTCATTTGCGGGAGGGGGGCGGGGGCGGGGGAGGGGGCGGGTACTGGTAGGTGGCAGTCTGTCCCATATAGCCCATCACGTTAGTGGCAGGGGGCTGTGGAAACTGTTGTGACATGAGCGGCTGTGGCTGCTGGCCCGAGCGCCCCACCATCCCTGCATACTGCTGTTGGGTAGTGCTCTGTGAGGTTCTCCCAGCTGTGGCAGCTGTGGTGCTGGCACCATAGCCACTAGCACTGTACTCTGCAGTGCCATAGCCACTCGTGCCATAGGCAGCTGCTCCATAGCTCCCTTGAGTGTAACCATACTGGCTCTGTGCTGCCCCAAAAGCAGAATTTGGGCTCCCGTAGGCACTGCCATAGGTCTTGTTGGCTCCGTTGGCATAACTTTCACCACGCTCACGGTCTCTGAAGCCACCTGAGTCTCTCCGGCCCTCTTTCACTCCCCGGAGCCTCCTGTCACACTCTTCCTGGTACATCAGGTTAGGGTTGTTTACTGAACTGCTCGTTCGGTAACGAGAACGACCTCCTGGCGATGGATACATTAAGATTTAGAACCATGAACAAGTCTTAAACAATGATCTGGTACACTTATGCCACCCTTTCTCCCCCTTCTACATCCACAATTTTGCTCCCAAGGAGCACTTTCTTCTGACTGACTGTAACTTCTCTGCACAGCTGTGCATATGCCTCTTCATTTTGTTTAAGGTGTAAACGTGAAGTTCAAACAAGGGTTCTTTATGTATGTGCTTAGAGACAAAGAAATGGAGGAAATTCAGGACTAATTCAGAAGGAAATTTCTTATTCCTTCAAGAATGGGAAGAAAAAGTGTGTCAGCTCCCGAAATTCAGTGTATCCCTTCACTGATTTCAATTTTGCACACGCACCTTGTTGCCTGTCCTTAGGAGGAGCTGTGATGAAGTAATTACTGCAAGCAAAATCAGCTCCCTGAGGACCTTGTGGGAAAAAAAAATTCTACAGCTGAGGTAAAATAGGGGACTGCTTCTCCCTTGGGACAGAAGCACTACATCTATATTAAGTGTTGGGACCTCGAGTATAGAACAGCTTTATGACTAATGTGTTATCTTAGACCTGTACTTACAACTTCCCTATACCCTCTCTTCAACATTCCCTCCCTCAAAACGGGGAATGCATCCTCTGTGTAACCCTTCACCCTTGTGCCTTTACCTCCACCACCACCTCCTCCTCCTCTGTGGTCCACAAGCTGCATCAGCTTTGGATTGATGGCTTGATTGGCTTCTTCCAAGACTTTGATAAGCTCCCTGGCTTGTTTCAGGTTTCCTGGTGTGAAGAAGGTGTAGGCAGTACCTTTGTTGGTACTACGTGCGGTACGGCCAATACGGTGCACGTAATCTTCGGAGCTGTTCGGATAGTCGTAGTTTATCACAAATTTAACATCTTCCACGTCTTGTGAAGTGCCCAGGAGCGAAGCACAGTGAAAGGGTGGGGTTGAGGAAAGGGGAGAAGAAGAGAAGACGTGCCAACGAAAGGTGGGGAGCACGAATGCAGGTGACAGTAATAAGAAAAAAAAATACAAAGTTAGTAATTGCACAGAATAAATACAAGACAGACTCATCCCAAAAGAGTAGAAGACTGAAATTAAAGATCATTAGGAACAAAGGTCTGTGTCCTGAAAAAGAATGGCAATTTTAAGCAGCTTTGCCCTGCACTCAAAGTCATCCTCCCCGGAATGCATTTCTCTGTCTTCCTGTGTCAAAGACATTGATATTTGTGAATAAGTTAATTGAATTTCATACTTTTTTAACACAATCTGTAAAGTGAAAATGTCACCATCAGACAGAGCAAACTGGGGTGGAGGAAGGGCAGAACTGCCATGGTAAAGCTTTTACTCTGTTGGGAGAAGTCTAACAAAAAATAACAGTAATGAAATCACTTACCTTCCACTCGGTAACATGAAATAAAAGGCAATCTTAAAAATATTTACTTTTACAGTACTAATAAAATATAATGAACTAATTCCCCTAGCCTAAAGCTTTAGGCATTCAAATTACATTAGTTTTATTCAGCCAACTCATTAAAAATTATTCAGACCTAAAAGTATCTTAACTCAGCTTTGTAGTTATCACTAGAATGCATTGCACTAACATTTCTGTGTTGCTCTGTCCAGTTCTGGCAAGCCTGCGTAATTTAGACAATCCTGGATTCCATAAGCAATTCCCTACTTCCAGTGTCAGATGGAAGCAGGAAATAAAATTACCAAAATGGCTTTGTAGGCAAAAACAGTTTTAAAATTTAAGGGATAGGCACTGTGTTTTCTAAGACAAGACAAGACTTCGTAAACTTACGGGACAGAAACTAAGTAAATGTTAGCGCAACGCTTCAGTGAAAGCACCTTAAGTACCAAAAGCACCTATCTGCTATATTATACAGTATTTCCAAATGCACCATTATATAGTAAGTACCCTAACAGTAACAGCTCATAAAAAAAAAAATATTTTAAATCTGCATTTTAACAAGAATATTCTGAAAATATCCAAGATAAAACACAGATTTTTTTGTGATTTCCTTTCCTTTTTTTGTTGTTGTTTTTGTTTTAAAGAGAAAAACATTCTCTGTTTGTTACCAGACCGATGCACACTCCCTCCTCCTGTGGGAAACCGCTGCAGCCGATCCCGTCTCTTTGCCTTTTATTTTTGGCGGCCTCCTTTCGAAAACTCCGCCCTCTGACACGGGACCACTGGAGCGCGGGGAGCATGCATCAAGGGTCCGTGGCAGCGAGAAGTCCCCACACACGCTCGCTCTGTGAACTGGCTTAGATGCTTCTCTGTAGCCCCATTTGGTTGTGAAGCGCCGGAGAACCTGGGCTCAGGTAAAAGTTTCAGGTCCTCCAACACTTTTTGTCCCCTATTTGGGGCTCTTTGGGGCAATTGTCAAAAAAAATGAAGATACAAAAATTACATCCAAAGGGTCAGACTGCATCTATTGCCCAGACTGCATCAATTTCAAAGGGGTTGTAGGAAAAATAAAAACATTGAGGGTTGTTGTGACAAGAGGGGGACATTATGTCTGTTTCTTATTACAGCAAAGGGGGGGCTCCTCAGTCTTTGCTGACTCCAAAGTCCTGAATCACACCAAAAAAAGGGAGTGAGAAGGCAGGTTTCACAGGGGGCTGCGCGAGTCTCCAGCTAGGGTCCTTGATGCAACAGTTTTTTTAAAAAGGGGAAGTGAAGTATAGAGAGGAGTACGTGTGACAGATTGCATCTTCATAGCCGGGGTGTAGCTAGACTGACAAGCTCCAGGCTACATGGTCCTCAGCCAGTCCCGTTTTGCACATCCAGAAGCAAGTGACTTGAATTACCAGAGGATACAAGAATGTGCTTTCCTGTCAGAAAGCACAAGGAATTGTGGCTACCAATGCAGACAGAACTGACTTGACTGGGGAGGAGCAGAAAGAATGGGAAGGCAGGAATAGGAAGATGCAAGGATGTTTTCCAGACTAGAAAGTGGTCCTGTTAGAGCACGCAGCACACTGAAGACCAGAGCGTGTACAAGACTCAGCTTCTCCAGTCTAGCGTGCTCCAAAGTGTTTGTGCACACTCGCAATCCTCCTGCACTTTTAGAAGATAATGTAGCAGGATCAAGAATTGAGACTGTAAATCATTTTTGACAGCTACCTGGGAAACATTCCCTTTGTCAGACCATCAGAACACTCTATGGCACAGTCTCCAATTATTAAATGGGACAGATATAAACTAGCAAACATGCTAGTCTAGAGAGCTGTTCAGACCATTGTTGTAGGTGTACCCCCACCCCTGCACTGAGAATTATCTGCAGCTGATAACAAAGCTTCTGTTAAACAAAACAAAACAAATTCAATGTTTTTAGTTTAATAGACTAAACAAAAAAAAAGGGAAAAAAAAAGAAAAAAGAAAAAAAAATATCAGTGCAGAGAGAGGACCTTACTCCAGGGAGTTATCACAAAGAAGTCATTACGGGACTCAGAACTTACCTGAAAGAAGCTTTTTTGAAACCAATGTTCCATTAGGAAGAGGGAAAGCCCTGGTGACTCAGCCAAAAGGCGCGCGCCCCTGTTTTATGTTATTTAGGTAGAAGCCTTCACTTTCCAGGATCTTGGAGGAAGTCGTCCAGAAGTTTGCCAGTTAAGTGACTTATTTTAAGCAGCAAACTCAGGGCCCCAAAACAAGCAGAGATGTTGTTCAGTAACAAGAAACAGACTCTGATACCTTTCCCCCTTAGCTTGGGCGAAGTGGACGATGGGAACTGGGGAGACTGTTTTCTGAAGTGTTATCCAATTGAGTCATTTTGGGGGAGAGTGTTGGTTTTTGTTGGTTGGTTTTTTTTGTTTTTTTGGGGTTTTTTTGAGGGGGTTGAGGCTGTTTTAAATGTCTAGGCAAGATGCACAAAGAAGCTACCAGCACATAGCAAGCCTGTTTAAAAAATGCTGCTAGAGAAAGCAGCTCTCTTTCATACAAACTGGTTTCAGGCCTCAGTCCCTTCTCCCAACAGGCCCAAGTTCTAACTGCACAGGTCCAGACATGACCCTAGAGGGCAGAGACTGAAGTCCATATAATCACTTCCTGAGGAAGTGCTGGACATTTTTTGAGGGGGGAGGGGAAGGAGGGGTGAAGGTTGTGTGAACAAAGGCTGCAAAGTCTGTCAATGGTCTGCCTGTATTAAAGTGACCATATGATGCACAGCACAGCCACCCTTTCAGGATACAAAGAGAGCTCAGGTAACTGAGCCTTTTAACAAACTAGATTCTGAGTTAAATCTCCACCAATTTGCAGTAATTTTGTCTAGAACTTACTACAATGAGACACTGACTCCCAAGTAGTTTATCGTCTACTAAATTCCGGGTGGGCAGAGTATTCAATGTCTGTTATTAAACTCAGAGCACTTCAGCAGCCATCCTCCTCTTCTAGGGTGGGCAGATGCATAAGGACTGTGCTCAGCACACAGTGTTTCACAACAAAAATATGCTTATTATAGAAGGGGGCACAACTGATGCATCCAGACAGATCATTTTCATACCACCAGAACAGAGCTGTGTGATTTTGATTCAATTACATATCTGGGTAACAAGATGTTAAAGGCCATATATCATCTCAGTGGTCCTGCCTAGAAGGAACACAGAGGAGGAGGGAAGGTTACATGTCAAGAGCAAAGATCTGGAGCAGTGCTTTCTCAGATGTGAATACATCTGCAGGGTAAACATGCATGTACACTGGGGTTGGTATGTTCAAATCTGTGGTGTGTCATACGGGGAGAATATTCACTATTTGCTGTCGAAATGCTCTCCCACAACTTCCTACTTGAACTTTATCTGACACGCTCTGAACTGAGAGCAATCCATCCCTACCATCCAGCAACAAAAGCTGGATTTGGGGAAGAAGTGAGTGAGGTGGAAGGGTTGGGTTGCATAATTGGACATCTCTTCTCCCTCTTGGCGATCGATTGGTCATGCCTAGGCCTTGCTGCAGACCAAAGCCTGTTCATTAGGAGCAGGAAGAGACTTTGAATATGAAAGAAAAAAAAAAGATTAATGTTAAAAAACGTATTTCACATGTGGGGGAAAATCACGCTTTGAATTTTTTTTTAAAGAAACATTTTTCAGTCCAAAGAAGAAAAATATGCAGCAGTAGGCAAGAGTGGTCTATGTGTACAAACCTAGCCCACGAGATGCAACGTCGGTAGCAATGAGGATAGGAGCCTTTCCAGAACGAAACTCTGTAAAACAAAGCATGCTATGAAGTAAGATTTTTCAAGAAGATAAAGTTATCTGATTTTGATTTACATTAAATGCTCCTTTTGCAGAAGCTAGATAAGGTGGGTCAATTCCAGAACCCCCAAGTCAGGATATAATGCCTCAACGATTTTTCAAAATCCAGCTGCATTAAGCAATTTTCCCACTTTGTTTTATCAAAACAAATCAAAAAAGACAAGTACTGAAAATAAGAGTACAAAGGCAAGAGAAGTCCTTTTACATGTGTCTATTTGGTTCAGAGATAAAAAAACAAGAAACAAACCAGAACCAAACAGACCAGAGAAAAACATGTCTAGGTAAATTAGGTACAACAGCCCAAGTTATTCTTCTGTCAGTGACGGACTCACCATTAAGCACCCAATCTCTTTCTGGCTGACTCTTGTCTCCATGGATACACATAGCTGGCCAACTGCCAAACAGAGATGTACATTAGTATAGATAGAAAGTACATACATTAAAGGAAACAGGAAGCTTGAAATATTTTGTTCTCTGGCCTCTAGCTACCCAGCACGTGTACTGTAAACCCGCTACCTACATAAACAACCATTGAAGACAAATCACGTTTGCTATATTGATGCAGTCCCCATCAACATATCAGGATTCTGATAGACTAAAAAAGCTGCACTGCTTATAATCTTTCTTGTACTAATGCTCTGATGGAGTGGAATCTTCTGGGAAACAATGACTGAATTCAGCCAAGAAAATAATGGATAAGTTGTTCCCAAGAATACCATCATGAACATTTAAACCTTACTGCTATTGATTACAATTTTTGTTTCCCCCTAGAAAAAAAGTGGAGGGAGAAGCTAATCACCCATCTCTGCGCATCCTTCGAGTGAGATCATCACATCGCCTCTTTGTCTCCACAAAGATGATAGTCTTATTTTCCTTCTCTGCCATGATTTCTTCCATCAGCTGTATCAGTCTAAAACAGACATGAGAGACAAGATGTATAACCACATGTACCAGAATATAGGATCTCTCTCCCAAGGGACAGTGAGGACATACACAGCACACATCCATATATATTAGTCAGTATCACAGAGAATTTCTGCTGGTTGTACAAAGGTATGGTCAAAATATACATGACAAATTAGCTAATTACAGGACTGACTTACTTTGTAACACTCAAAGGTTAAATAGTAGTACAAGTAAATTCACTATTTTAGCATTCCTAGTAGGCTTACAAAGCATTGCAGACTTTGAAGTACAACCAAAGAAAGTGAAATGGTGGGAACTTACTTATGGTCTTTCTCGCTTTCCATGCAAACATCCACTATCTGCAGGATATTGTGGTTGGCACTTAACTCCAGGTTTCCCACATTGATCTGAACATAGTCCTGCAGGAAGTCCTCAGCAAGCTGGCGCACTTCTTTTGGCCAGGTGGCACTCCACATCAGAGTCTGGCGGTCAGGCTAAGGAAAAGGGAAAACAGATTTGTTTACGGTACTAGATTTCAAATAGGAAAATCAAGGAGGCTGCTCCAAAAGGATCACGCACCCTTATCTGGTCAACAATTTTACGGATTTGTGGTTCAAATCCCATGTCCAACATTCTGTCAGCTTCATCCAGCACCAGGTATGTACAGCGACGAAGGTTGGTCTTTCCAGCCTCAAGGAAGTCAATCAAGCGACCTGGTGTAGCAATGCAGATCTCCACACCTTCAGAAGAATAACGAAAAAGAGTAAGGCTCTTCATTTGAATGTCAACTGGTATTTTTAGTCAGAATGAATCACCTTCCAGAGCAAAATTGTTTTTAAAAAAAAGCACCACCCTCATTCGTACCCAAGACTGAGTCACTTCAGTCGAAGCCCTAGTTCCATTTAATATTTTTTCCATTCTGAAATTACTGTTACAGTGCCATTAGAATAATAAACGCAGTACAGAAACGAAAAGGTTACTGCTAAGAACACCTGTGAAGAGCTGTCCAAAAATCAGGAATGAAGAAAACTTCTACTCAAGCCTGAACCACCTTCATCTAGAATTACAGTCTAGAGAGGTGTCATTTTCAAACATGAAGTGCTCCTCTTGCCATATAGGTCAAATTACTTTCACTTTTTTTTAATATATAAAGCCAAAGCATGGGTTTTAATACTAAGCAATTATACACCAACAGTGGGAGACAACCATCCTATCAATATTTGTGGGGATAAGAAGAGAGTTCAGATATTCCTAACTAACACCAGCCTGGGCAATTTACACATTCCTTAAAATCTGGCTTCCACCTGTCCCAAATTCCCAAATTTTACAGGTGAGTATTTCACTGTCACTGAAATGTCCACAGAACATTAAGTTTCTGGAAGAGGAGGCATGAAAAAGATTTTCTTCTTAAGCAGAATATCTATTTTACAGCACTCCAGAAAGGTGTGCAAAAACCCAGCAAGCTGATCCTCCCAAGGACTCTTCATGAAACCTTGGACTCTTCCACTGAACATGCTGGTTATGAATTGAAAAGTACTTGCTTTCTTGAACAGAGATATCACACAGACTTCTATCATGCATGCCTTTACCACACTGCTGCAGTTTGCAGTAAGGATCCTGCAAACTGCAGTGGTAACCTAAATTTTCTGATTTCTTAAATAGATCTGTATGTGTGTCTGCCTTGATAATAATTCTTGCATCTTTTCACATAATTCCATTACATTTTCTATCTGGTGAAGATCAAAGCCATTCCTGTATTTGCACATTCCTGTATTTGAAATTACAGATCACTGTAACTACCACTTTACAGTGGTTGTTTACAGGGTACATAGTGCTTAGTGCTTAAGAACAATTTAAAAAAGAACAAAAAACCAAAAACTACAAAAAAAACTGTGCCCAAAGCAAAACGACACACTGCTCCTGCTATCCAGAAAAAGTTTACATCAATTCAGAAACAAGGTTTTATTATTTGAATGAACACAGGCAGAAAACCTGAAATTTGCCTTAAGAAAAATCCTTCCTTAAACATGCTGGTATTGCATTTCCTTAAAATAACCTTTCTTTCTTTCTTTCTTTCTGTGAAGTTTTCTTTTCCCATTTCAACACCCTGATGATCTTCACAGGTGCAATGTTCAAAGAACAAACAGAAAGAAAATCTAATATCCAAGTCACTATACAGCAAAGAAGTGAACTACACCATGAACTATCATTGCAACTGGAAAATGAGACACTCGCTCACTCTCACCCCCTTCCAGACAGGTTTTGAGAAGTTCATTTTTACAGAGACTTTACAATACTACTTCCTCCAGAAACTGCAAGCACCCATTTTAAAATTACCTCTTTCTAAATCCCTGATCTGGGGACCTTTGGGTGCTCCTCCATATATGCAGGTACTCTTCAGTCTTGAACATTTGCCATAATCATCAGCCACCTGCTGCACTTGCTGGGCTAACTCTCTAGTAGGTGCCAGAACCAGACACTGCAAAAGGAAATGATTCAGGAAGAGTCAAGCTGCATACATATCCCTAACATAAAACCATAAGCAAAGTTGAACCATCTGCTCTTTATTAGCTAAAACATTTAAGTATCTTTATACTATGTTAGCAATCGCACAGAATTTCAACTGAGTGGGATGCTCACGTTGTGGTAGTAAAAATTCCTATTCGGATACAAATAGGATAGGAAAAACTACTATTCTGATACACCAATTAAATAAAGTACTATCTCATTAACAATGTCATGCCATACATGTAAAAAGGAAGAGACTCAACAAGCACTTACAATTGGGCCATCCCCTCTCTCCAAATATGGCTGGTGGTTGATGTGAACAATTGCAGGCAACAAGTACTAAAACAGAAGAAAACAGTATTCTGTGACATATAGAAATTGTCATTCTGCAAAACCAGATACCTGCATTTATTCAGCAAAACAGAAAATTTTCAGAGCTGCTGACCAACTGCATCCACTTTGGCATGAGCACGAAGGCTTACTTAAATTTTAAGTCTAAGTTAGTAGAACTGAGTAATCGTTACCTCAGCCAATGTTTTTCATAAAGGATAAAAAGCCTTTTTAATACTGCAGTTAAAATTAATGTCTATGCTGAAATTCAACCGTTTTTTATTTTAACCTATGCAGTTTATAAAACAAGTGTGCTAAAAACAACCTGGTTTTTAAACCACAATGTAAGCACAGACCAAAGAGAACTGACTAAGCATCCAAACAGGAAGACGAACAAAATACACACATGTGAATACAACAGGCTTGTAGTTGAGTTTAACTGTCCCCCATGATGCAATACAAGAAGCTCTGAAAACGTAATCATCCCACTGGCAGTACTGACAAGCCCAAAAACTAACCCACAGGCAGTTTCTGCCAGGTGACAAGGAAAGCTAGCTGAAGAAATAAAAGGAAATAATACGCACTGCTAGTGTCTTCCCAGAGCCGGTCTGTGCAATGCCCACCATGTCACGACCGCTGAGGGCTAGTGGAAAGCCTTGGCACTGAATCGGAGTGGGTTCTGTAAAGTTCTGGTCCATCAAGGCATCCATCACATACTCTTCAGAATTTAAGAAAAGAATAAATTTCTTAAAGGATAACTGAGGCTTTAGAGAACCTTTTAGAGAATAGAACCATTCTGAGCAATCTTCACGATCTTAAAGAATGGCAAGAACACTTACGTGGAAAGCTACACTGGTGGAAGGCAAACACCGGCTTGGGGCAGCCCTCCATTCCCCGAATTGTTATCTCCTTCTTCCTTCGCAATTCTTCGACTTCATACTATTTATGTAGAAAGAAAGAAAGAAAGAAAGAAAGAAAGAAGAAAAGCCAAACATCAACAGGGATTTAAAGTGCCTGTTTCCAACTACTCTCTTCTCCTCTCTGGATTTGTTAGAGATCTAAATTAAAACAGAGATCTAGAAAAGACTGCTTTCCTAAAGACTTTATTTTAAGACTGAGGTATTGTACAGCTTCTCAGGTATGAGCTTCACAGAGGTATGAGCTCCCTATATAGCCTAGGACAAATGTCAATCTCTTCTTACAACCAGCCCTTGTAAATGAAAAGTATGTTAACAGAATATTTTTAGGAATTAGACTTTTTCCAGAAGCCAGAAATGACCAACAGCTTAAAAAGTGATTAGAAACAGAGGATAGAAAACTTGCCTTTTGTGACAATGCTAAGAATTAAACAAACTAACTAGATCCTAATATACCATGAACAGAATGCAGGGCAGTCCTTCAATTAACACATTCCAGAGGTAGATAAATACAGAGTTCTTGCTGGATAACTTGCAACTCAAATGTTGCTTGGAATTGTTTCAGAGAATGGAAGAAGCTCTGACAACATCATAATGATACCCTAGGACCTCACAATTTCTTTAAGGAACTGCTTGTAACATTTCTGAAATGTGTAGTCACACAAGCAGAATTTCAGGATTAGAAAAAGTGTTTTATTTTTGTCTAGGTTATCTTGCAAGTCCAACTGCCTTTTTCAACATGCTTGGACAATTCCTGACCTTACTGTAATACTTAGTAGAAATCAATAGAGACATATCAATATCAAATATAAACTTTATCCAAAGCAATATATTCAGTATTTCTGAGAATCCCTCGAGCTTGAATTAGAATGTAAAAAAAGAAAATTACTTCTGTGGAAAACGTGAAAATCCTTTTAGCTGGCTAAGCCAAAGGCAGCTACGGCAGCTCTTGAAAACCACAGTTCAGTAGCTCAAGTATCTTTAAGAAGTCAATACCCCCTTCAATTCCTTTATGCCATAAGCACATTTCATATAAGGATTTCTAAGTCTATGTGATCAGATAATGACATTTTGTTTGTTACCTCATGTTAAGAACAAAATATCTTAATTTCTAATTATTAAAAATACACTGCAAGAGAGAATAGAAGACTAGACTCAAGTCTGGTAGGAAAGGAAGATTACTGTATCTACAGAGTAAACACAGAGCACCTGGTTTTGAACCCCCTATGTGAGAAGGACATTGTTTTAACAGGGCATGACCAATTATGGGGGAAAGCTGGAGGCTGCAGTACAGGCCATATGAAGACATACTAGGAGCAGTGGATTTCTTTAGCTTGGGAAAGACTGGGCTAACAGCGACCTTCAACTGCTACTTTCAACTACTTGTTGGGTCACTATAGGAAAGATCTTCAAAATCCCATGAGAAACATTAAGCCCTGAGACAGCCACGCAGAGAGGATTTAAATTCTCCTCATCTCTGGGGATATTCAAACTAAAAAGGACAAGGCACTAAGCAACCTGCTCTATTTCTACCATTAGTGCTGCTCTAAGCAGAGGATTGGACTAGAGGTGTCCCCCAAGGCCTCTTTCAGCCCAAATTACTCTTATGACAAAATATTACTTTCAGACCTTTCTCATGTATTTCTGTCACTTTTAGTTCATTATCTTAGGTTTTTCCAGTGCTTCTCCAGTACTGTTACTCTCTAAGTTTTATCTCCACTGACAAATTGCTGGACCAGACAAACATTTTGAAGATGCATTACAAATTACAATATCTCATATAAAAACAACCAAGGCTAGAAGCATATCCTTTGCTAATGTTAAATAGTAAATGCAACTAGAACCAGTATTCAGCAGAGTACACACGCCAAACAAGCTTAATGAAGAGTCAGCTCTATTTTACATGCTGTCCCAGACTTCCTAGGACAAGTTTTTCAACTTGTGACATTTTCTATTGCAGACAACACAGCACTTACTGGAGTAAGCCTGGCCACTTCCGGATGTTCCACATAAAAATTCTTCTCAAACTTGGGCAGTTCATTTAAATCCCATTTTTTCTTACGTAAACGTTCCCCTGGATTACCAAATTTCTTTGGAGGAAGAGGACCTCCACGACTTGCTCCAAACCTGTGAATGTGAATGTTAGTTATTTAAAAAAATACTACCAGTACTTAAAAATTATTCTAGAACTACTCTGGAAACTTCTTAACCATTTTCTATTGTGTTTTCCCCAAGCTGACATATGACCACAACATTCTAGCAAGTCACTTCCCTCCAACCACTATGATGGTATAAAACTTCTTGAAATAACATAAACCTGCTTTGGGTTGTTTCTGAACATAAAACCATGTTATTTTAAATCACTCCTTTCAAGCCCCTGTCTCTAGGACATGGCTGAGTGTACACATATAGCATTTGTCTTGAAACTGATAGTACATGTACAACACAGTTACATAAAAGGGATGAGAAAAATCTCTCCTTGTAAGTTCCTTCTCTGTCTCTCAAGGTTAGTTTTACACTAAACAGCTATTTCACTATCTCCCCCTCTTCTCTCCCTTCTTATCAAGAAGTATGCTTCAAATGAAAAACAGCAGCCTGAAGACCAGAAAGTAAACAAGTCCAGCCAAGCCTGCAAGTCCATCTGTAATTCCGTTATCAACAAAACTGAAAAAAACCCGTTTTTAAAAGGCAACCTAACAGGAAAAAAAAAAACCAAAACAAAAGTATACCTGTGAAAAAACATATCCTCTCTCAAATGCATTGTGATGAAGACTGAAGAGAGTAAAAAGTTCAAGCTCACAAAAAAAATTCTATCAGAATAATTCAAAAGTTATTGCTTGCTCTTTCTCTCTAAGTGTTCTTTATCCAGTTAATTATAGACACTTCAGAAGGTTAAGAACTAACTGCAATGACTGGCTAATACAAGAGCCAAAACATGAGCTTCTGGCAGTAGCTATGAGAGTAACTAAAAACAAGCGGCATTAAATGATTATTTACTGTAAATATCGTGAGTTGTATTTTAAAATAACACATTAAAAAAAAAAGTTACAGCACTTTCATTAGTTCTGTGCAAACTCAGCAGAAAGACCTTTTCAAAATGCTACCAAGTCCATTTTTGTCCTAAAGGTACAGCTTTATGCAAAATATGAATTCATGAGACATGACAATTTCAAACAACTTTTAGACAGCAAAACCAAAGTGTCTGCACCATACCCAGGTAGTCCACTAGCAAATAAAAAACTGGTAATGAAATAAATGGAAAGCAACAAGAATCTCAAAGAAACACTCTTACACAAGTAAATTGTGGATGAAAGAGCAGGTGGAAGAGTCACCAAAAAATAAACAAGAGTTGAAATAAAAATCTGAATTATCTTGAATACAAGACTACCTGCTCAAACATTAAATACATTTGTTCTTTAAATCACTTCCAACAGAAACTATAAATTAATGACTAAAAGACCAAAGAAACAGAACTGAAATCAAGTATGGTAGATATAATTTAACTTAAAATCTGCTAAGTTAGTTTAAAATGTCTGCTGTGTTGCAACTATGCATTAGGCTTCTTCTCTTTCCCATAAATATCCTTTATTTTCTCATCTGTGTGTCTATCAGATTTCCCAGACAGTGTGCACAGTCATCAAGTTCTCTTCATATGAAAAAGACTGTGAAACACAACTTCAAAAATGCATTTAAGTATCATGTTTCCTTTCAGGACAAAGGAAAAAAAGAAGGCACAGACTTTTATTTACAAGGACATTCACCTTTAGTGATGATTTTTGTTATCAGTCATGTCAAACTGAGGTCAAAACATCAACAATTTCAGTACCCAATCAGTTCCTACACAACCCATAACCTCACTCAAGTCCACCGGAGGTTCAAAGGGTCGATGAGCTCCCTTAGAAAAGGAAACATATGACAGGCCTGCTTGCAAGACTGGACACTGCAACAGCTGGGAATACTAGGAATACTTGCTCTTCCACAGCTATCCAGAGGGAAAAAATTATACATTCTACACAGAAGGCACATAGGAGAGAAGTTCTCCAAGTTCAGCAGAACAAGGAGTTTCAGTTCTCCACTCTTATACACAATATGCCTGGATACTGACCTCAAAGGAAGGAGCCCTACAAGAGCCCTTGAATGCTGCCTCTGTGGAGGTTTATTTGCTAAACTGGCAGTAACTGACACTTCACATTCTGACTCCAAGTAAAATGAGATTCCAACTCCAATTAAACTGACTTAAATCTAGTATTTCCATGGTCTGCCAACAGCTCTCTTTTCAAAGGTAAATTCAGGCTGGCTCAAAACATTCTTCCCTAATATTACCAGTGCTATCACTTCTGGGACAGAACTGAGTAAATCTGATACATTCCAGAACAAAACGTAACAATTTTCCATCCTAAGAAGTCACCCTGAGCTCCATCCTGACAAAAGAAAATTAGAAACTTTGTATGTGATTAGACTACAAAAGAAGTGTTGATAAACATTCAAATGGTGCTGGATCAGCACACTGGGTGGCCCAACATTTTATACAAGTTATTTATGAAGTAAGACAGTTGTAAGTGGTTACAAGTATTTTCACACCTTAAAAGGATGTATATAACAAATGGAATCCTAATGCATTAAAGCTTCCAGGATAATATGAAGGAAAAAAAAAATAAAATCATGCAAATGTCCACAAACTTCACAAAGAAGCATATAGGTACTTCTTTTACTCATGCAAAACCCCTACCTAAAAGAGAAGCATCCACTATAATTAAAGACTCTACCAAAAATGAAATTACACTAATTTTAAGGCACATCAAGTGTTGTGTCAATGCTTTGGCCAGTGTTCTTTTAAGTAACTGTATATAAATCCGTGTACTCAAACTCACTCACTAAACTTTAAAACCAGCTGTGGTCTAATCTATCTCAGACTTGCCAAAGCTCTTACTCCAGTGTCCTTGTGTTAAACTGAGCTGGAAATCTCTTAGCAGAAAAACACCAGAACCCTCCTCTCTGTGAAAAAAAAAATGAAAATATCTTTTAATTTCAGAATGTTAAATGTGGGTGTAAGATAAAGCAATGATACAACTATCTCCCTCCACAGATGAGAAACTGAATGTCAAAGTGCATTGCAATGTATAGCAAAATATTCTTTCATCTTCCAGTGGCAAGGGAAAACAAGAGGAAAAGGAAGTGGGGGAGAAAAAAAAAAGGAAAAAAAATGGAGAGAACACTTTTTAATTGAGATCTAGCTTACCATACAGCAGAACCCACATTGTAAGTCTTTTGTTGATCCTTGAGAACTAATCATGATCTTAAAATGCCACCCTCAGAAACCAGTTCTAACTTTCTCTTTAAAAAGGCCTAGCACAAATGCCTTGTTACTTTCAACCCTTAAAAACCTCGAGACTCAATCTAGTTATATAGTATAACGCCACTGTATCTATTGCTGTCATTCTCGAAAGAAAAAAAAATCACATCAAATCAAACCTGCAAAAGCCTTTTGCAAGCTAAACCTTCTTTAAATAAGATGCAAGAGCACCAACCACTAGGCCTCCACAGAACCACACAAACAATTTCTGTAGCGCTATGTAAGCTTGGCGAGTGTCCAGGACCATGGTTCACAGAGATCACCCCCCGGAGCGCCCAAGCCCCCCGCACGGCAGCGTTTCCAATCCCATTTCCTATCACGGTAAGCCTGGGAGTGCAGCTGAGACAGATCTTTCCCCCACTGCCATCTTCCCAGTAAGTCCAGAAGGAGCAATGACAACCAGAAGGGCAGACAGAAGGACAACCAGCCCTGCCAGGGCCACCAAGACCTTCGTGGCTTTCGGTGGACAGGGTGCCATGGGTCTCGCGGGGTAAATAAGGGGGCTGGCAGAAAATAATTAAGGGGGCAGGGTGGATAAGGCCTTAAAATTGCAAGTAATGCTGAGAATTAATTACACATGAACGGTAGAAAAGCTAAGTAAATAATAACAATAAAAAATATATATTAAAAAACACAAAACTCTCAAAACCCACCACCCCGCCTTGGGGACAGGTAAGTCTCCAACTACCCCCGCCCCCACACGAGAATCTATGGGGGGCAAAATCTCCACAAACGGGATTTTGGCTGCCCCGATGCCGCCACTCCAACACATACCCCCAACCCCGCGGCCTCCCCCCCCGCCCCCAACGCAAGCGTTCGCTTTCCCCCACCGCTCCCCCGATCCCCCCCGCCCTTACCCGCCGCGGTCTCGGTCGCGGCCCCGGTCCCCGAAGCCTCTCATCGCCCCCGGAGGGGTGGGTGAGAGGCAGCGGAACGCCGGCCGTGGGGACGGCGAGGGACTGGGGGTACGGGGAGAGGGTCCAGCCAGGGGCGGCTGCGCCTCGGAGGCCTCGCTTTGCGCCACCTCGCCTCTTTGCTGGGACACAAAAGGAGAAGAGGTGCTCAGTGGGTCCGAGACCCGCTGGGCGTCAGCGGCCGGAACGGCGGGGCTCTCGGTCGGCTCCAGGGCCCGGGTAGTGTGGAGACACCAGCGTCTTCTTCCTCCGCGCTCCCGGCACAAAATGGCCGCCGTCGCCCCGGCCCGCTCCGCTTACGTTACGGGCGGCCCGGCGCTGCGCAAACTACGGCCCTCTGAAACACCTACGCCTATTCACGGAACCAAACTACACCCAAAGCGCGCTCGGCGAAACACCGCCCCGCGCAGCAGCAGGCGGGCTACGAAAGTGCGTAACGTTCTTTACTTAGAGCCGGGGCCCCGCGTGAGAAAGGCGGAGGGGAGGAGTAACGCTATTCCTCAAAGTCAGCTGCGCAAGGAGCGCGCTCCGTAACCCCTTCTGCAGGGCAGGGAACACCCGGGCTGAGGCGCACGTTACGTAAGCGCAAGGCGTACGCAAGGTGCGTAACTCAGGCTGGCGTAGGGCGGGAAGAGCCCGGTGCGCTTGGCGTAACATTCTTAGCGGACCGTGCAGGCCGGGCCGGAGGGTTACGCTGGTTTCGCAGAGGGTTTGAAGAATAGGTCCCGTGGCTTACGCGCCCACGGGCTCCGCCGAGGTGGCGGCGGCGTTGAGGACGCAATGATGGGAAGGAACAATGTGGCAAATGGCGGAACAATAACGGGACACTGGGCGGGAGCGGCCCTTTGGACTTCTGTGGCGGCGCGGGCGGGCCGAGGTTATTCCTTGTCAGATTAGTAGGGGCATCTTGCCGAGGCGCTGGGGCAGGAGCAGAGTGACAGCGGCCATGATGTTTGCTGTCGCCTGAGGGCGGGGAGGCCGAGAGAGAATTCCCCAGATGAGCCAGAGACTCCCCGCAGAAAGACAGAATAATCCAGGAGTAGATTACGTGGCACAGACCATAAATCCTTTTGTGCTCTGTGTGTGTGCTGTCGCCAAGTCAGCGTGTCGTGGCACAAGGAGCCGTGTCCCATAGGTGGTGGGGTTACACCAGCCAAACCCAGGTCCGGGCCACACCGTGTTACCGCTATCAGCAGTGCTTTCTGGGCTGGCAGATTATCAAAAACTGGTTATACTGGCAGAAGGGAAAGCGAGTCCCCTTCACTTTCAGACCCTTGCATAAAAATAACAGCTTAAAACGAAACACGAATTACCATTTTAGTTTCACATGCTAGTTATATATATAAATATATATATATATGTATGTATGTATGACATGTGTCAGAAAGGAAAAAGCAATCTGAGTGCTAAAAATAAAATACTGGAAGAAAGCTGGGCCTTTTTAAGTGGGTGGCAGGGAGTCAAGTGACACTGCAAACTCTCACACCGGGTACTTGGCCGCTGGATACAAACGCCTCGTGTGGGAAAACCTGGCACATGCAAATGCACATTGAATTAAATGACAATGGCTGATCCATTCTGGCTCTCTCACATCAGCCAGCCTCCCACCCTTCCACTCTCTAGACTTTTCTCCACTGTGAAAAACAGTACTTGACCTCAGGGAAAAATATAATCTGTTAAGAAACCACTTAAGGAAGGCAAACTCTCTAGGTCTGGCATAAGGAAAAGCCTGGCTAAAATGTCAGACTTCCATTAACTGGTGGTCATTGCTGCCTTTTAACTTGATGTTATCGTATATGCATTTGATAATCTAAACAGAAAAAGTTATTTTGCCAGTGAGGACAAGTTCTTTGACCAGATCCCAAAATTAGACTCATTGTAATTACCAGAGGACAAAGTAAGATTTCCCCATTATATCCATGTGTGTGTGTGTGTGTATGTATGTATGTATGTATGTATCATTTAATTTATTTTAAAACAAGCAATTCCATGAGCTCTGGAGATATTGCAAAAGGAGCTGTTATTTTGGCCCCCAATGCCCTCTTTTCCTATTTATTCCCAGCTTCTTCTTTTGCCTCCTGTGACCTACATCTCTGGCTAGTTCAGAGCTGTGCCTGTGCTGGCTGGCTTGCTCAGCAAGCTGAATCCTAAGGTTCTTTTCCTTGGTGTAAGTGCTGGTGCCAGCCTCTCTCTCCTGTCCAGACACTGGATATATTTTATTCTTTTTAATAGTAACAATATTTAATATTACTTAATAGTAATCATTACTATTCTTACTTATACTAGAAGAACGGCAAGACAATTATGTCAAGTTTGTTTCTTTAGAGAACTAGAAGAAAGGTTTTAAGGTGGTGTGTTGTGCCCAGGTTATTTTTCTCATGAAAGATCAATGAGATTTTTGAGAGTTTAATTCAAAGCACCCAAACATAGTCAGACTTCTGTTCTAATTCATAGTCTGTATTTTTAACTTTAATAAGAACAGGTTTAAAACATTCTGTCCAAAAAGTAGAAAATGCTAAATAAAAACATAAACATTATCTAGTCAAGATAAAAATGTTTAAAAACGTATTCTTAAAACTACTTGTTCCTCTACAGTACATGAAAATCTGTCAAGTTCTTGAGCTGTTGTTCCTCCCACTGCCTTTTCCATCTATATATGTCGATTTTATAACTGAGTTTATTCCAGTTCTGTTGCATTTCACACTGTTAAATTCTACCACTTAGACACTCTCTTTGAAATAAAGAAAGAGTATAATCACTCCCATGTGAAAGGGCAGGTTTGATTTTCACAAAACAGAGGAAAAGGATTCTAAGAACAATTCACAATCACATTGCTTAAATCTTTGTGTGCTAAAAGGTCAGTTGAAAAACAAAAATCCTAAATGAACCAAATTCTCATTCAGTAAAAACTGAACTGTACAAAGTTCATCCCAGTGTTCTCCCAAAATATCTTAAAGAGCTCCCAAAAGCTACAAATGCAGCCAGGTAGTTGCCGACCTTTCACAAATCTTCATCCCAACTACCCAGCTGTGTTTTAGCTGTACATTTACATCATTTTTTTACCTATTCTTTGGCATCCCCAATCCCTCCAGTGGTTATTGCAAATGTGGCTTCATTTTCAGGCATCTCAGGGCTGGGAGAAAAACAAACAAGAAACTTGTGGGTTTCTCCATGTAAAATGCATGGAAATAGTCTCCAAAATGTTGTGGGTGTGAGCAACCTGGAATACATCAGTGCCTTTATACCTATATGCAAACTGTAGAACATGATCAATATCATCAGGATCAGAAAATGTGAAATTATGGGGTCAGGAAAACTTAGGAATTTAACACATCCAGAATTTTCCTGCCAATGCACCACCAGTCCTACCAAAATACTTGATGGTCTTCATCAAGAGCTGAACATCTAGTAGGATTTATGATGAAAGATTATGTTATTTAAGGTATGCAATGTGCAAGACAACTTTAATTAGTTGTTCAATCTGTTAATTACTTTGTCCTTTCAGATCTTCTCCCAGTGTATCATCCGGAAAGTTTCAATACCTTGGACTTTGTCACCTTCCCTCCTGTGAGGGAAAGGTGGTTTACCTGTCATAGATCTTTGCAATGCGCAGCTCCCCTCTCCCTTTCCTCAAACTGATCCTGGTAGTTGAAGCATGAGCAAGGATGTGGCCCCCGATGGGCTTTTTTGGGTCTGCCTGAAAGCTGAATTAGCAAGAAAGTTGTGGTGATTCACCGTGCAAATTCCAGGGGTTAATACTGTGATTAACTGTCAGGCTGAGCCTTATTCAACTCGGTAATGAATAATCAATAGGGAAATAGATTAGAAACCTGACTTTAGCACACTTGTCTCGAGATAATATGTTCCAATGTTCAATGCATCCTTTACCTCTCATTAAATTCAAGAGGCTCAAGAAACACAGGCCTTAAATATCACATACAAGCTGCTCCAAAGGAAAATGTGGTGCATTTTCAATATTTTTTATAGCTCATTTTCTTTGTTTAAGTCATAGTGAAATCACACCACCATACCAGGCAGCAGATAAACATAAAAAAGCTCATTCTAAAAACTGAAACTTCCAGATGTCATTTACTTATCATTCCTAATACCACAGGGAAGAATGACCAATCTGAGCTTTCATTTCAGTGCCTCTAGCTCCTTACAATCTCAGTTCTCATTTCTGTAAAATACAGGAAGTTTTTTTAAAAGAGAAAATATGTTACGTCATAGTTGCTCCTGGGTCAGCAGTCATCTGGTTGGTCACAAACACAGCCACATTATATTCTGCAAGAGAAAACATTGCAAAGAAGGTAGACTTCATCCAATTAGAATTCAAAAATATTCTCTCATCCATGGTAAAAATAAGGTTTCTGCTGAAGCACTTCAAATTCCAAATGAATTTGGAAATTTGGAAAGAAAAAAATATTCTTTATGACTGATGGCTGCAGTTAATCAGGACACAGCCTAGATTTGCTCCTGCCTGGCTTCAGCTGTAATACACCAAAAATGAGCACTTTTCAGAATTCCAGTGAACAAGTCTTTCTCAGTTCCCATCGATTCTCTGTTGGCTCCCTGCCCTCAGCTCCCTTTCCTTCCTTTTCTCTGTTTGCCTTTTTTTTTTGCTGCTTCACGAAAAAAGCATTTATTCATTCCTCATCAACATTTCTGAGACATTCCAAAGAGAAGGAACTCTATTCATTGTGTCATCATCCCTCAAAGCATTGCAAAGTACTGAGAAAGTAGCAAGAGGCAAGGCTTTTTTATTTCTCTATGCCCTCATCCTCTTTTTCTCTTTCTTTTGTATTTAGACTGTTGAAATTTGGGGAAGACAATTACTCTTACTGAACATTTGTCCAGTCCCACAACCTATTATCTCATTTAGGGCTTGACAGTATTTATAGAAAAACTCTAAATGTTGGGAAGTCCAGAAGTTTTTTCAATCTGTCATCTTGAACTAATATATTACCAGTTTGATCGTTTTGGTAACTGACAGATGTGTAAAGTGAGGAAAGATCCCTGATAGTACACTTGGACTACTGGGTGGTTGTGCTACCAACAGCTACTGGTAGTGGCTCCAGCCCATGTTTTCCAAATTTTGAAATGTTTCCCGTACCTTCTGATATTTTTTGGAGCCTTGACAACATCTGAGCCAGTTTCTGCTGTCGTTCGGCCAACTCTCCGCGACCACTGAAATCCACACGGAAAAGTGCCATTATGGAGTCAATGATCTGCATTGTAATCGTGCTAGATAAGTAAATATAGTGAAAGAAAACAGGAACACTTATTCAAAACAGTAAGCATACGGAAAAAAAAAGTCTTGTACCAATAACTTGAAGATACCAGCTTCCTCATGGAACTTGGCTGCTACATAGTCAAGCAATTCCATCTGATGTTCACCTAGTGGGAAGCAGAGTTGCCAAGACAAATTAGGATCAGAAAGATCTCTGAAGGAACAAAAGCCTGAACTTTAAAATTCCACTTTAAATGTCTACACTGGTTATATTTTCATTGCCAGCAGTTTTAAATCCAGTCCCCAGTAACAATCTACTTTGCAGGTTCCAGTTTCTTCTCTCCCATCTCATAACACTTCTTTGCGAAAATCTTCACTCTGCATGAAGACAACTTTTTGTTGTGTTAAGAACTGAAAAGCAATGTATACATTTTAATTTAATGTTGAATTAAATGACACACAGAAAATGTTTTAATCATTTATGTTTATATTGCATTCTTAAAGAAATCCTATTTCAAAATTTCTTGATGTTTTAAAGCAGTGTCTTGTGACACAGAGTGTGTTGAACTGTTAATAAACTGGTGTTAATAAACTGAGAACTATTAAAATGGGTACCTGAGGGGAAAAAAACCTAGATATCATGCCAGTGGCAATAATGGTCTTACTGGTATAGGCACGTGCATACAGCACATTGTCAAGTACTGCCTCGTGGTCAACATTGAAGCGATCAGCAATGTCACGCAGGCGGTCTGGTCGGCTGGCATTAGTCAGAGTTAAGGATTTCTCCTTGTGCAAACCATGCTCTGAAAATAATAAAACTCCATTCTAAAATAGGACTATGGGGAGAAAAAAAAAAAGAAGAATATTTATTTTAGTCCTAGAAAAGACTGACTTTTTGTCTTCAGGCTGTCCCACGTACCCTAAAGATAGTTTAGGGCTCACGATGATAATTGTTTTGTGTTTAGGGTTTGAGGCAGGGCGGTTGACATATGGATATCTGTACTCTAGGAATTTAGCTGTGAGCAAAACCTGTTTATACACAGTCTACTGAAAATGTGAAGTGTTAAAAATAGTGTTTAGTACTTAGATAAATTTATCTTGAATAGAAAAGCTGCTATAACCTGTAGGAGGCCTACTAGATCTCAAAAAAACCCAAAAACTCCAAAAACAAACAAACAAACAAACAAAACAAAAATCAGTTAAAATCCAGTTCCTAACTATTTTTTCCAGGTTGGATTACATCAAATGACAGGAGAAAAACTCACTTTCCTGTGGGCCACTACACACTCTGCTCTCCAGGATTTCTATACCAGTCATAATATTTTACAAGTATGAAGCTATCCAGAGCCTTTTACTTCCTTATAACAAAATTAACCAGCTTTCCAGTTCATCACACCTGTAGCTTTTAACAGTCAAAAAGATACAAAGTATTTTCAGTATCAATGAAGATAATCTTTCCACCTGTGTAGCCATTTGGTCCTGGGAGCTGTGCTGTCACTACAGAGAATCATAGAAGATTAAAATGAAAAAGCAGGACAAATATTTTCTTACTCCATCTATTATTATTTTTTAGATAAAATACAACTGTTTATCCATATCACAAAGAATTGTCAGTTTTAATCAATATGAAAATCAGGAGTATCTTGTCTTACTGCCATCTTAAGAAGGAGCTCAAGCTGCCTTTCTTGATTGCTGATCAGATGAGATTTAGTTAATGTCAAAACTGTTTTACTCAGTACCATCTAAAACTGTCTATTTTAGGGATATTATCAGTAAATTCTAACACACAAAGCGTCCTCTTAATCCTCTGCCCAAATTAATTCTATTGGCTTAGGTAGGCGCTTTTTCCAGCTGTAACTCATATGATCAAAAATTCTTTGGATATGAATTTTTCCTGATATGCAAATAGTTACTGATTGTGGGTTTAGGCTCTTTGGAGTGAATAAGCGAAAATACTCAGTCCAGTTGTAATCATTCATGCAAAAGGGTATGACTCTGCTGACCATTACACTGTACTAACCAGAAGAGGCCCTATTTTTCCAGAAGATGCCGTATTTCACTTTGCAGTACAGGGGGTTCATTTAAGAGAATTTGCCTACCCAGTACCCAGTAATTCCAGCAGCATTAACAGTTATATAAGTTATTGTTTACTACTCTTTACACATTGAGAAATATCTCTGGGAAATCAGAGTCCTGCTGTTTTTTGCACTGTCCAAAGTCTATTTACCCAGTCACTGACAGCCAGTAGTACCCTTTCAGTGCCCTTTCAGAATGGCATATTCAGCAAAACCTCTTGAAACCAGGACAGTCAAAGAGTTGCTAAGAAAATAATGTTGCCTCTGCCCTTTTCTGAGCAATGTCCCCTCTACATGTGACCCATGCATGTGCTCTGCTTTTCCAGATGGTGTCTTTCACTGGTTTATCTAAGACAGCCTATTATCTTCACTCTCCTTATGGCAAAACTTTCATGGATGTGAGCATTATTAAAAAGTAACCATTTATATGAGTTCTCTACTCACACACAGTTTCTGGAGGTAAGAGTCACCAAGGTCTATTTCACTGTATATGTAGAAATAAACATTCTGACTTATCTCTACGTGTTTAATTCTGATATAGTTGTAAACAACAGATTCACTGAGAAGAAACATCACTCTCTTTTAAGGTATTATACCTACCACAAAGAGTGTGAGATAGCTGAGTTTTGCCTGTCCGGAACTCTGTTAAATAAAGGGAAAAAAAGAGTCAGCGTTTCTTTTTTCAGGTTTGACAGATTCAGGAATCACTGCAGTTAGAAACTCTTAGAAAATTCACCTCGATCTCTAGCTTTTAAAATCATTTAACCTCAATTTCTAAATCATATTCTGTGTAGGAGAAATGTGTTACATGAGAAGCAAAATCTGAAATGCTTTAATTTGATCATACTTGACTGCTGAAGTAATTTATTCTCTTGTGTACAGAAGTTAAAACCACATGGCACCTGTGGAAAAGTGATAACAGGGGGGCGGGGTGGAGAAGAAATGGTTGATTCCATTAACCTAGCCCAGTTTCATTTCCAGTAAAATGATCAAGGAGAAGCTTACAAGTTTATTAATCTCATTCTATCAAATCACATTAGTCTCCAGTTTATCTTTTCTAAAGGGAAGAGAGTTCATAAAACACAGTTTTATTGCTTATTGCTGCAGTGTCAAGTACCAACTAATTAGGTATACTGTAATAGTAGCTTAATTGTAATTTCAAAATCTTACATAAAATGCAATGTCCCTTAAGCGTGCATAACTAAGATACCTTCTGTGACAATTTTGTTAGTGGAAAGGAGCACACTGCATCAGGGAGAACTTTGGCATATTAATAATAGTCTTAATAATGCTATGTTGTACTGAATCAGCATGCCCAGTAATGATTACGCAGCTCAAATTTAGTCCGCACGCAAATGAAGAGGAAATATGGGAAAGCATTAAGGGAAGTGGATTATTTTTTCCTGCACTCATGCAAATACTCATCTTTGTAACTACAATGTGGCAAATTTGATAGAAGTAATCCAAATTGAATTAAAATCTAAATTAAGCTGCAGTTCTCTGTTTGGTAATGCTTTAATGTTCTCTCACCTCCAAAGGCCTCAGTGATTGCCATGCTTTCAATCCCACCACCCAGAAGTTTACTGCAGACAGGGAGAGGATTATGATATAGTTAAAACCAAAAAATCATAAGAGGAAAGTAAAAAAGAGATATTTTTACTACTTTAAGGAAAGTAATTTCCACCCTAAAGCAACTCACTTGATGCATTAAGTGCAGGGCACTAAATGATCACTGATTCATAAAAAATTAACTCTGTCTTTACCTCCCTTTTTGTGTGCAAGGGAAAGATCTATAGAAATTATTACTGGAAAAAAGGAAAGAAAATAACATTAAAAATAATATTTGAAAATAACATTTTAAAAAATATCTCAAGGGAGGACTTGAAGACTTGTAATTTTGACTTGAAACCTGCAGATTACTTTGATAGGTGAAAAAATTATACTTTCAAGATTTCTGGATTCCAACTATTTATTTACAGTAACTGTACAAAGTCCAGTTTCCCTTCAGAAAAGGAGTTGGTTTTGGTGCTTATTGATGTAGGCTTCTTTAAGTCAGCACTAACTCCAAGTGCAAGGGGATCTATGTCTCCTAGCTGAGCATTTATTCCCTTATATTTCTGTGTCTTATTAAAGACAATTAAGATGATTATTTGGAACATTTGGATGAAGAAAGGATATAAGAGATATGCTTACTCAAATTCCTGGCTGCCAGTGGAAATATGAAATACCATCTTCCGTTTTTCACTGTATTCAAAGGCGGTGAGGAAGCCTGGTTCCTGGGGAAGACCAAAGAGAATGTGAGAGGTTTATTTTAGCTTTAAACTGAAGTTAAAAGTGCAATATCCCACATAAATATCTTCTTTTCCCCTAGACTCATTCCAGTTGTTTGGGTAAAGCACCACAGCACTGGTCTGGTTGTTGTAGAGTATAAGGTATTATGCCTTAGAGTAACAGGCAGAATAATTTTCAAAATTATTTTGACAATGCAGTGGGAAATCTGCTAAGAGAAATGTTGCACAGCATTTTGTAGAGGTTAGCATAAGCTCAACTCTCAGGAAAGTGACTGGCTTACAACAAGCTTGTTTGCAGCTTCTTTGATCTTGTCCACTTTGGCCTCTGAGAGCCCCTTCACATTGCACAGTGCCCGTCTTGTGGTCATCTGGATGCCTTTAACTGTGCAAATCCCAACTGCCTTCAGCTTTTTAATATCTGCTACGTTCTGCAAAGAAATTTCCCTTCTGTGAGTACTCAGGACAAATAGCAACTAGAAGGTGAAGTAAACCTTAGCAAAATGTTTTAAGTTTAAAACATTTTTAAGATTCATATGCGTGTGTTTTCACCAAGAGAGTAAGAGATTTGCAGTAAAGTCTTCATTGTATAGTTTTTGACACCAACAAAACAAAACTTCGAGTAACATTGGTGTGAAGGATCATGGTGCAGAGAGCAGCTCCTGGTGGTTTTGAGAGAAAGGTGTCTGGGTATTTCCTTCTCCCCTTTCAGTGTCAGTTTTTCTAGATCAAAGCTGATGGTAAAGAAACAGTACAGAATTATTTCAGATAGTGTGGAGCTAGGACACCCTATATATAACACTCAGTCTGTTCTTGGTCCCATAGCACAGATGATCTGTAGACCAGATAATCTGGTGGTGGATAGTTGGGAGCTGATTCACAGGGATCATTGGAAGCTGAGTCTAACTGCTGTGCTGTTTATGCATGTCCAGTTTAAAAGACGTGAATCCTGTATATCTGACTGACACTTTGGGCTGGAGTGAGCTACTAGCTTTTCATAAATTGCACATAAAAAGCACAGCTTCAGACAGCACCCTATTGACATATTTTGCCTTACCTCATTTTATGATTCTGACATCACTGGAAATGTAAAAGCAAGAACAGATTACTCACAAGAAAACATGCTGTGTGAAAGGTGTGGGATAATATACCTTTTCTAAATTTCAATTTTCTAAATTCAATTTATCATTTCTGGCCAAGATTTTTTTTTGAAAAAAAACTATGAGCTGGACATATAATCTATTTATCTAGAGTGTGTGGGTACATAGAACATAAGAAGGGAGGGGAGTTGTGTGAGAAATTAGTCATGTTTATTTGGAAGCTTATTTCTCATCCTGTGATATGTGTGTGATACTCAGCAGAGGCTGAGGGGTAACAGCACCTTAAATCCTACTAAACACTTTTGATCACCGAGCCACAGTCTCAGTTGTTCTAATGTGATTCTCTTTCTAGGCACACTGGCAGATCTAGTAAATGTTTTTCTCTCTATTCTTGGAAAAAAATTCTAAACCCACAAAAATTATTTCTTTGGGTAAATGAATTTAGCACATATGGGTCATCATATAGCTTGCTCAAAGCTTTTAGCTGGTACAGCTGAGAACAAAAAATTCCTCTGAGGTGTGGGAATAACCACCTGGAAAAAAAGAAACAAGTAATGGAAATAAGCAGGAAACCTTTACAACCCCAGAAAAACAGCCTAAGTCATTATTCTTTGTTCTCAAACTCTTTCATGCATTTGTATCATCCTGTGAATGCCATGCCTTGTTTCATAGTGACAGGGTAGTACAGCTCCCTTCCAGCTCAGGTCACCCTCTGATCAGCTTGTTAAATTGTTAAAGCAATAATTTGTTTATTTTTCCTATGTTGCCCCATAGTTTGAGCTCCCAACCATGCAGTCCTTCTTCAGAACTATCTTTAAAACTGCCAATTAAAAAAATTACCAACAAGTGCACTGCTGACACGGTCAGCCCAGTAACTACAGCGCTGACTAATGATGAGTCATTGTGACATGTCTTCCCCATCTTTATCTGTCTGTAGTCACTTTTATTAGTTAAATCTCACATTACTTCAGGCAAACCCAACTTTTTATTCTGCTCCTATAATTCTGAATACAACAGGAATCCAATCCATGAGGCAGCCTCCTAGATAAACATATAATAATTGCAATTCAAATAAATAGATGATGTTTATGTGATGATGGTAATAATGATAGGAATTCACATTTGATGAAGAAAACTAACCACTTATTTTTCTAGCTACTAATATTTTCCTCACTCCTACTCTACCCCCTGTACCAGCATTCTGAAAATAGTATAGTAACAATTGTCACAGTGTAATTTCACAGGCACCAAAAATGCAGGAGTAATTATAAAGATTGGCAGGAACAGGAAATAATCTATCACACAGTTTTCAAATAAATTAGCAAGCAGTTGGTTTTTCAAGAGTGCTAGGTGCTAAATACTTTGAGTATCTTGACACTTTATTTAGGAATCTGATGTGAATGAGATTTTCTAAAAATCTGTCTAACCACTAAAGGCAAAATTTTTCTCCACCAACTGAGTTAGAACTTATTGCAGGGAGGAATTTCAGTTATTTGCATCAATGTGTATACAATTTTGGAAACAATCTTACAGTAGCTTTTGAGGAACAAATCTGTGATTGCTAATACTTACAATTCCATGCTTCTGAAGCAGGTCAATATCCTGAAAAAAGGATTCCTAAACAAAATAGCAGAAAAAAAATAATGTTGTTTTTTCTTGTTATTACATCTATCTCACTATGTGACTGTTTCAGATTTGTAAACATTTATTGATTTTTCACAAATAACACTGTACCTTGTTGGACAACTAAAATAAGCAAAGCCATAGTGAGCCAAAAAGGCTGACACATTTCCTATCATCTTCTCCATAAAGTGAATCTTCACAAGCAATTAATCCTCTGCTGCACAATCAAACTAGTATTATCATCATCAGAATCTGCAGCTTTTCTGCCATAGTTTCTCACTCTTTTCGTGCTGATGGTCATTCCTCAGAAGCAGAAAATTAACTGATAGTCCCCTTGCATTTAATATAGAAGTGTAAATATGATGAAATAATCTCATTAAAAACTGTGCACAGCTTTTGAAAGGTTAATGAAGATTACTTGAAGAGCAGGGACAGGGGAATGAGATTTTCTTGGTAGCAGACTGGAACAAAATTTTAAATGCACTGAACTCCCTGATAGTTTTTGGGGACCTCCTGTCCCTCCATGGGTTTCATAACACTATCAAAATACCTTAAAACGTTTGGTGCACATAGTTTTCAATCAATCATAAATTTACCTCATCATCCTGGTATCCTGGTTCTTCTTGGACTACTTGATCCTCCATGGCCTTCATCATGAAAGAGCACTCAATAAAGTATCGATCACTAGTGGGAAATGCAAACAAAGACAGTCATGGGGAGGCAATAAATGAGTAAATGTCTGTAAAAGGACTTTTAAGAAGTCCTTGAACTACAGAAACATGTCAGTATGACATCATATATGGATTTAAATTTGGATTCTGCTTCCTATTTTTCATTATCTGACCTACCAGGCCAAAAGGAGAAAATCTATGGCTTTACACTCAGATGAACCAGTGTGGCTAGAAATGGCTTAATAGGAAAAGAGATCTTATTCCCTTATGACAATCTTGGGTCAGAGATGAGTTTTGGAGGTGGAAACATTTAAAATTAATTATCACTAGTGGAATTTATTCTGGTAAGAATGCTAAAGGCAGTCTGTGTTTTTGCAACAAAAATCAGCATAGTTGCAGACAGAATGGGTAATGGAAAGGCAATGCAACAGCTCAACCTCTCCATCTTTATGTGACAGAAAACCCACAAAACAGTGCTGAGAAGGCTACAGCTCCTTAGTGATATATCTTGAGAGCAGATTATTAAAGCTGTATTTGTTTTGAGGTTCTTGCTGAGGTTCAGAATTCCCAATAAATGCTGAAGATGTGCAGGTAAAGGCTTTAAGGAGTATGTTTGTATGGAGAGAACAAAAGAAGGGCAACAAAAATCAGGAACTTTTATTATGCAAACCCATATACAAAGAGCTCATTTCATGTTTTTTCTCTATGTGATTTCCTATAAGCAAGGCCTAGAACTGGAATAGGCACTTAGTGACAGCATGGTTAAATAAGCAAATTGTGACCTCCTTAAATTTTATGAATGCAAGAATAGTGAATACAAAGTAGTTCCTTATAGATACGATCTTATAACCAATCTACCATTTCTGTGGTTTTGTAAATGTGTTAAGTTGCTTCTGTTTAAATTGTGAGCTTACCTTTGTTGTTCTAGTCATGGATGATCAAAGTTTTGTAGACCACCACAGGAAAATGTGTGCACATATATACTTGCTTATTTGTTAACAAAATCCACAAACTATAAGATGGGCTATGTCTAACAGAGGTTGGGATAGTTTAGGCTAAATATCTGCAAAAAGACTTTTTTTCAGCTCCTAAATGGATACTAATTTGCTTGCAAGAACCTTGTGTATATAACCCTGTGTATATAGGGGTGGGAAAGAAAGGAACAGAATACCACAATTTCAGAATTATCTTATTCTGTTAGTATATAATAGAAATATTCTTATAGAATCAGTTGTCTCTGATAGTGTCACGGTATATTTAATTTCTATATATCAGAATCCTGAAAATTATGGAGTGACAAATCATGCCTTCACATAATTACAGCAAAACATTAATTAAAAAAATGCTTCAGGAGAAAAATCCCCTAGCTTCAACTACCAAAGGAAGAAAAACAAGTAATGCAAGAGGCATTAAAACAATATTACAACCTCCTCTTCATTAAAAACGTCCTCACAAAATGCACATAATCCTCCACTTCAACCACTGTTGAGCAGTTTATGGGATGGTTCTCCTACTCCCCATCCTTAGGCAATTGGCATCTCACAGCAGAAGAACGAGGCAGACCCAAACCTGTGCCTTCCTGCAGGCTATAAGGGAAAATGGAGAAATTATACCTCACCCTATCAAAAGCTTTATGTACGAAAAAAATCCTCCTGCTCAGTGGAGTGTTGTCCTGCTGCCGGTGTTTTGGCACACCTGAAGGATTCCAGTTACCACTGCCTGCAGTGAAGCACATAGAAGGGCGAAAGCCTGAGACAACCGAGCAAATCCACGAAAAACCACCAACAACCACCTCAAGCACCCAAGGGTAGGTGAGCAAGACGTGGACACCGCGGTGTCCTTGCAGGCTGCGGGTGTGACAGGGAGCCGCTCCCTGCAATCCCCCTGGGCTGGGGCTGCAGAAAATGGCAGCAGAGCTCGGCGCCCCGGGTCGGGGGCAGGGGGCGATCCGACCTGCCCCAAGGGACTCCACGGCGGGACCTCACGTCTGTTCACTCAGGGGAAAATAACTGATTAATCATCATCAACACACGGATTTATTTGGCTTTTCTTTGCCAGCTGCCTCCTCATGAGATGTACATTTGTCCTGCCCGCCAAAGGACGAGGAACCGCTGAATCTCCCTCCCCCGCCGCGGAGCACCGTAATTCCCTATCAACATTAGAATAGTAATTAAATCCCCAGCTCATGCCCGGGCAGCTCCGGGGGAGAGGGTGGGTGCAGTACCCAGGGCGAAGGCTCCGAGCTCGCCACGGCCGCCCGCCTTGCTCCTCCTGAGGGCACGGCCCCGCCGCCTTCCCGCCGGCGGCGCGGGGCGGGGCCGAGGGGGCGCCGTGAGGGCGGGCGCGGGCTCCCGGCGGGCCCGGGCTCTGCGCCTCCCCTCACCCCCGCCCCGCGCTGCGGGACGCTTCAATCGCTGTTTTCAATCGCTCCATCGCCCGTGGGTTATCGACTAATGTCCTCGCCGTCTCCCGGGAATATCGCATTGCCCTTGCTTTACAGCTGGAAAAGGCAGCCTTAGCTAAAACCGCGTTGGTTTGGAAGGCTTTTAGTTCAACTCAGCTCTGCCTTTTGTTTTTCCAGGGTGCCACTCACGCATCTTCCTCAACAAGGCACACACGGCGTTTTTGGATTGGATGGCCAAAACCTGTCAGAGAGCTGGAAGAGAAGTGACTTGCCTGGAGTCACAGGACAAGAAAATGAGGCTGAGTCATACACATGACTTAATCTGCCATTTTAAAAGGATGGAAAAGGTGCTTTTTAGGATAGGAACACTTCTACGAGACATCTGCACTCTTCTTGGAGACAGTATTTGGAAAGCAATTGCCCTTTTTAGCTCGCCTCTGGTAGCACAGTTGGTACAGGACTACATGTCAAGGAGACATCACATCTCCTGCGAGCAGGAGGAGTTCCTGGTTGCCCCTTATGTGAGCTTGGAATGGCAGAAGGGATTGGAGCGGCATCTCAGCCTGTTTCAAGGGGCTTGTAAAAACTTCCCCATCCTCTGCCTGTGGGAGGTTAAGGGCACCTTTTCCAAGACATTTCTTAGCCAAGTCAGGAAACGAAGCAGCACAACCCACGGCCCTGTGCCATCATCAGCACACCACAGGAGTGCTCGCAGGGTCCGCATTCGAAATATCAAGCAATTTCTTTAAGTACCAAAATTCCAATCCTGGGAGCCCAAGGCTTTGTTTAAACAGAGGAAGTGGCTGGCACAGCTTTTGAAAACCGCATTATTCCGCAAGAGCTATTCCAGTAGAGCACTTAGGCAGACAGCCCTTTAAAGGCGAGTTCCTTCACAAAGTATGCTTTTATTCCAGAACAGAATGCACATGCAGAGGGTGACCCTTCTGCTGCTGCTAAGCAGCTCTGCAGCAGATAATACCTCACTCTGTGTATCCCTTCATGATCCTTTTAGATTGTAAAATGGTTCTCAGAAAGGTCAATGAATGCACAGAATCTTAAGACCATTTCCCACTCCGAAAAGCTACTTTGGGCAATAAATTACATTCTACAACTTCAAAACGTTGTGTGATCATTAACTGCTCATTCGGCTTCCAGCTGGTGTTGTACAAGAACCTCACAGAGCCCGTCCCATTAGACACTGGCCAAAGTGAGTAGAGGAATCCCTCAGTCTTCTTCTTCCATTTTAGAGGTTCTGCTGCTAACCAATGCATCTCCATCCCTAGGGATGTACTGGAATGAGACTGTGATACACCTTTCCTTTCACTTGAGATCTTGTACCTGTTTGGACAAGAACTAAGTCAAACTATTAGCATAAAAATATTAACTAAAAAAAAAAAAAAAATCAGCTGATTTTTTTTGTCCTCACAAACTTCATCCATGGTTGCAATAGGGAAATCATGAGGGGTTTTGTTGTTGGTGTTGTTTTCCATCTCTGGTCAGAGCTAAGATGAGCTGCAAAAGCTCTGTGCATACAACGGGTCTCAGGGTAGGACTGGCAAAATATCAGATCAGACAAGCTTTGTAATTCAGACTGAAGTAACAACAGGAGATCTCTATTGTTAAAATGGAATTACTGGAAGGAATAGAGACAGTACTGGGAGACTGAGTTATGTCTTTGTCACAGTCTTGAGATCCTTAGGCTAAGCCTCCACAAAAGTACTCAGTATTACAGTATTAGGAGTGATCCTGCATTAAAAAGACACAGATTTTGCTACTTCTAATTTATTTTGAGTTAATCACTAAGGATATCTTATAGGATTAGCGATCTCCCTTCTGTCTATCAAGATGTCCTGTCCAGACCACGGTTCATCATTGCAGCTCTGGAGGAAGTGATGAATTAGAGGCCTGTGCGCATTGATATTAAAGACATGTCAGGTCAAGTCAACACAACAGATTGTATGTGACTGGAAAAGAAGATAATAGTAATATCAAAATACCAACTACAGAATTCAGGAATGGGTTTTTTTCTAAATGAGAAAAGTTTTCTGTATGTCAACTATACAAACACAGTAAGTGACAGCAGTCCAAGCACCACAAAGTTCACTATTTTTATAGGTGATTGTGAAATTAGAAATTATTTATAATTAAGAATGACATGATAAAATTAAAAAAAAAAACCAAAAAACAAAAACCTAAAAAAAAAACTGGAAAAAACAAGGCCACTTTCAAACTTTGCAAAACCTAAACCAAGTTAGAGGATTTATGGAGATGCACATCAGTATATCACGTGATCTATCAAAAAGACAAAGGAGATAAGAAAAACTGTCCATGTTGAAAATGCACAAGGAATTTTTTTATTTAAGATGAGAAAAAAAATAACCTAGTAATAGAGAACAGTAAGACTGAAAGGGACATCAAGAGATTTTCTATCTCAAAACAGTCAGATGTTCATTTGGCTGGGAGAGGCTGTGGATTTTCTTTTATCTTTTGAGAAAGAACTAGACAATTTCAGTGCTTGTCTATCCTTGCCATTATCCTAGTCTACCCTTCACTATGCCATGCAATTTTATCTATTTAAAAATATGCAATATTTGAGCTAACTTCTACTTTTAAAATTTACTTTTAAAAGTAACTGAGACTCTAATTCTTGCCTGCTTCTTTCTACCCCAAAAGAGAAGAAAAATGCCAGCGTAACCAGTTCTAAAAAAAAAATGCCCTAACATGATGGATTATGTGATAGTGTGTGCAGTTTGCTCTTAGCCACTCATGACCTCTGGGGCTGAAATATGCAGCCTTGGAATACGGCCTCTCTCAGCAATTTGCCATAAGCTTTGTACTGAATGTACAAGGCCTCAGGACTGAGACTTGTCAGGTTTGCTTCGTCTGAACTTCTCTTGACCCTTCTGTATCTTTTCCTTGGTTAGCTGTGACAGCAGTTTCCATAATTAACCACATCTATGGCTAATTTGTTTTACTTCTGTTTATCTGTGTGTGGTACAACAATCATTTTATAGAAATAAAAGTAACAAACAGTTATTCTGTGTAGAAAAAGAGACTTATGACTAGCACAACAATGCAGTGCAGAGAAATGCAGGCCTGGAACAATAGCAGAAGCCTTGAGAAGTGGGAGCACAAGATTTGCTAAGGAATACAGGGATATAAAAGGAACAGGCAAGGCACGGGCCTGGAATGACTGGCCTCATGGCTGTGAACAACTCACCAGTGATCAATCAAAGAAAAGCTGTCCTGGACTGGATTTAGGGTTAACAAAGAAAAAAAAAGTCCATAATAGGCACTACATAGCTTAAAATCAGATGTAGTGTGGTGCTGCTGGGTGTAGCTGCAGCAATGTTGGGGCCCAGCCAGGATCACCTTGCCATGCCTTTTCCAGCCCCAGTGTTCCTGGAGCTGTAGGCTCTTTGACTCTCTCAACCCTAAACCCAGCCCCAAACCTAACCCTAACTACTACCCTTTGAGCACATTTCTCACCTATGCTAATAGATACTTCTAAAAATACATATTTTTAAAGCAGCTTTTTAATTTTTAACATTTCTTTCTGCTTCATCAACTGGCGCTGCAACCTTTTACAGTTTATCAGTTTCTACCACAAAAAAAAAAAAAAAAAAGAATCTCTATTTTAATCGCTATTGAAAAAACCAGAAATGCAGTTGGTAAAATATATTACTCTGAATCATGAAATGTATACTTTGGGAAGTGCAGGTCTTTTTTTAAACTCTGAGAGCTTTCTAAGCAGCTGTTGCAAATTCCAAAATAACTGCTCTTGACTAACTCCACATGCATAGATTTTTGTGCTGGAATAAGTGCACCTTGTTCTACTTCAGCTTAATATTAACTTTATGATAAACAGAAGTAACAGACTAATTATGAAATAAGACTGCCCACATATGTAGCTAAGTGGGAGTTGTAATTGCAATTGCATATATCTTTGTTCATTTGAATTACCTCCAAGATCAGATCAAAGTAGGATGAAGAAAGCAATAATAAAATTTACTTGATATAAAACTGTTACCAGTCTTCAGATTTGGTGACAATGCCTCTGACAAGCTTGCATTTGAATCAAAGCTCAGTCACAGCCGTGGTTAAAGTCCATGGGTGAATATCTTCATTTCACTAAGTAAACCAGAAGAATTGACTAAACAATCCTCTGCTCACAGATTAAATGGGAAGCCATTCCCCAAGGAATGAAGTACATCACATGGCGAGTCCCTGGCACCAGGGCCCTGATCAGAGTACAGAGCATGGCCAGGCTCCTACACTGCCCTAAATAATGCCCCATGTTCCAGCTCTCAGAGCGAGCCTGAGCTTAGCTTTAACCCAGTAAGGCATTATGATTTACTTTTCTTCTATTTGTATTCCCTCTGGTGCTTATCTGAAGAGTAAAAAAGGAAAGATGGAATCAGGCAGCTGGGAGATGAGGGAGGGAGGCAGGGAAAGACTGCCTCTGCACAGTGTTGGATCACTTTTGCCATTTGGTGGACTGTCATCATTCCTGTAGCCAGAGGGACTTCTCTGGGACTGAATGCAAATACGGGGGGTAGAATTTGTATGGCAGCAGCTGAACACATTGGTGCACAATAAAAAATGAGAGAGAAGCAACAAGGATTTGTTGCAGGAAGCTGAGTCAGAAAACTTGATTTAACTGCAATAACTCATGAGAAAGGAGTTAAAACAAGAAGATGTTTCAATGCCTCAGAACATAAGACTCTGTGTATTCTTCACAAAAAGATTCTGACTCCTAATCAAACAAAGTTGGAAGTACTGCAAATACTGTCTTAACTGTTATGGCCAAAAGAGTCATTGCTTCTTTAACTTATTCACACACTAGCACTGAAAATCAGTCTGAAAAAGACATGAAGCAAAGCAGCTTTATGCACCAGACATAGGACAGCAGAGTTTTCAGTGTTACAGCTGAAAAAACCGTAATTCATTGAATGTCTTTTTCTCTCCTTTAATGCATTCCAACTCAAAGAAGCTGAATGCTTCTGTTGTCAAGTAGGGTGAATAATGACTTCGAGTACACTGCTCTGTTTTGTACCCAGGACAACATTTTCATTAGCATGATTCAGAAAGAAGAATGTATTTAAAGTGCAGCTGATAGAAAATTTTAAATTTCTACGTCATGGCAGATTTCACTGGTAACATCAAATATGATGTATTACAGGAAAAAAATACATAATAAATGTATTTTTAAAATCACATTTGGAAGAAATACAGCACTGGTATTTGGGACATTTGTTCATTTTTAAAAACATACCAAATTTTGAAGAGCCTATGCTTGAAAAACTAAGAAATTTAACAGTCTTTCCACATTCCTTATCAGTTTGGAAAAGCTCAAGTTTTCTAGCTTAGCCTCTCAGTTGGTATCAGCTTTCCTTTTAAACCAACCATGTTGCAATATGCTCTTCCTTTGGCCAGTTTTCTACTCTTGGCTTTGCCTGCTGCTTCCAATTGAGTTTTTATGTAAACCACAGATAAAACCCCACTCTTGCTCCATTTGTATTCCATGTGTTTGCCAGGCTATTGACCACAAGAGATCAGAAGCAGTTTGTTTTTCAAACCTCAAAACTTGGATAGGTATTGAGTGCATCATCATACAGTTATTTTTACATTAGAATAATATTTAAAGGTCTCAGGAATTGTAATTGACTTTAAAATAATGTTTCCTTGATTTTGCTACAATAGAGCCTTAATTTTCAGTAATGGACTGGCTAATAATTTTCTTCCATCTCAAACCTTTAAACTTCAGAGATTCATTAGCCTGATTATTCTTTTTTAATCCATTGTTCTCCTTTCCTTGGATTAACATGGTTTCTTTGCCAGCCTTACTGGAAGTGAGTTCTTTATGAACCACTTCTCTGCCCATATCTGAAGAAAAAAGCTGTTAATCTCTCCTTCTCATGTTTTTTTGCTGAATTGGTGATTATAACTGACATATCTGTGTTTCTGAAACTCTGTGCAGGTGCACAACTCCTACTCAATAACAACTCCTACTGGGGTTCAATATACCCAGTACTTTCTACTGCAGTCTTTCTTCCTATTTTGTCTGTCCTCTGCTGTTCTTCCACTGATGATTAAGGCAGCACTTCCTGTTTAAACACTCAGGCAATCCAAGACAGAGGAATAGGTCAGAGTTTCTGAGACCAGAGTTCACACACGACCTCTCTTCTTAGAGCAATGAGTATCAAACAAGAAGGAAGTCATAAAACACTCAAATACTTGATTTCAAAATTGTATTCAGTATTGAACTACAGCCACATGTTCCTAACTGACCAGCCACATCTCCCCAGCCTCAGCTATCGCATGCTGCTGATGTAGCAAAAGCAAACTGGAGATAAGAAGCTGAAGAGAACAACAACCACTTTTCGTCTTGGGCATTTGTTAGAAATGACTGAGTGGTCTTGAAGAACATTTTCTAAAGTAAAAGCATCTGCAGATCAGCTCAGGATTCTGAATTGTCTGGATGAAGGACATTCCTGGGTATCACTTCGGGAGGAATTCAAGTACATTTGAAAGGAGAGAGGACCTGCTTCAAAAGAAAGGAATAATGTCCTCTCACCCATTCTTCTCAGGAAGACAAAAAGGTTTAAGTGGTGATGGGTAGGGACTTCACTGGTTTAGGGGCAGAATCTGTGAGAAAAACTGACAAAAAAGCAACACTGAAATGTGCGAAGCAACCCCACTCCCACTGCCTTTACATGAGCAATTGCCCTAAAGAATTTATTTTTTTTGTAATACAGGGTGTATATCAGTGCCAACAAATCAACTTTGTCAGCAGAAGAGAGAAAAAATAAGTCAATCTATGACATCATGCCCTATCCTTCTCCAAATACTGCATCACCTCTCTAGGGTGAGGTGCTATTTTTAGTCCTCGAGTTTCAAACACACATTGAGACTGCTTCTAAATGCTTTCCTTCTTATCCTTTTCAAGCTTTGCATCTTGGGTGAGGAGGTCTGAAATACTACATATTAGCAGTCCAGATTCCCTGTGTTTAGCACATGTCAGTGAATCCAAAACTTAAGGAAGCTTTTTGCACTACTTAGGCACACAAATGAACACACACACACAAGCACAAGCAGCTTTGATGTGTTCCAGCTGTCTGGGATTGACAAACACGTACACATCTGTGTGTAACTCTCCTGATTCCCGTATGGGGAACGTGTATTATAGCATAGTAAAGGCCTTCACAACAACAAGACTGAAAATTCTTAGTAGAACAAATAGTGTTTAACCATTTCTTCCCCATTATGTACCTGGAAAAATCACTGGCTTATTTTTTACTTGTTTGGAATTCGAAGATTTGCGTGTTTGATGAGGATGGTACTTGCTAGAAGATTTTCCACATCTCAGTTCCTTCAAGAGAAATGAAGAGCAGAAAAAATATCAGTAATTTACTATATTGTTAGGTTTAATGCCTTAATTCTCATGTATTCCCTTTAAAAAGTCTGGCCCATCCCCAAGAAAACACAGCCATCTCTAGGGCAAAATACTGCAGCACTAGTGCTAACAGCTCCATGCTGTAGTCATGGGAAAAGGAATAAAAAGCATCCTCTCCTTTTGAAATTGGAGGAGAAATTTCAGGGTCATAGAAGGTATTTGTAGTCTTGCAAAATAGCTATGACACCAGGGAATGTCCTTATCTAGAAAAAAGCAACTGATGGAATTATTCCACAAAGCTCACAGCCAAGTCAGCTGTCTCCAACAGAAACAAGTTTGGAATGTTTCTTCCTTCAAGATTTATTGACTCCATAAACTGCTTTCACAAAATTAACAAATCACAAGACAGTTGTATGTTTCAGTCTGCCAGCCTGGATAGAAAATGACACTAGAAAATCACATGGTTACTGTGTTTTTGTAAGACAGTTTTATAAGCAAACTAATTTCTCCCAAATTCCACTCCCTGCATAATTCCTTAGTGAAATATGTTTCCCCCTTGCCACTCCATGGTGATAAAGCAGCACCAGTTAAAGGGCTTTTTCTAACACGCTGTAATGGCAATGCCCTGCCTGTGGCAGGAGGAATGTGGCTGGCAGCATGGCAATATCACTGGATGATACTTAAACATAAGCAAAGACAGCGATTCCTAAAATTAACAAGTGACCTGGATTCCATCAGCATTGCTCTAACAGTGACTATTAAAAGAAAAAATAAACCAAACTCAATTCAACTTGGTCAAAAAAAGCCAAAGATTTTGCTTCCACTTGTTGACAGAAATGTGGCAGCACAAACTTTCATTACAAAAGTATGTAGAAATCAGCAATTTGAAAACTGAGTAAATTGTGTGTTATGCTGAGAGAAGTCATTGGCAGCATGAGTAAATATAAAAGAAAATGTTTACTACACCTAATTTCAGATTTTAAGGAGAATAGCTTGCTCTCCTCCCAGTTTGTTTTCAAGGGCTCAGGATTTTAACACCTATTCCTTCTCACCCCACCTCCCTTCCCTGCTTCAGTGTACAATACAGGAAAATTCACAAAGTGTATAACAATATAGGCATTGTTTTTAACTTCAATTTAAGAGCACTATAATTGTTTAGTTCCAAAGCATTTGTAGTGAAATAAATGATTGACTCTATCAAAGCCAGGTTTTAATATCATCACAGGCTTGTGTATCCGGTTCAGTGTTCCCAGCCTCTGATTCAATGCAGCCTGTGTGCATTTACCACTACCATTCCTCCCACTGTTCATACTTTCATCCATGCTGTTTTGCCCAAATATCCTTCCCTTGATTTTTTTCCTCCATCCTTACTCTCCTTGCTCCCTGTTCTTAGAGCTTTTCCCTTTTTTGGGTGACAAATAAGCATTTTTCCTTTTTCCTAAGACACTAACAAAAAACATGTCTGAAATTCCAGTGATTTTCTGTCAGACATTTCAAAGTAATTTGCTACTCTCTACCCAGCTGCAGTGGTCATGCATTATACTCCATCATCCAGATTATTTAGGTCTCAAGATATCAAACCAGGAATTAAATCAGGGGCTCATAATGAAACAGTAAAATTTTAGTGGTGGGCACCTGCAGTTCCCATTGACTGCAAAATAAATGATTATTATGGAGTGTTTTGGAAAGTGTCACCACTTGCCTAGGTCACCAAATACCAAATTAGGACATTTGTTTTGGATACTGCAATCCCCATTTTTTTTACTGGCAGATTATCCTTTTCTGCAGACCACTGCACAATGTCTTACCTGTCCCAGTTTCTTTACAAGCTTTCTTGTAATCTTGTAATTTCTGGTGTTCTACACTAGGCTTGACATCCTGACATGATCCCTGGCATCAAGTTATCACTACCAGTCGTTTAATCTTGGAACTGAAGTAGCACATTACTTCAACTGTAAATGAATGAATGAATTGTGAGAACAGTCTGTCTGCTGACCCATGAAAACAATTTCCCTTTCTTTCAGAGTGACAAGATCTAAATCTTCAGTCACTCAGATTTTCATTTGCTTTTATTTCCAAAAAGAATCAAATTACATAGATGTGTGAGCTGGGAACTGTTTCTAAATAAGACATGCCTTCCCTCCCATTAAAAAGATGAGATTCTTTACCATATTTAAGCACTTGGTGCGTAAGTCAAAGTTAAGTGTAATTTTCCCTGTACCACATTCTTCCCTTACATCTTTTCTAAAGGAAATGTCTGTTGTATCTTGGATCTTGGCTGGTGAGTACTGTAGAGGCAGTGAGTGTTGCCTGGGGAATGATGACCTGCAATAAATAGGAGTCCCTGAACAGCAGAGGAAGTGCAAAAGGTGCTTGTGGGCATGTGTTTGAAATTAGGGTGATAGAACATCTGCTGAGGACTTCAAGGAAGTCTTTCTGAATGGTTATGGACCAACTTCAGTTTCATATCATCTGACAAATCGATAAAAAAAAAAAATCCAACAAACCCAAAACTGACAAACTTTTCAGTTTTAGTAACAAGATGAAGAGTGTTGAGGAACACATTCAGTGCAGGTAGCTCGGAGTGCAGCTGCAGTGTCAGATGCAGGTTGGGCTCTGGGCTGTGAGAGCCCCAGGCAAGAGGCCAAGAACTGGCACTGACCCTTTGCACAACAGAGGGCACAGGACCTGTGGCACAGCCAGGTGACCGGACACTGAGACACAGCAGGAGCCGAGGACTCAGCAGGAAGAGCCAGGACTTTGTCACACACAGACTGGGAGGGTATAAAAACCCAGGGCTTTCTTTGGGGTCCCTTCTCGGAGGCATGCAGCTTGAGCTGCTATTTTTTTGTTGCACCATGGTTTTAAGGATCCAGATGTCTGAGACTCTGCTAAGGGAAATCCCAGCTCCAGCCAGTAAGGAAACCTGGTCTGACTCTGGGAGTGTGGGGGGTGGAGAGGGTCAAGCGAGGCACCCGCTGGGTCACTGGAGCTGCGTGCTGAGAAAGGGCTTCAATCCCAGTGTGACTGACAGAGTGGCTTCTGGATGGTCAGACAAGAAAAGTTTCCTTAAGAGCAATGAATACTTTTAATGAAAGCCTGAGCTTCTGTGACACATCCACTTGCTGGCCGCACATATTTGTGAATATATTTTTATCCTGCATTCCTACCAGTCTTACCAGTCTTCTCTGAACTGCTTGTCATCTTGAAGGAATCTGAGGAAGGAAAGCAGAATGAAAAACACTGTTCCTAAGTTTAGAATCCAAGACTTAGTTTATGTTTTATTTTCAGTTTATGCAGAGAGAGAGCACCCGCCATTATGGCTCATTTTGCTTGGGCATTTAATGCAAATTCAAAATTTATACTTTCACAGTTTGCTTTCCCTTGTGAACCAATGAACTTTAGTGCTGCTGAACACACTTAGCACTGTGCAGCCACTTGTATGACAGTTGTTGACCAACCAAGATCATCTTCTGCCTGGTCATGATATGTCTCATATTTGCATCCCTTTCTACCCCAGAGAACACCACAGAATTAGGACAGGAAACCAAAACCAACCAGATGCCCCATTTATTGCTGTAAATACTACTGTACTTGGCTTTCACAGGCCTCATAGGAATGGGTTCTAAATTGACATCCTGGAGTAGTGCAGACCATTTGTGAGCTGTCATCTGCATTCCTCAAAAGCCTGAAAAGCAACTTCATCTGCATATGAGCTGGCAGCAGATACCCAAAAGGACTTTCTGGGCCACACTGTCCATTGACATGTTGTTTCAGACTCCACATCATCTAAAGACCATGTTAATTCAAATTTTTGCATTTGATAAGAGGTCATCCACAGGCATACCTTTCTAACACAGAGAATTAGTGTAGAGTAAAACCTATAGATCAAGGCATCCTGGGGGGAAAAAAGACCACCCAGGTTGGATAAAAAATTCTTATTTTGATTATCAGGGAGTCTAAGGAGGAGGTCTAGGGAGAATGCTTACCTCAGTGTTCTTATGACTCTCCCTTTGGTGACAGCAGTTTGTTCATCTTGAATCTTTCTGGTTCCAACTGGGAATAGTCCCCCTTGGTGTAGCTTCTTGGAGATGATAGTGTGCCTAAATTAAGGTATAGAAGGAATGGTGAAAGAACATGGAAGAGGAAAGAATACTTAGCACTTCCTCCTTCATCGCATGCTATACACACTGAGCTTCACAGAAGCTCATGATACACAAGTGTGTTTGTTTATACAAGCAAAGCACAGGTGATGCTCTTCTGAGGCCTCAGAAATCACCTTGGAAGAAAATTTAGAATGCAGGCCCTGTTTGCTCTCCCTTATAAACAACACAGAAGCACAGTTCAGAGCTCAAACATCTTGTCTCCAGCAGCTGCCTGTGGTGAAGGGCTATAACAGCACCAACCCATACAGAGAGATGCCTGAGACCTTTCCCCTGGTATTCCTTTTACTCAAATGTCCTCATCAGGAACATGCAGACTTACAGGCTTAAGTTTCATCATTTCCTGGAAAGGACATCTTAAGTGAGCCATGGAAACAGATGACTGTGAAAGTAAGAGACAAGGAAAAGGATGAAATACAGATGTGGAAGCAAGCAAAGAATATCCAAGTAATAGGAACAGAGTGAAATAAAGCTTAACTCAAGCTTTCACTGCTATGTGGGCTGCACATGTTCTCTGAACCTTTGGTCTCCCAGTCACCAAGGACAGACTTGTGGCAAACTCTGCCAGGAAGCAGTGGATTCTCTCCAGAACATGTGAGTGGCTCAACTGCCTGCGTATTTGTGTAAACTCTTTCAAGTGAACAGTGTGGCCAGAATAGTGAGCAATGATTGGAAAACCTCCTCAGAGGCCTGGGAACTTTGCCTATTTCATGCATGGCTTCATTTACACTTTTTCTGCTTCTTGGAGCAGAAGATACATTTTCCACATATTAGAGAGGCCAAAGTACACAAATGTAAACATGTTGTATGTATGTGTGAATTCAGGGAAGGAGGGTAAGAACTGAGTTTGAAAGACAAAGGATAACTCAGTTTGCAGCTGAGGGTAACTTACAGCTTGCAGAAGCTGCTTTTCCTGACAGAAGCAAAACTGTTCTCTCCTATCATCTATTCTGAAACTGCATTGCAAAGCTGTGTCTTGGACTCATCAGCACTGAAACATGACAGTGGCAAATAAGCACAGAAGCAGATATACAAGGCTTGACTCAGCAGTGAAAAGAAAAATAAATAGGGTTTAAGGAAAAAAGAATGACAACTTTATATACTTTTTAGTCAAGAGATCATGTACACAGTGTTCTTTTGAATAACAAAGTCTACATTTCAGCCAAAGTAATGACTGCAGCTTTGAAAAGCCAGTAGGGAAGAAGTACATGATTTGCTAAAAAATAAGGATAAAAACATTTCTCCTTCCTCCTTTCCTTAAAGGTCTGGTTAGCAAAATAGAACAATCAGAAAGTGTTAGTGCAGATATTTAGAACTTTTAGGACACTATAAAAGCCAGCTGTGAAAAGTGAAAGAGAATGAAGAGCCTGTGGGTAAGTAACTAAAAGGGAGAAGGCAGAGGCAAAGTAAGTGAAAGCATGTTTGTTGGGTGACAGAGGGCACATATGAGGGATGAGAAATATAACCTGTGCTTTACTTCATTTTATTATTTATTTAGGTTACTGAGATCCATCCTGAAGACAGAGGCATGAACTTTTCTGGCTATCACTCGGCTATTCAGTGAAGGGTACCACCTGTGACAGACACTCCATTATCTCCAAAAGTCATGTGTATCCATGATAGTTGAACATTAGGGTACTTGCAATAATTAAAGATGCCTGCACAGTACTGTGAAAATCGCAATTTATAGGAAAAGTGTTAATTTCAGAACATTCCTGTGCGGATGAGTTTCTCCACTTCTTTTCACTCTCCTTGTGTTTTCTTTGCCTAGCTATAAGCCCTGGAATGAGGGCCTCCTGGTGGTGGAATCTGTGACAGTCAAGCTGGAGGAAAGCACATTTCTTTACAAAGCAGTGAAACGGCTGTTCTTTTATCTCTTGAGTTAGCTGTAATGAAACAAAGAAACAGAGAGAGAAAAAGAAGTGCCGGCTTTGTCAGCAAAATGTAGGTGAAGTATTTAATATTTAGGATTCTAAAAGAAGGGACATCATTAACTGCACAGCACTGAGGCATTAAGAATTACCTCACTGCTGAAAAATTTAACTGGGCAAGGAATTAATTTCAAAATGCCAAAAAAGTTTTAGTTTATAGGTTTTAAACTCAGTCTCATTTAGCCCACCAGGTGTTACATTATAACATTATAGGTGGCATTATAAAGCCACTAGGTTTTATACAGCCTTACCTATAGGTAGGTAACAACCAGGCATGGTAGCAACTTTCACTACAATAACTAAAATAAATACTCTCTTTGACGTCCAAGGGAGCCTAGAGTAAGTCTACTGAATTCACCAGTCAATGGGGTTTCCCTGTAATTATTGATATAACAGAGAACGATAATAATCCTGTAGTGTATATGAATAAAAGCAAGAGAAACACTATGGAGTTAAAAGCAGCTCTGAGAACATCTAAGCTATAGATTCTCTATCACTTTTGAGCCAAAAAAGCTGAAGAAGATGCTCCAAATTAGGCTACCAAGAACAGCTTGGGTCTATTCCAAAATTTCCACACTGCCATGTGCTACAGCCTTATCTTCATCCTGTCAATCTCTCAGCCTTCCACCAGTATTCTCAAAAATGTCTTCCTGGGAAAATAGGCAGCTTCCCTACACAAGGACTGTAACATAAAGGTTCTTCACCACTGGGGTGAAGAACGGGCTTTTGCAATTTCTAAGTGATCTCTGTAGTTATTGTCCTGGGAGAAAGAGTGTGTGCTAGGTGTTCTTTTCCCCACAGAGTGACAGGAACAGAAGGATGCATACTACTACACCATAATGCTTTTAACATAGTTGAAAATCATGCGTCAAGCCATATATAAATACATATATATGTATGTATTTGCCATATACTGAGAGACAATGCTAGAAACAGCAACAGTCCATTCTTGTCTCGGTATCTACCTGATGTAGGTGGAGAAACAATGATGAAAAGCTGCTGCCAAAATACCTTAGGAGACTGGTGCAGTGAGGAAATCCCACAGCATTTTTCAAGGAAATGGAGTCTGGCAAGAAATTAAATTTTGTCAAACCATGAAGAAGAAAGATTTCTGAAGCAAATCACAGCAGAAATCAAGACACTCGGCCTCCTTCTTTTAATCTCCAGGGGAAGCTTTCTGAACTCTTGTTGACAAACCCTTCCAACTATGAGATCATTCACACAGGTATTATCCACTGTGGGCACCGAGCACAGAAGGAAGCATTCATCTCACACGCCAAGGTGGTGGGGATGGGGCTGCCTGGCTTTTTCCAAGTCTCTGCTCCACAGAAAGAGGCAGTAAGAAAATCATTCTGAGACCCCAGATGCATGAGACAGTTGGGTTTTACAATAATTACAGTGTATTTCTACAAAACTCATCCTGCTCAGCACAAGGAGAACTCAAGTAATAACTGTGCTGAAACATACAGGTTTCTTCTAGGAAAGTGAACATTACTGAAAAAAACACCCCAACCAAACTGAGCTCAGTCCCTCACTACCCTGTATGGTCTTTGGCTCTTACAAGCACCCAGGTGTGCTGACTTTATTTTCTCATTTCAAAATTGTAATTCTACATTCGCTCAGCTTTTCTTCCGAAGTCCTTGCCCTCATTTATCTGGACCTTCCTTTCATCTTTCTTACCCAATGTACGCACACACGTGTGGGTATTAAATGGTGACAGAAGCCACAACTACTTCACAAAGATGTTGCTCTGAACAGTGAGTCTTTATTCTACTTTTAATTAAGGGTGTTGACTTTCCCCCCCCCCACACACATCCCATTACAATCTCTTCTCTTATTGCAAAAATCACTGCTTTCCAGTGCACAGACTCTGGTATACTGAGTCAAAAGGCAACTGTTTTTATAGCATGTGTCCTGTAAGAACCAGATGTTGCTTAACTGGACTACCAAAAGATACTGCAGCACCAGAGGTTTTTCTTGTCTCAAGTCATTGGGTTTAACTGTGTTATTTCTCCGGTTCTTATTCCAAGTGAGCAATTTTCTGGTTCACTTAAGGCAGGGTGCCAATTAAGCACTCTGGGAATGAAAGACTGTTAGATCTTTTTTTTCTTCTTCTTCTTCCCTGGAGTACTAATACATCTACAAACCAAATCAAAATGTTGGTGATTCTCTTCTTTTCTTCTCCTTTTGTCTGCCAGCCCCCTGCTTTTTTTTTTTCTTTTTTCTTTTTCTTTATTGTTCCCTTTTAACTAAAGTCAGCATCTTAGTATCTCATTAATCCAAAATTTTTCAGAAAAGCCCCAGGAAGTCCTTAACATAAGCTTTTTTAACAATGAAGCAAGTAACTTCAGATCGCTATTCTAACATATTGGAGGATTATTTTATAGCTTAGGAGTGGCATTTTGCCTCTGTAACATAAAAAGTGCTGGGGATACGTGTTACATACCCGTACCATTCATTCAAAATATCCAAACCAACTGCCACTGCTACCTCCCATGGAATACAAGCCGGCAAGTAACACAATGAATCTAAATTTATTCCATCATGTGCTGAAAGGGAGGACTTCGCAATGTGCACAGGAAATCGGGATGCTGGGACTGCTTCAAAGGAAGGTGTGTGAGGAGCTGCTGCTGTGGAGTCACCGTCCCTGGAGGTGTTAGAGACAAGACTGGACATGGCACTTAATGTCACGGCCACGTTCACACGGTGGTGGTCGGGGCAAAGACAGGACTTGAAGGTCTCAGAGATCTCTTCCAACCTAAGTGATTCCGTACGATTCTTCTCTCTACACCTCCTCACCCATCAACCCCTGAACCCGCGCAGTCCAGGACGTCTGACCTCCTCCACTTCTCCCACGTTCCCAAGCAAGGAAGAGCTCTCTGCCTAATGGCGTTTAGCTATTTAACTGAAAAAATAAACGAAAAATCCCCACCAAAGCCATTTTTAACAACTCTTCCGGACGATTCGAGCATTTTAGGGCAGCTGTTAAGGAAAGCGCGGTCAGCAAGGCACCAATTCGACGCAGCCCGACCCTGAGCGGAGCCCGACCCGCAAGCCCGCTGCCCGGCACTCCGCCCCCGTCTCCCCCCAGCACAGGAGGCGGAGCGGAGCCGCGGATCCCGTCGCCACGGCAACGCGGCGGCCGCAAACCGCTCCCGGGACACGCGGCGGATCCCACCGGCGGCGGACGGCGAGCGCCGGGAGCGGGCGCGTCCCGACGGAGAGGTGCGGCCCCCCCCCGGGAATTAAGGCGCAGTTCGATGGAACAGCCCGGCCCAACCGCCCCCGCACCGCGGGGCTGGCCCTACCACCGCGTCGCGGGGGGGATGGGGGGTGAGGGGCATTCTTCATCGGCTCCGCTCTTGCCGAGCCCGCTGCTTTCGCCAGTGAGGTGCCGGGAGGGAAAACAGGACAAAGGAGCATGCCGGTGGCGTCCCGTGCGGGGAACAGCGCCCCGTGGGGCTCCCCTTGCAGCTCCTCGGCGTGCCCGTAGGCTGATACAGCCCGTACCCCCGAGGTGCCGGGCCGCGCGGTGCTGGGGGTACCGGCCGGAGGCGGGGAGGGCCGGGGCGGGTGTGACACCTCCTGTCCCCAGCCTGGCTCGGTCACGTGGAGGTGGAGGTGCGAGGGACGTGCCCGTGCACCGAGGGCCGGTGCTGCCTGGTGGCAGTGGCGGGGAGGCGGCCAGGACTCGCCCCCCAAATCGCCATCTTGGCGTGAGAGCTGGGGCGCTCTGCCTGGGGGAGAACGGCCACCTTGTCACATCGCTGCTCTGGGCCCACAGCCTCGGACCTGTTGTTTCTCCTTCAGGAGCCTTCCGTAAGCCTGAGGAGCAGCGTGCGATGCCTCTCTTTGGGAACTCCTTCAGCCCGAAGAGGACCCCACCCAGGAAATGGGCCTCGCTGTCCAACCTGCACCTGGTGAGTCCCAGCACCTGGGTTTTGCTGCCTTGGTGGCAGGGCTGGGTGGCTTCTGCTGTGAGTGCCATCCATAATCCTTACAAGAGCTCCCAGCTGCTTCTGGGGCAGGAACAAGTTCTTCACCCAGAGGGCGATTGGGCTCTGGAACAGACTTCCCAGGACAGTGGTCACAGCCCCAAGCCGGACAGTTCAGGACATGTTTGGACAATACTCCCAGGCATGGTGCAGCTCTTGGGAATGGTCCTGTGCAGGGCCAGGAGCTGGGCTCAATGATCCTTGTGGGTTCTTTCCAACTCACTATATTCTATTATTCCAACTGTACTGCTTTCTTCCTGCAGTGCAGCACCTTTCCTGATCACTGGTGGCTATACATGAAACTAGAAATGGAATAGCCCAGGGAAGAATCATCACCCCACCTGCAGTCCAGAACTATGTCACTGAAAACTTCTCACCAGTGGTCTCCAAGTGCAGGGAGATGAGTGTGGGGGTGGGAGAAAGAGCAGGGATGGCAGTGAGAGGAGCCAGTCCTCTACTGCAGCAGTGTATCATCCAATTAGGGTTCCAGGGCCATTTGGACCAGCATCTTCCACTGGAATGCTAGTCACTAAGAAATTAGAAAGCAGGGGGTGGCCCTGGAATTCTGTGAAACTCTGAGTGTGATCTTATCCCTGCAGCTGGATAGATCCACCCGTGAGGTTGAGCTGGGCCTGGAATACGGCACCCCCACAATGAACCTTGCTGGCCAGAGCCTGAAGTTTGAAAATGGCCACTGGGTTTCAGGTAGAGTACAGCTCAGCTTGCTCTGGTCTGAAGTAACCATGGTTGGCTGACAATCTGTATTTTGACCTCTTTCTTTCCTCCAAGAATCAGGAACCTTTGTGGGGGGGGATCGCAGGGAGCTGCAGCGCTTGCGCAAACGAAACCAGCAGCTAGAGGAAGAAAACAACCTACTTCGCCTGAAAGTGGACATTCTGCTGGACATGGTGAGCCTTTGCCCAACTCCTGCCTGCCCATAGCAGTGGGAATGCCTGAGCAAAGGGTGCTGGGTCCCCTGGAGAAGGCTGCTCTCACTGCACCCCACTTTCTGCTTTACTCTGCTGTGCAACCCAGGTGTAATGGCAAAGTGACTGTGGGAGTGAAGCCTGATCCCCTCTGTGGAAAAAGGGGAAGGTTCACCCCACATCAGAGGTTGTTGCAACCACTGTGACTGAGGAGAGAGAAGCCCAGGCAATGCCATGTCTCCTGTTTCCCTTTCCGCACAGAATATAGCATTCTTCTTGCCACTCTGTCCTCTGCCCTAACTATGAAACTGAGTTACAGCCACTATTCCTGGTCACAGAAGATTAAAGCTTCCATCTGCTGTCATGAGGGGTGTGACATCTATCCTATGTGTAAAACTCTGGATGACAGAATTTCCAGTAAATAAACCAAAATTCAACCTTATCCAGAGATCTCAGCTCTCATGCTTAAAATCTGGAGAGACATTCAGTGAAATAGAAACACACATCTATTCTCAGTTAATAAGGGATTTAGCTTTTATGTCACTCTAAATAAATATTTTCTTTCCTTACTCTTCACATGTTTTAAAGCTGGAAAATGGCTTTTGTGGCTGGAACACTTAGCAGAAGTGCTAGCTGCTCTCCGTGTTTTCCAGGTGATCTCAGTGAAGCATGACACGACAGCTTCTCCCTTGCTCAACAGAAACAAATTCCTTCCTGCAGGACCTGGCTTGTGGCTGTAAATCTGTGTGCTGTGAAGTTGGAAAAGACTCACAAGCTTTTAACTCCTGTTGTTTGCTGTGCATTCCAGCTCTCTGAGACCACTGCTGAATCCCACCTCATGGAGAAGGAGCTGGAGGAGCTGAAGCAGCACAGCCGGAGGAAGAAGTGAACAAGAGGTGGCCAGGCTGGTTCTAGGTCTTGGCGGACAGGATGCTGGGGCTGGTTTAGGCCTCCCAGCCATGTTGGTACTGTGTGGAGGTAGTTGGTTTCACGGGACCACGAGTGCCGAGATGCCTCCAGCGTTGTGTGGTGCCGTGGGTACTGCTAATGGCTGATTTGGCACCACAGCGCTGTTAATTAACATGATTTTCCTCAGAGCACTTTACCTTGCTACATTTCCTCACCGCAGCCCAGCACAGGTACCCTCTTCTCTAAGGCAGCCGGACAAGAGGCGGTGGAGAAGATCCATCTCCATGAGGGCTCCTCCTCGCCTTCCCCACGTACAGAAGCGGGGAGACCTCTGCCCGCTCCCCCTGGGGAGCCCGCGGGTGATTGTACAAACCTCACCGTCTGCCTTGGGCGAGCAGGATGCTGGAGTTGCTCGTTCTCGAGAGTTTTTCATATTTTACATAAAACCTTGCAATTAAAACCCGGTTCTGAGGGTGTTTGTGACGCGTCGTGCTGCGCTGCCCGGGCGGGGATGGGGTGCGGCCGATGCTCCTCCGGGCCGCCAGGGGGCGCAGTCTCGCCCGGGCTGGGTGGCGGGAGGGCCGCCGCGCTTCCGGCGGCGCTCTGGCCGCCGCTCCTTCCGTCCTGTGTGGTGGCGATGGCGGCCGCGGCGTCCCTGTCCCCGGAGGAGCTGCTGCCCAAGGGCGGCGCGGGCAAGGCCGAGGAGCTGGAGGACGAGCTCGAGGAGGAGGAAGAGGACGACGAGGAGGTACCAGGGCAGGCGGCGGGGAAGGCCGGGCGGGCGCGGTGACCCCGCGGGGCGCGCAGGGCCGTGCGGCGGGGCCTGACATGGTGGTGCCGCCCGCAGCTGGACGAGACGCTGGCGGAGCGGCTGTGGGGACTCACGGAGATGTTCCCCGAGAGCGTCCGGTCGGCGGCCGGGGCTACGTTCGACCTGTCGCTGACGGTAGCGCAGAAGATGTACAGGTGAGGGGGCGGCCGGCCGGGCCGGAGCCCCTCGGAGCGGGCCCGGCGGGCAGAGCGGGGGCGCGGGGCGGCTCCGCCGGTTTTCGCGGAGGCTTTGGCCGCTGGTAGCGCAGTGCGGAGCCTGCGGGGAGCGGAAGAACCGCGGCTTTTGTTTAAGGGCGGCTTCTAAGGGCGGGGATAAAGGGACACTCCGGAGCCCGGGGTTGGATTTGGAGGCAGGTTTATGGTTGAGGCACGGAAGGGAAACGTGGGATTGTGCCAATGAGAACTGATTTCTAGGTTTCTTTCTCCTTGGTAGATTCTCTAGGGCAGCTCTGTGGATTGGGACCACCTCTTTCATGATTCTGGTTCTTCCTGTCGTCTTTGAAACTGAAAAACTGCAGATGGAGCAACAGCAGCAGCTGCAGCAGCGACAGGTGAGGCAGGAAGGCTCAACCCTTTGTCCCGGCCCTGCAGAGTTGGCTGGAAGTGCCTGCACCTCCTGCTGTGAGCACCTGCTGGGGGACCCTGGGGAGAGGGGTGCAGACTGTTGTACACTGTGGCCTCACTCGCCCCACCAGATTCTCTGGCTGGATGTTCTAATCGTACAATGCTGCTGATTCCCAGCAAAAATAGTGTCAGGCTGGAGGCAATCCCTGACAAGCACAACCTGGCTTTCACCAGTGCTGTGAGGGGCTAATGGGGGCTGTGGTTGGGCACTGACCTTAGCTGCTGTAGCAGGAGTGGGACTGGTGCTGCAAAGGACCACCAATACCTTTGGGAGGAGGGACAGCATGGCAAGGTGTCTTGTGTCCTTGATACTCCTTAACCAATTGTTTTCTTTCCAGATCCTCCTTGGACCCAACACAGGGCTCTCAGGGGGAATGCCAGGGGCCCTGCCTCCGCTATCTGGAAAAATCTAATTTGCGGAAGCTGAGTTGGATTCATATCAAGTGGGAAGACCTTGCGATTATGATATATTGAACTGTTGATTTGTTGGGCCAGGGCATTTTTTGTTTTTATTTTTGGTTCTCCTTTGGGACATTGACCTGTTCATAACAAGGGAGGGAAGCCCCCCTCTGGACCTGATGATGGCTCCTGTCTGCATCCCCCTCTCCTTTAGAAATCATGAGTATTTCCTTTTATTCAATCACTATGCCATAACCAGTTACAGACTTGGACCGGGGGAGCTCCTCTGCCAGCTTCTTGCTCCCACAGAACACCCTGGGGCACAGGTCAGGCTTTGAAAAGCAGCAGTCAGACACAACAAATGCTTTCGTGCCTGATTTGGAGCTGAAGGACAGTGGTGACAGAAGAGTGACTTTCCCAGCAGAGGAAGGAGGGGTGCAATCAGTACCCCATGGAAAATACTCTTTGGGAAGATGCGTCTGCAGAAACACTTTTACTGCAGCTGTGTGTGTGTGAGAACCGAGGGAGCAGCAGGCCAGGTTTGAGACGATCACATCCACGCAGATTCTCTGCCTCATAAAGTAGAACAGACATCAGCTGCGTATTTTTTTGTATGGAATATTAAATAAATCCAACCTGAGCAGTGTGGTTTTAATAGATGTCCTTGAGGGAGGCTCAGTTCTTTCAGAGCTGCTGGGGGATTTCTGGGTAGGGATCTCTCCATTTCATGCACAGCCTGGCAGTGTGGAAGGGACCGACGTGGTTTTGTCACCTTCAGAGGGGTGGGGAAGCCTTGCATGGCTTCAGGGAATTCTCCAGGAGGTGATCCTACCTCAGCACCAGTGTCCACCGTTCAAGGTTTTTAACTCACAGAAACATGGTGGTTTTATAACCAAAGAAAAAAATTTATTTATCCTTTACATACTTTGTTACAGAACAATTCAATTGAACATACAGAAGTGATAGGACATTTATATGGAATTTTTTTTTTTTCCATTTTTAATATTTGGTTAAACAAAATACATCTCTGTAAACAAATCCAAGACAAGGCTCTAACAAAACCAAACAAGCAAGAAAACAAAGAGGGGCTTCCCCGCTCCCGAGCGGTGGGACTGGACCAGCTCACCCACCCTCGGGCACTGCAGCCTCACCTCCCACGGGGATGTGATCATACACTTTCCCTTTACCTGAGCAGCTGGATCACACTGTTTCTCCCCCGGGAAAGCAGCTGACACACAAGGAGAGGAAAGCAGCCCCAAAGTATTTTAAAACATCTTTGCATATTGTGCACTGATCCATTGGCTTGCAGTTTCCATGCAAACAGGGTTTTTCTCCAAAGTGCAACTTCAATCAGCATAGAAAATGTTGCTGTTGAGATTTATATTTTCCCCTCTTGAAGAAATGGCTTCAAGTCAGGAGCAGAATGCCTGCAGGCTGAACATCCTGCCTGGAAAGTGTTTAAAAACTCTGCCAGCTGGTATTGGTCATTGGAATGTGTTACGAAATAGGACTTTTTAAAAGAGCAGTTTGCTCTTGACTGTGGGAGGCTGTGCTCAAAGGACTGCAAAAGTGCTTGCCAGATGGCCGGGGGTCAGCAAACACCATCGTCCTGTCGTCATGTGGCCTCTGTTCTCTGTTGGGATGGTGCCACTTTTGGTGGTCTCTCAGGTTCGAGCACCTGCTCATGCGTTTGCAGAGCTCTGAAGAGAAAGATAACTGAGAAAAGGTCATTACAATCCCTCCTTTCACCAGCTCAAACATCAGTAATGACAGTTTCTTGCACATGGTGGAACAGGATCCTTGGAGCTCCATCAGGTCCCAGAGGTTGCTGTTCAACCAAGACATGTAAAGATGGAAGCAAACAGCAGCTCAGCCAGGAAGTGCTAAACACAACAAAGTCAGTTCCAAATTCAGCATTTCCTCCTCCTGCCAAGGAAGGTATGGCTGAGCTACAGCTCTCCTGGGTGACTGGGAAACAGCCGGTGGAGATTCCTTAGCGTCTCCCATGTCTCATCTCTCTTCCCCATGGAAGGCAGGAAAAAGCAATTCAACCATTAATGGAATGTTTGTTGGCCAGTGCTAAAGGAGAGGTTGGGTTCAACTACCAAGCCAGGGTGTCTCCAATGCCTGAAAGTTCTGGTGGGCCCTCTGCATCTCCCACACCAGTGGATGGTAGCAATAAAAGGGCAAAACTGACTGCTATAAAGGCTTCCTTCCTTAGCCCATTTTTATTTTATAACTTGACCTCTTTCATTTCACATGACATCTGTGACTGTGGGCTAGACTTCTGAAGAGAGGAAAATAAAAGGGAATTAATTTATTTGAAAACCTTTTCAGCTTGATTCCTCTCTCCAAGGAGCCCCTAAACTACTGGGCGACCATGCACAAAACCTAAATAACTTTTAAAAAATAGTAAAAAAAAACCCACCATAGCATGAAGAAACCCAAGCAGACTGTGGCCTCTCTCCAGTCCAGCAACTTGATACTCCTCAGTTAGCCTGTGCTTGCTGTTTCCATGTCACCTTAGCCAGACACACACTGCCAAACAACTGCTCACCACATACATAAATCCTTGGAGACCCTGGGGAAGAATCCTCTAGCTACCCAAAGAATTTATTGGAAGATGACACTGGTTTTATTATTGTTTCCTAATTCCTGGCACAAACCAGTCCTAAGAAGCAGAGGGTTGTGCTGAGCACCGTACCATTCCTAGTGTTTTGAGTGTCCTGAGAGACCCTTAGGAATTGTAAATACCTTCATGACAACTTGTTTTGGAGGGAGAGAACTGTAAAGAGGTTGCAGCATGCTCAGCCCCTGCTCCTTCCTGACAAGCCCTGGAGGGAGCAGTGTCCCACCAAACGCAGCCTTGAACCACGTGGGGAAATGGAGGCCTGGGGTTTCCAGGCACTCTCCCCCAGCCCAGTTTTTCCAGAGCATGATGCCTTCCAGCTGGCCAAAGGGCACTGCAGCTCACCCACCTTGCAATTAAAGTAACTGGCTTCCAGTTTCCTCTGCTCTGCCCTCAGTTCTTCTCCACCCATTACCCCCAATGTCCAGCGCCGTTGCCCTATTGCACCAAGGAAGGAAGGAAGAGAAGAGCCTAACAAAGGAAATTCCAGACGAGAGGAGTCGGGGCACCCATTATCCAGGTTTTAGGACATCAGGAGTTTGGTAAAGGGGAAGAACTGCAGTGGGAGGACAGAGTCAGCCCAGGTCACACATCAGCTCTCCAGGTCTGGTGTGCTTCCACCTCCTCTGGCACCACCAATAGGAGTTCACAGTTCTTTCCTCTCAGCTGGTGTTTCAAAAATTTCCTATCATAAAGAGAAACAGAAGCAAGTGCTACTGAACTTTGTCATCTGCAACAACAACTACATACAAGTAACTATTCAGATGGGACAAGAAATGGGGGAAAACTCCACTGTCTTTAATTATTTTATGACAGAAAAAACCCACAAACAAATACTAAATTTTCCTTGATAGATTCAACCATCTCTACCCAGAAAATTCTCAGAATCAAGTCAGGCATTATCTTAACCTCAGCAAAGATGAGTCTATATGGGTGCCACTTTCTTACTTTCCAAGGTAAGAAAACAGAATTAAAACCAAGATAGTTTCTTCATATTTCCAAGATCAAGAATCCCACCTTAGCTTAAAATAATTCCAACAAATCTGGGAAAAAATATTTTTCTAGTAAAAAAAGAACACCCATCATTTAGATGTCCTTAGCAGCAGTGTACCACTTAGTCATTTGACATGTTTTTTTAGCCTCTTTCTGCACCTAAGCTTTTTCTAATACCAAACTTTGATTACTTCCAATAAATATGAAAAACAACATTTTCTCCAATATCTTCTGGTCCAGGTTTGCAGTAGAGAAAGTCCTTTTTTATTGCTGAAGAACAATAAATGCCTAGGAAAAAATCCACCAGAACCTCTGCACAGTAGTTTCATAAGAGAGTTACTTTACCCCAGAAATTTACCAAAACTTCCATGGTACGACTGGCTCTGCAAGCACTGCACACGTGCAATCCCTATCTCAGAACAAGTCTAGTGAAGGCAGCAAAGCTGCCAGTAGGATTTATGACACAATGGAATGGAAGCTAAACAGCTATCAAGAGCAGGTGAAATTTTACAAAGTATTTAAAATAACCATGTTGTGTTAAGATTAAAGAGGGAGGGGAGCCAAGCCACAAGGGCAGCATATGCTTACATAGGAAAAGTGATTCCTAGCAAACAGCTCTTACTGCTGTCACAGATAAGGCTGCACTTTTAGTCTGGAAAGCCTCTTGCTGGAAACATACAGGTTGTCACTAAAGAGGCAAAGAACGTTCAATGTACTGTCATGTTCAAGGAGGGAGCAGGGCACAGCACATCTGTTGCAGGTATCACCCACTAATACCAGACGTGGCCTCTACCTTCACCACTGACAGAGGCACACACATAAGAGGCCAAGTCAAGCTATCCTGAGCTCATAGAGACACCACTGCCAAAAGCACTTCCCTAGCTTTGCACAAATGGGGCATCAATCCAAGTGAAGGCAGAAGAACCTCATTACTTTCACAATTTTTACTGTGTAAGGTCAACCATACATATTTAAATCGCCAACTGCTTAAGGACAGACTTCTTACCTCCAATAGGGAAGGATTAGAGGAAATCCTACCTGAGCTCACTTTCACCTCCAATCCACTCGGGCACCTTGAGCTTGGAGTCGAGGTTGTAGTAGGTGCCTCCCACCTCCCGGACACAGATCCAGTGCTGTCGCTTGAGGGGGAGCTTCAAGGGGCCCCAGCAAAGGCTGGAGGGCAAATTCATAATGAAGCCCATCACGTTAGACAGGGCAATGGCATTAACATCCCTGAAAGAGTGCAGGATACAAAACATCAACCAGATTATGTTCTGGTGCTTTCACTTCAATCTCTTTCTCATTTTTGCAAACAGTAGCCACCTCCAGAATTACACAAATTCTCAGTACCTGCGCTTATCCCACCAAACCGCCTCGTAGCCTTTGGTCTGAAGTGCTGCCATAATCACGTTCACATCATAGTTCCCATTCCCCAGCATGCTCTTCTTGTGGGGGGTCACCATGGTGTTGGGAGACAGCCTGCAGACAGAAGAGAATGTTCTAACAGATGCTTGCTGAACCTGTATTCCACAACTGGAAAGGGGCTACTTGCTGTATAATTTGAAATCAATTTTCAGGAGTTTTGTGCTTTAACACAAACTACTCTGTCCCCCCTTATCCTTCATCAAATGGGCTGAGGGAACTAAGTAATGCAGTAAGAATAACCTTGATGTACAAAGCCTCCAAAATCCTGCCTTTGATGCATAAGAAATCACAAAGTTTTTCCTCCCTGACCCCTTGAACTGGAACTTCTGAAGGATGCTTCAATTATGATTTTTCCTCTATTTACAGTTGGAGTAAACACCAATTTGCTATTTAGGACAATGGCTATTACAATTTCAAGAGTTCAACAGTCAACACCAGCCTTGAAGACTGGATGAGTAAAAGAGGCAGGGGAGGTTGGCTGCAGGAAGGTTGTTCTTTTTCCTCCTCCACTGGTAAATGAAAGAAGTATTCAGACACAAAGCTGTGAAGATACTTGGGGTTGGGAGCTTTCTAAAGTGTTGCTGTTGTTATATGATAAAAAAAATATCTGTTGCTGTAGGTAACTAAACAGATAATCCTGACATGAACAAATCTCTTCAGCTTCGACCTGTAAGTTTGCTTAGACATCACTTGCATTACGACAGCATCTAAAAATGCAGAACCAGAGTTCATCACATTCATATAATCACAGAATATCCTGATTTGGAAGGGATCCACATAGAATCAAACTCCTGGTCACAGACAGGACAGCCCCAAGGATCACACCATGAGCTCAAGAGCAGTGTCCAAACGCCTCATGAACTCTGTCAGGTGCTGTGACCACTTCCCTGGGGAGCTTCTTCCAGTGCCAAACTACCCTCTGGGTGAAGAACCTTTTCCTAATATCAAACCTAACCTCTGACAGTGCTTCATGCCATTCCTTCAGGTCCTGTTACTGGTCACCAGAGGAGAGATCAATGCCTGCCCCTCCACCTCCTCTTGTGAGGAAGCTGTGGGCTGCTATGAGGTTACATGCCAAAATATACAACAGCCTTTGCACACGTTCAGATAACGGATGTGACACATAACACGGAGATGTGTGGCAAAATAGCGTGTTAGCCACTTCTATGGTTTTATGTTTCCCCCTTCTGCCCAAGAAATTTTGCAAGGAGGGAAAACAACAGGATGTATCATTATGAAGATGACAGAAGGAAAAGCAAGTATGGGGGAAGATGGGAGCAGAGAACAAAGAAGTCATGTAACACAAATCCAAAGAAAGCCAAGCCTCAGATGAGTTCTGTTGTGATGAGTTGCTCTTTCCATTGATAAGGACTCCATTAATTCTACTACTGCAAAGTTCAGATTTCATACCATCCAAACATCTGTATTTTACCTGCCTCCTCCTCCTGTCAGCTCCATCCCCAAAACTCCTAATGTTCCTGCACGTTTCTCGGTCAGCCTTTAGCATGCTGTATGTTCTGCAGGCATACTTCATCCACGGAAAATCCCTCAGCCCTTCTGCATTCCTGCCCTCGTTACCCAACAAATTGTATTTCTTTAAAAAAGCATCCATGCAGCAGTAGCAGAAGATGTTTTTCTTTTTAATTCCTTAATTATTTTTAACTTTAGCACAATAGTGTTTGATCTGTATATCTATGATTAACATTTCATTTTGTACCATATAGTACTTTGTACAAATGCCAGAGATTAATGTGGCTTTGTGTTAACCCCCTACATCTGTGACTAATAGCCTTGTACCAGCTAGCGCTTCCTTATTTACCTATATCAGTGATTAAGATGTACTAGCACAAGTCTTAGTTTTGAGAACAAAGATAGATTGCCAGGCCAAAGAATGATAAGAGAAGTGCATCGTGACCTGACAAAAATACTTGAGATATTCTCAAGGCGAAAAGATTCACTAGAGGATCCAGAACCATCAGCGGAAAATCTGGGGAATGGGATATTCCCAAATGACCACCAAAGACCCTCAAAAGACCCCTACTGATATCCAAATAAATCCATGGAAATAATTAACATATATGCATGAATTCAGGAAATATAATGCATTTGTAATAGAAACGCAGTGACTATATACTAGTTTCATGCATATAACATGGTCTGGTTATATGACTGGTAGACTGCTGGGTACACACGTTAGGTGGAGCGATTCCCATGTACCCAGCATGCTGAATAAAGTAATCTCAGTTTTCTTACCTAACCAGCTGTGCAAAGTTTATTTCCCAGTTTTCAGTGACACCCTGACAGCATAAAGCATTTGACAAGAAGAAAGCGGTGGACTGGGTAGGGAGTTTCAGAGCAACCAAGGCTGGAGAGGCTACAGACAGGTAGCCTTTGTCTTCAGCTGTGAGTTTTTCCACAGTGGAGCAGTCTGCAGCAGAAGAATCTGGGAAGTGTGTGTTCACTACAAAAGGGAGAGGAGTCCACAACACCATGGTAAGAGGACAAGCTGTTAATACCCACCATGGGGGTGTACTTTACTAATCACAGAGCTAGAACCTGCTTGTCACAGCTCTTCCAGCGTCTCCATAAAGCGAGATCACTTGGCTATGGCTAACTGCTCAAGATCATTGCTTCAAACCTACCAACTCTCCTGAGCGCCAGCGAGCAAGGAAAACCTTACAATTCAGAGAGCCCTTTGGGCTGCAGAAGCACCCTCTCATGGTACCATTTTCCAGAGACAAGTTTATTCAAGAGCTGAAAGAATAGATCTATCTTTGCTCCTTCACGTAACTTCCAGAGCCCCAGAAATGCAATGAGGTGACCGGCATGGGCAACAAAAAACTGGAACCTGTGAGCAAACTTGCCCCAAGAACCACCTCAACATTCTGAACCACACATACCTAAGCAGAGTCCACAATCATCAGCTGAAAGATTCTGATTAGGCAAGGAATTATATTGTTGTTCTGTTTTTTTTAATCTAGCTACTGAGGTGAGGAAGACTGACAAAGCTGGACAGAAATCCAGGTAATAATCCTCTTAATCTTTCTACATCAGAAACTTTCATCAACATGTTGTCTTAACACAAGATTCCTACATGCAGTTGTCTTTCCTAATCAGTTCTCAATATGCAGACTCCAGTGAAGCGAAGAGATTTTGTTTGTATCTCCATGCAACACTTGGAACATGCAATCATACTTCCTGCAACAAAAGCCAGAGGAACATCAAAAAGGTATTTCTTGTTTTAGAGGAAAGAAGAGGAAAAGAATACAAAATCAGAGGGGTGCCCAGACCAAGTTTTGGCATATGCTTGAGATGATAATCATCAGACTACCCTGGCCTTACACAATAGGATGCAGCAAAAGGGAAGCTAATGATTAAGCAATGTGGTTCAATCATTCTCCAAAGAATGTGGTAAAAGCTAGAGAGCTTAAGTTTATTTCTGATTTTGTTACTTTGTCAACACCGGGTTTAAAAATCAGACCTCAACATTTTTGCAGGTTATTAAAAATATTCATCAGTCCTTTATCAATACATAGAATATGAGTAGAACACAGGAAAAGACATATAAAGGGCAACTAAATTCACACTTCTTAAAGGAAAGTCAAAGAGCTACACAGAAGTAGTCACCCAACAGAAAGAGAAAGGCAGTGGCAATTCTTATGCGTAGCTTATAGATCATCTAGTTCCAAGAGGAACATCCATGTGTATTTCCATACTACCATGGGGCTGAATCAATCTGTGTATCTTGATCCGAATATTAGGATGGAACAACTCCAGGTTGGAATAAAAGACAAACTCTCCCTTCCAGGGAAAGAGGTCCAACAAGATTAATATCCAGTCTTTTTCTGGGAGGTTTCATGCTGCACACTAATTCTGTCTCACCAAATGCAATGAAAGCCAACTAATTAGATCATCACACTCCTTCTACCACATGAACTGCCTTTGTTTGCTTCAGGCCAAGAGCAATCCAGCTGTGATTAAGATTCTGACAATTGCTGCTCTGGAACAAAACCACAGTGTGTTTACGCTGGACAAAGAGTGCCTTGAGCCTGCCATGGACCAGCTCCACTCCACCAGCAGGAGTTTTATCTACAAAGCCATAATAAATAGCATTTCAATCTGACACTTGCTATTGTCCTTCACCACATTATTTTGCCAAAGACAGGCATGAGTTTGATGAGTCAAGCACCAGTTTCATAAATTTGCCAGTTTTCAGGAGAGCAGCAACAGGCCCACAGCTCCCTGCTCATCAGCACAGGCTACAATGACTGCCGCATCCCACGGCACGTGCTGCCGTGATGTGGGGTCTCCTACCTATAAAAAACACGAGATGCTGGCAACTGCTGGTAACAGGTATTCACCCATAACTTACATAATGTTTACAATGTCTCCAGGTTGAGTTATCAGAGGAGAGCTCTTTTCCTATATCATCACTTAGCTTCATCAGTGGTGGGTCACCAGAACTTACAGAGGCTCACACAGGAGAACTTCCATAAAGCATCAAAACGCCATAAAATAAACACTGAGCAAAATATGAGCTATGGCACAGGCCACGTTAATAATTTATATTCATCCCTGTAAAAGTCAAACCCACTTTATTCATTATCTGAAGCTGCTGGGAAACATCTAGCAATGCCACAGGAAACAGGCATCCAGCTACTGAAATTAAACCCAGTTTAAAAGAGTACAGAGAGTCTTGATGCATGTAAAAAAAAAAGCCCATAGTGTTTGAAGAACGTCACTGAACCTCTTGAATAAGGAGTCACTCATTTGGCAGAACTTCTAATTTCTAAAAATCTTGCATGTGTTGCAGTACTAAGTCAGTAAGTTTTTATGATGACCTGTTAGTCATTCTTGCCACCTTCATTCTCCCAAGGTAATCCTCAAATCCATTACTAACATCTAGGTAGTTTATTTACACAAGGCAGGACAAAAATACAGAAGACAGGTAGAAGAGGCAGTAAGCTGAGAAGAGAGGAAGACAGCACTCCAACCACATGATGGCATCTGCAATAAAGCTCTGGGACCCAAAACTGGGAGCCAGAAACAGCTAAGAAACAAGTAAAATGAGAATTTCTGCATGGAGGGGAAAAAAAAAAAAAGGCTGGGGTTAAAAAAATAAGATACATTCAGCTCAAAGCAGTGGCACAGTCCAAATCCCACCTTTTCTTTCCATTTCCCCCAGGTAACACCCAAAAATTCCTCCCATCAGCAGAGGACAAGGGGAAGCTAATGCCAGTACAGAGAGCATCCTACCTCTGGAAAATCTCCTGCAGGGTTTCCCTAGTGAAGGCGTTGCTGTCCTGGAAGACATTGTTGAGGGCATGGAGGGCACACAGCTCCCTGCGTTGCTTCTCATGGTAAATATGCTGTGGTGGTAGCTGGGATGGCTCTGGCGATTCCGATTTGGTCTTGTCACCTTTCCATGGCACACAACTCATTTTCTCGATGGGTGGATAGGGAGTAGGTGGTGAAAAATGAAGGAGGCTAAAGTTCCTGCCTCCACAGTCACAACAGTCCACTGCCCCTTTTGTGGGCTAGTGCTGCTTCCAGCATACAAATCCTCCTCTTGTGCTTCAGTTTATTCAGTAATTGCCTCTGACAGCTGGTTTTAAAAACCACATGAAGATCTGCAACCTCCCTCTTCTCATACCCCATAAAATGTAGTATTTCCCTCCCCTCCACATAAAAGAACAATTTTGAAATGTCAAAATATATGGTTCTCCTTAGTGTCAAGATACCGGCTGGAATTTATCACATCGCTCCTTTTCTTCCATCTCCTTTGGTCTACAGTGCCACTAAAAAAGGTACCCAGACCACGTAAATAGGAGAGACCCACCCCCAAACTGCCAAAGGGAAGAAGAAGGCCAGCGCTTGGTACTGCCTATAGAAGCGCAGGGTGGTTAAGCACTTATCAGCTGCATTCCTCCATTCCTTTGGGAACGACTGAATCCTGGCAGGAAGATGCCAACAGCTCGGGAAAGGAAAGCACTTCTTGCTAGGCCACGAGAAACCAAAGTCGAGGCTGCGGGGAAGGCGATTCCTCACAGGTCACCCTGCGCTCCGACAAAGGGAAGTCTCCGTTAGCAACCAGAGGCAGCACAAAGCCCGTGGGAGCGAGGGTAGGGCAGGCGGGACCAGCCCCACGGCCTGCTTCGCACCTTTCCACCCCGCCCCTCCCCACCCTACGCCCTCGCAACCACCACCACCACCAAAACAACAACAACAGCAACCCAAGCGGGAGCCGCTTCCCACGACCAAGGCCCAGCGACCCCCGCAGCCCACCGCGCTGAGGAGAGTCCCCCGTCTAACCCCCACCCAACCCTTCGGGGCTCGCTGCCGGGCCGAGACGCCCGCCCTTCCCCTCGGGAAGGTTGGAGGGGCCCCGCCGGGACGGGCCAGGCCGGTCGGGTCCCGCCGCCGCCTCCTCACCGCCCGCTCGGCCCCTCGGGCCGCCCCGCGCCGCCGGCGCACGCGCGCGCCGGGCCCCGCTCGCGCCACTCTCGCTCGCTCGCGCACGCACGCACACACGCGCGCGCGCCCCCCCGCCCCCCCGCACGCGCCAACGTCGGTCACGCCCCCCTCTGACGTCAGCGGTAAAACCAGCCGGTACACAAGCGAAGGCGGTCTCACCGCCCGCTGAATAAACAAATGTAAATCCTCCCTCGGCTTCCTTGTGTGCCACAGGTTGGCGCTTGCGACGGTGGTGCCACAAGCATGCGTGTGGCCAGGCAGAGGAGCAGGACAGGCAGCTTTCTCCGTCGCCCTGCAAGAGTCACCTGCCAGTCCGCAGAGCCCCCTCAGCCAGAGGGGTTTCCTCCTTGGTGCTGGTGTCCTGCCTGGCGGCCCCCGCCGGCAGTCTGAGCACTGTGGGCTCGCATGGCGGGCAGGCGTAGGGCTTTCCTCCCGAGAGCCCGGGGCAGGAGGGGCGGCGGGGTCCTTTACCAACGCCGGGAGCTGGTACGGGTCGTGACAGCAGGTCCCGCGGACTGCAGGCGCACCAGCCGCGCTCCCACCCTGTTCCATTGGCTGACACAACTATCAATGACAAACCTCCTCTTTCTCACTGGCTAGCCCGAGAGAATACCCACCCCACCAGGGCGGTCTCTGTTGCAGCACTTAGTCCCACCCAGGCCTTTGAGATCCCTTATTCGATTGGCTGTCAAGGTTGTTTGTCACGAAGCTCAGCTCTTCTATTGGTCAGCCGGCCCCGGACACGTCGAGCGGGCTCTGTTGTGTGTGTATGTGTAGAAAACAAGCCGAGCTGGCAGTGCTTCTCCCATTGGCTTCGCGCGCTTCGGGGGGGCGTGGCCTCTCCTCATGAATAACCACGACTCCACCCGCTGTTCCCATGACAACATGCAAATTTAGCCGCTGCGCCGTCACTGATTGGCGGGCGCCGCCTTGGCGGGCCTGGGGGCGGTGCCGGGGCGGAGAGCCGGGCAGGGAAGGGAAGATGGCGGCGGCGGAGCGGAGCAGATCCCCGGTTCCTGGGGGGTCCCCGGTGCCGGCCTGTATGTTCGCCCCGGAGCCCGGCTCCCCGGGCGGACGGCCTCGCGTGGCGGCGGCTGCCTGTCCCCTCCGCGCAGCCTTCGACGGTGAGGACGGCGAGGCGCTCAACGGCGAGCCCGAGATCGACCTCACCAGTAAGGTAGGCCCGGCGGGGGGGCGGGCGGCGGCGAGCGCCATCACCCCGCCGGGCCCCCGCTGCTCTCGTCCCTGCCGGTCGGCCGTGCGCGGGGGCTGCCCCCCGAACCTGACCGCTCCCCGCACCTCAGGAGAGCGAGAGGCTGGGGCCCGCCTGTCTCCGCCGGGGCGGGAGGCTCCCCTGAGCGCTCCCCCGGCCCCAGCATCACCTGGGCGGGCGGCAGAGCCAGCGGTGCCGTGTGGAGGCGGCCGGGAGAGGCGCAGTAAAGTTGTCCCGTACCCCGGCCGGGACAGGAGGGTGGCTGGCAGGTGCTCCGCCCTGCGCCTCCCCCGCCTCGGCTGCCCGGGGGGAATGGCAGCCCGCAGCCGGTGTAGCATCCTCAGGAAGCGCAGGGTTTGGAGCTGTCAGCTGCTGCAACGTCCCGCTGACGTTCGCCCTCCGCGCTGGGTCTTGTAGTTATCTCTGCTGCCAGTTGTACTAGTTCCTGGGACTTTCTCCACAATCTTAAAAGGAGGTCGGAGCTTGTAACTTTTGAGCACAGGAGCCCAGTGACAAGGGTGCCTTGCTCTTGCAAACAGGGTTAAGTCAACGCAGAAAGGGCTTGTTCAGCTTGTGCAGCTCCTTTCTAGGATCCTAGTGACAAAACTGCGTGGTGGTCTTGTTTCTGTCAGAACCAGTTCTCATTTCTATCTTGTAGGAAGGTACATTGTAGTAATATGTGTGTGCCAGAGCCTGCCACAGACTACATTAACTGCCTTCTGTCACTGTCTTTTATTTTTTTCCCTAATTGGTTGATCTTTTAACTGCATGCCTTTTGCTGCCACGGGTTTGGTGTACTGTGGTGCTATCTCCTGCTCTAAAGTCTCCTGAAAACTTAATTTGCTTCACTTGTAATTATGTGATCCAGAAGTCAGCATAGCTGGTGTTTACTCCTACACCTTCTGTCATCCCTTCTCTTCATGCTTCCAACTTAAGTTGTGCCAGAGTCCTGGACTTTCTTGCCCTCTATGCACAGGGAAAAGGGAAGAGGAATTCTCTGTGGATATGGAAACTTTTTTTTTTGTTAACAGATATTTTACAATGTGGTACTGTATTAAAGGAAATGCTATGAAGATGTTTTGTAAGATAGTAAAGAATGGAAATCAAGTATCTATTGATTGTGCCTTAATGAGCTGGACAAGATTTTTATACAGGATGCCAATATTGATCTATGCTTTGTCTTGGATGTGACTGCTGTGGAAGAGGGCCATGGAAGATGCCAAAGACTGCATCACTGATTCTTGACAGCCAGGAACCTGACCAAAACTCCAGCAAAGAGAGAAGAGTGCTTTTCTCTCACAGACTCACATTTGTTGTGTCAGTCTGTCTTCCATTCCTAGAAATCTGTGGGTGCTGTGGAGGTGGTAGGTAAGCAATTTTTCACCTTTATTACAATTTACATTTTCATAGAGCATTGTGCACCTGCTGTCTTTTCCCTGGACTTTTCATTCATCCCCATCTTGGATAAGAGCTAAAATTGTGAGCTCTGCTCCATCTTTCAAAGTTAAGATCCCACTGTGTGCTCAAAACAGCAATCCCATATGGTGAGAATGCAATAGCTAACCTGTGCCTCTGTGACCCCCCTCCCCCATCTTTTCTGTCCTCTCAGTTGAATTGTTCCACTCCAATCCCTACTTAAAATGGGGACTCTCATTATAATCAGTTTGTTTGATAGTTGCTAGTTCTATCCTGGTCCTTCTGACCTTCCCCCTGGCTGTGTTAATACTTTCCTCCCAGTCCTTTCGCTGTGCATAAGGTGAACTTATTTAGGGAGAAACACCTTGGGATTCTGTTAGCAAGTGCACCTTGTCAGCTGGTCAGGGAAACAGTTCTGTTCATCAGCACAAATTCATTATCATGTTGATCTTAATGGGTGTTTGTTTTCCCTTCAATGCCAGCACACTGTAGCAGTAATCAACTTTCAGGTCAAAAACCATAGCACACAAAGCTATTAGTGAAACTGATACTTAAAATATTAGATCTACATTGACAACAGAACATAATTGCACCTGAACAATGTATGTCTACAGGGCATAGAAAACAAAATATGACATTACACAAGGTACTTTTCCCCCAGCTTCTTGATGGCTGATGGTGGCTTTCCAGCCATGCAAAATGTCAGGCTCTGGTTTTCCAATAAACAGCAGCACTGTGTACCACACAGTATTTGGTTTACCCCTTATAGTTTGTCTGCCTCGTGGAGGCAGGCAAAGCCACCTCTCCCCAGAGACTGGGAAGGGACTTGAGAGGTGGCATTTTGGACTTGTGAGATGTTTCTTTCTGCTGTCTTAAGAATAAAACAATAACAGGTTGTTACTTTTTTGCCCTATAGGAAACCTGAGGTTGCTAGACCCGCATGGCTCCTACTGATAACTGCTCAGTGCCCAACAAAGTGGAAAGAACAAAAGTGAACAGCCTTTGACTTTGTGAAAACCTCTGAAAAGCAAACATTCATAGTGCAGGCATGGAGCGGTTGCTCAGAGGTGAAAAGCAAAAAAAAACAACAGAGGAGCCCATGGAGGGCTTTTCATTGACCAAGGAGATGGCAGAGAACAGGCTCTCTCCATCCAGGAAGCTAAAGAGATCTTTAAAACAGCACATCAAGTCTTGTAATGACCAAGGAAACTGCACAACTGTCTGGGGCTGCGACTGCAGAAAGAGTTGTCAGAAACGCTGAGTGGCGTTGGAAGGCGTGATCCATGAAAGCTGCTATTTTATCTGCACATACTTCTCTTGATGTCCTGCTATGTCGTATGAGCTGTAAGCTTCATCAGCCCTGGAGTAAACTTTGGAAGCAGTCTGCCACAGGAACACCCTTCAGGAGCACTTTTGCATGGCAGTGAAAGCAGCAGTGTGGGAGAATAGTGTTGTGAGCTGATGTGAGTGAGCCTGTGCTGTTTGAGTGCCAGCCCTCCTGCCTGGCAACCTGAGGAAAGGGTACAATGAGCTGCTGAGTGCCTTGGTAGTTGTTCCAACACCCCACCTGCTCACACTGCTGAAGCACTTGGACTCAGAAAAACAAAGCTGGTGATGAGGCTTGAAGAAACTGAAGTTAGTATGCCCAGCGCTGGTGGCTCCTGCTATTTTATTGATCTTTCTGCTATTTTATTGATCTTTGTGTGTGTTACAGCCTGTTTAATAGATCTTTCTCAGTGTCTGGCTTGTGCTGGTGCACTGGCCTAAAGAGTGAGCTTGTCTTCTGTGCATCCAGGAATTCCTGAAAGTACTTGCAAAATGAGCCCTACACATCAAAACACAGCCTTCCATTCCTGCTTGGAGTGAGCCTCTCAACAGTTGCTGATTTTGCTCTGAATGCATTTACATCCAGTGGTTTCCCTCAAGAAGAAAATGAAACTGAAAGGAAAACAGAACTGAAAGCAAAACTAATAAGAGCAAAAGTCATTCTTTTATAGCATGAAATAGAAAGACTGTGACCTTGAAGAGAAGAGTGCTTTGGGTCTCTTTGCAGACCATGCCAAGTAGTTGAAAGGCTTAGGTAGGGCATGTGTCCAAAAGGGGCACGTGAAGGTGATTGTATCTCTTGTAGCTGTCTGGCCCTTGCAGACTCATCCCTGCTCTCTGGGACCCTTAACATCTGTGGAAAAAGTTGCTTTGGCAGCCTTAAACCTTCTAACCAGCCCCTGCTGTCTGTGCTTCAGTGTCCCAGTATACATCACTATGGTTTTGAAAGCTGCTTAAATGTTATTTGTGGGGGGTTGGGTTCCTTTACATTCTGGATTTCCAAAAAAGGCCTTCATCAAGTGTGTAATAGAGGTAGTAATAGTAGTGGTAAAGGTAATTTCTCCTAGAAAATACATTGTGTTCACTGTGCTAAGCAAGTTGGGCCGTGTTAGAGAATGTTGGGCAGACTTCAGGATGTTATCATCAACTGAGCAAAACCATATGTTTTAGGCAAACATCTAATTTAGCATAGCTTTCAGTCTCAGTGCATAGTGAAATGGTTCTTTCTGGATGTGATTTTGGGATGTGTATGCAGGGACAGCTGTGGATGTTACTGAGTGTTAGCATGGGTGTGCCTTCCCATAGGGCTCCTGGTGGGTGTCAGCCTTTAATAACTGTTACTGAAAGTGCCTTTTTCACAGAAATGTGTATCTCAATAGCTGCAGCTATGAGGCTACTGTAGTGGGATGGTCATCCACCAACAGATTTGTAACCATGGAGGCAGCCAGAGAGCAGGTGGAGTGACTGATGGATGTCTCCTTGGTCTGTCACTGCCATGCCACCATTGTGGCTGCTCTGCAAGTGTCCTCAGCTGTACTGTGTGTTCAGTGCAGGTTTCTGCTAGAAACGCTGCTATACCGGTCTAGCAAAAATCATTCCTGAATCACTCTCTTACCCTCATTTTTTGCTTTGTTTCTATTTTATTTTTTCTTCTCATGATGTTCCTGCAGGGAAGGGCAAAGGAAGTTTGATTGCAATAGCTGCAGTCAAAGTTTGTTGGTAGCACAGCTGCTGGCCTACAAAACTGCAGCTCTTCACTGCTGAGACCTCCAGATGTGCTCATACAAATTGCTTTGCATGTCTGCCCCTCAGCACTGTAGTGTGAAGTACCTAAAATTTGGAAATAATGCTTATTCATATTCTCTCCTTTCCTTCTGTCCCCTCAGAAAACAGAAGGGAGCATCAAATATGGGAAGGCCTTAGGAGATGCTCTGGATTTTGGTGCCCAGGTGTTCTCTGCAGTGAGGTCTGGTTGGCTTTCTCTGGCTGTGCAGTCATGTTTTAGGGGAGCAGCAACACTCTGCAGCAGAGACTGTGGAGTACCCAGCTAAGAAATTTTTGTGGAGAAAATATCTGCTCCCCTTTCTGTTTTCCTTGAATGAAAACATACTGGAGTGTTCACTTAAATGTGGCTTTTAAACATGGGTTACATCAAAATGAGATGCTTGGTGTTCTTACTTGCTTTGAAGTGTATTTTCCTGCATAAATGAACTCTGAGCTCAGACAAACAACCTTGTGCGGTGTCACAAGGAAATAGCTGTCAGCAAAACTGGTTTAAAAAACAAAACAAAACCACCACAAAGCGGTCCTGGAAATAGAGTCCTTCTCTTTCAATAAAGCACACAGATTGATTGTGCTTGTAACTGAAGCTGGTTTTGAAATTGTTTGCCTGACATCTGCAAATGGATATTCAATCTTTTTTTCCAGCTGGTGATGGTGAGTCCAACTTCAGAGCAATATGACAGTTTGCTCCAACAGATGTCAGAAAGGATTGATGAGGGATGTGGGGAGACCATCTATGTCATTGGACAAGGATCAGGTGAGTATAGCTTCCCCAGCAAAACAACAAAAAAATTATTAAAATTGTAAGAAAAACCTGGTTCATCTAACTAGGCTGCTGCTGAAGGTAATACTTACTTTTCATAATAACTTGAAAATGTCCATAAAATATAGCAGAATATGTGGGGCAGATTCTTTTATCTTATTCCTGCCAACAACTGTCTCATGTAGTGGAGCTAAATGTATTTTTTTTTTATAAAATCATGCAAGTTCTTGTTTGGAAATAAGGCATATCTTGTCTGAGCACACCATGAAAAAACAAAGAATTTAAAATTATAGTAACAGCTTTAGTATAGATGTCCTTAATGTCGGTGAAGGTTTTGTTCTGTCTGAGTTTTTTTCACTGTTCCATTGGAAATGACATATTTTTACCCCACAAGAATGTGTTATAGATACTTCATATAGCCAAAATATATGCTGCTGACTTTTTTTGTTAGTATGTGTCTGCTATGACGGGAAAGGTTTTCCTTTGCTCAGCATGAGACCTTTATTGTCAGGTTATCTTGTGTGTGACTGCATTCATTTGCCTTTGCAGATTTTAGCAGTTAGCATGGATTACATTTTTGTTCTTTTTGACAATTTGAGTATTTGCATCTGATGCTGGTGAAATAATACTGAGCATGCCCTTGCTTTGGAATTGAAATTTCTGAATATGAAATAGTTGTCAATGTTTATCATAAGGCAAAAAGCATGTTTCAAGTGTACCAGATATCTACTGAATATAAAGTTGTCATGATCAGACATTTGCTGTGTTTGAGGAAGAATATGAAACCCTGCCAGGGTTGGCTGAAATAATGGAGGGAGGGAGCTGTGTAACCTCAGAACTGTGTGCTTCTTGGGTTTTCTTGAAGTTTTGTGAAGCAGCCAACATAGAAGAGAAGTCAGAATTAGATGGCCAGTGTTCCTGCAGCCAATATCACAGGGATTACGCTCTTCCCTTGGTGTTTGGGATAAGCACATCTGCAGTGGAGATCTAGCTAGTCAGGCTAGTACCTGCTTTCTCTTCTAGGATACCTTGTGAGAGTGTTAAGTGGTGGTTGTCGCAATGATTTACTTAGAAGTAGGCATTTGTTTCTTAAAATATGAGGTTAAACTTCTGACTTCATTTTGGGTTGCAGTATAGTCAAGGAAGATGGGGATATTTTCAACAGAGAAAGGATCTTGGTATCCCTGCCACTGTCGCTCCTTCTCATTCCCTTTCAGCATCTCTGATTTTGACCATCCCAGATACCCAACTCAGCTGACTGAGAAGCAATTGAAGACTGCCACAGGAAGATTATTAATTCACCAGTAGTGACCTTTCCCTTTCTCCCTTGGGTCTTGCCCTCTCCTGTCCCCTACTTCTTTTTCCCCTCCTATTATCCAAGGCTCGTTTTGGTTTTCCTCAGTCTCAGCCAGCTTATGAGCAAGGCTGGAGATCGCCCAGTAACTCTGCTAGTTTTAGAGCTGGGCAGTAATTAAAATGCTGATAAGTTCATGCAAACTGCAGTTCCTGCTTACCAGCCAATGAGTCAGCCATGTATATGAACATGTACACACAGCAATAACTTTGGTCATCTGGGTGCAATGTGGCTCTCCACCTTTGTTTGTTGATTTGTGGGAATTTTTTACCCAGAGGGGAGATTCTGGGGTCAAATCTATGCATCTTCACAGCACCTGGATTGGGAAAAACACAGTGGTGGCCTTGACCTTATCTAGATAATTGCCACTGGCATGCTCTGACCATCAGCTTTTTCACTTGGGCTAGCTGCTCAGAGGAAGCAGTGCCTCCTTGCTTTTTTCTGGTCTTGTGTGCTGTCAGTATTTCTTTCAAGTGCTAAGATGAAGGCAGTGAAACATGCCAAAAACATTGTTTTAACTGGAGGACATGGGGTCTAAAGAAATTGCTGTGCAGGTCAGACTTGCAGAAAATGTTTCTTTGGGATGTGGTTTTATAAAATAAGCTGATTGTTTACAGTGGTCCCACATTTACTGGCTAATTGTGGTGATGCTTCACTCATGCTTTCCTTTTGTTAATGCTTTTACCTTTTCTTCCAATGTGAGACGAGATACTTTATCTGACTGAAGGACACAAAGTACCTTCAGCATGTGAAGTAAGGGAATTAGAAATGTGTCTTTCTTGCCAATCCCTACATACTTGCTTGTAAAAATCATGAAGAAAACTCCTCTAGTTGAAAGCTGGTGCTTTTCTAGTGTCTTTAAAGAGTTAAAGTGAAGACCATCCCTTTTTATTTTGTGCCAAGGGTGTTTATTCTGTGTACGTGGCTGGCATCTCCAGCTCACATATAAATCCCGATGGGTATGAGGGTCCCAGGCAGGATGACATTGCTGCTGCCTGTTGCAAGGTGGTGCTCACTGACTGCCCTTTGTCTCCTCAACACCACCCCAGATGGGACTGAGTACGGGCTGAGCGAGGCAGACATGGAGGCGTCCTATGCCACGTTGAAGAGCATGGCAGAGCAGATTGAGGCAGACGTGATCCTCCTGAGGGAGCACCAGGAGGCCGGGGGCAAGGTGCGCGACTACCTCGTTCGGAAACGTGTGGGTGACAACGACTTCCTGGAGGTCAGGTGAGGAGCCGGGTGGAGACAGGCTTAGTCAGCAGCTCAGCTGCATTTTTGCCTTGTGAGCAGTGCGTGGTGCTGAGCCAGCAACGCCGCTTCGAGTCTGGGTGTTGGAGCTACCCAACAAAGGGTGTCGAGCTTGACCACTCCTTGCTGATGAAATTGCCTTTTTGTTGTTGCTGTCTCTTCTGTGAGCAAACTGTTGGTGGAAATTTGCCTGTGTTTAGCAGAGGGCTGTTGCTCTCTGGGTGACAGCCTCACAGCTGGGAGCATCTTTCATATGCTGGGTTGCCAGAGGGGAGTCCCGTGTGCACATGTATATATGCACACTGCTAGAATACACTACTTTTGACAAAGGATCCAGTTCTGTTCCAAGACTGTGATGATCCAAGTCACCTTTTAATGGACATATGCTAGCTTATATAACATAACTTGAGAGTCTGCCCAGGCATGGATGGAGAGGATTTCTAACATTTGCCAACAGCCATAATAGCCACATTGATCAGAGTCAAAGAAGGAGCTTAGTGGAGGATATGGCTTTCTCCTAAAATATTTCACTTTTTTTTCAGCTCATCCTTTTCTGAGAACAATGATTTTAATTTTTGTGCTCTACTTAGCGCTTGGTCCTGTTGCAACATGAGAAATGTGAGAGGTGTTCTAGACCAAGTTGGGATTTAGTCTTCCTTTTGAATTGCCACAGTGTTTATGTTGGATTGCAGAGACAAGGAGTTGGAATAGAGACACTCTCTGTGGCATCAAGCAATGTCACATTCGTTTGACTATGTTCTGGACACCAGTGGCATGTTTCCACATCCCAGTCCCCAGAGTCTGGGATCTCCACTGTTGGTTAATAAAAGTAACTGTAGAAGAATCTCTGCTCTACTTGTGGAGCTTTAACATTTTTAAATCTCTGTTTGAAGGATAGGGAGCAAAAGCCAGTTATTTGCAGGAGCAGTGATGTTCGGGTCTTTTTGATCACTTGTTGATTTCTTCAGGTACCATATTTTACCATGCTCCTTTCTCCTTTCCCCTGCAGGGTAGCAGTGGTTGGCAATGTGGACGCAGGGAAGAGCACCTTGCTGGGTGTCTTGACTCACGGCGAGTTAGACAATGGCCGGGGCTTTGCTCGGCAAAAGCTCTTCCGCCACAAGCACGAGATTGAGTCAGGCCGCACCAGCAGTGTGGGCAATGACATTCTGGGTTTCGATAGCGAGGGCAACGTGGTGAACAAACCTGACAGCCACGGTGGCAGCTTGGAATGGACAAAGATCTGTGAGAAATCCACCAAGGTCATTACTTTCATTGACCTGGCTGGTCATGAAAAATACCTGAAAACCACCGTCTTTGGCATGACCGGCCACTTGCCTGACTTCTGCATGCTTATGGTAGGTAGCAAGAAAAATGGACCATACCAGCTGGAGTGGGGCTGTTCACAGCTTTAACAGCTTCAACTTCTTTATTGTTGCAAAGTGCCTGTAGGGTGTTGGAGCAAGGCAGTGTCTCAGAGTGCAGGAGAGCAGAAGCCTCTGTGGACATCTGTCCTGTACTGTCGGGCAGGTGTCCCAGGACTGTCAGTCCCAGACAAGCCCAAGGTTTGTGATTCTTGAAAATGGAAAGATTTATGAATTTTAGAAAACCTTTTTAAAACTGGGGAGAAATGAGTCAGTACTCTGCCAGTGTCCAGCAACATCTGAGATGAGCTGGGTCTGGTCATACAGCCCCAGTGGCACGTCTGCTACCTAATCACTACTGCATGTCTGACACAAGGCCTTCTCTGTAATCCAGCTTACTGAAGAAGGAACATTGACATCCCTGTGTTTTATATCCCTGGTGTAGGTTGGGAGTAATGCTGGGATTGTTGGAATGACCAAGGAGCACTTAGGCCTGGCGCTTGCACTTAACGTTCCTGTCTTTGTTGTGGTGACCAAGATTGACATGTGCCCTGCCAACATCCTGCAAGGTGAGTCTTACAGGCTCACTCCCAGGCTGTTTCTTACCTCTGTATGTGTTGCTGTCCTCTGCTCGGGTTCAGGAATTCCTGCTGGAAGAAAGCTGCTTAATCTGGTTCTGTCTGCATCCTAAACACCTTTCAGAAATGTGTCCTTTTCCCTTGCTCATTTGCAGGTGGTTTACTTATATTCACCATGTCAAAATTACCCTGGGTAATGTGCTGGGAACTCAGTTGAGCAGCCCAAATGTGTTTGCTACAAGGTTTTACTTAATTGAGCTCTAAGAGGAGCAACATACAAATGGAGTCTGGGCTTTGCTTTCTCTCTGGGTATTTAAACCTGGAGGAAAAGTCTGGAAGTTCTCTTGAAAGCTGCTTTCCTCCCTGCCCTCAGTTTGATTGTGATCATAAGCTGTGATTGGACTTGATCTCCTGCTGCTATTAGTGAAGGGGCAGCTGCTTGTTACCTGCTGCTCACCTGGGCACTTCTCAGGTATGCTGGAATAAGTACAGCAGCTCCTTCCTCTTGTCTGAACAACCAACCAACACGAAATAAATCATGGTTTAAAGCAGCTACATATGTAGGCTGTGGTAGCAGGATGGGTGGCAGGACTAGACACAAGCAGAGATAGCAATAAGTAGCATGGGCTAGTGATTTTTTTCTCAGCAGAGTTAAAGCACCACCTCTAACCCCAGCAGTGTCCCATTAACCCATGCATGACATGTTTTCAGGCTGTGACCTATTCTCACTTTTAAAATTCTCTTTAAGCATTTTTCACACCTTCAGAAACATGCTGTGGTTAATTGGAGCGCTGGGTTTTTTTGATAATTAGTCCTAAGAATCAGGGAAGTGAGTGCTCCTGGCACTGTCTGTAGTTCAGTTCATTATTATAAAAATCCTAAATATGTTTCAGGCAAATAGATGCATGTGATCAGAAGATAATCTGTCTGTCTCTATACTGATATTTGGCAATTAAATGTAAGGCCTGTCCATAAGATAATAACTGGGAAGGAAGGAGAACCTTTGGCTCAGCATGAGAAGAAAAGAGCTGCTCTTGGGAGAAGCTACTTCTGTAGCTTCTGTTTAAAGTAAATAGACTCAAGATTTGACTCAAGTATATCTGTGAAGACCAGATGGCTCTTCAGATTAGATATTTGTGTTTCTGTATCCAAAACATTACTTTCCCATAGGCAATCATTTGTTTACAAAAACACATCTAATTGGATGACAATTGTAGAACATAAATGATTTCCTCTTTTAAGCCCTTAGTACCCTTTTCTGTTTTTTCTTTGTTTATTGTCAGGCACTTTGTAGGAGGCTGGTGCTAGTGCATAAGGTAATGTCCCTGCTGGCTGCTGGATATGAGGCTTAGAAAATAAACTAAAAAGAGGCAAAAGCTGAAAACTGGGAGCTGTGAGATTTGTCCCAAAACACTGATTTCTGAATATGGTCCACCCACAGTGTCCTAGTCTATGATGATAATCTTTACCTCTTTCATGCTTCTCCAGCCTCCAATGGCAAGTTAACTGCCAGGGAAAAATGTATTGAGGTTTGTTTGGTCAAAATTGATTTCCAGTTCTCATATTCTCAAACATTTCTGTCACTGAGCCCTGATTTTCAGTCAATTCATTATGAAAAATCCTTTCTAGAAAGAGGAAATACCTTGTAACTGCTTAAAGCTACTAACAGACAGCTATGAAATGTCTACTTCACAGCATTGCAAACTTGTCTGTCTGTTCATGTATGGCATCGCTTGGCAGCAGGCTAGTTGGCATGAAATGGAAAATGGAATGGCTCCTAAGTCCTACCTGGGCTGCAGCAAACTCAGTCTCACCTTTAGCCATCTTCTCCTGTCATATCTGTGGCCAGAGCACCTGTCTCCCTTCGGGGAGAGACCCCACAAAAGTGGTTTGTAAAGACAGGAGATGCTGCCCTAACAATATTCATTTCACCCTTTAAGAAACCCTGAAGCTGTTACAGCGACTGCTGAAGTCCCCAGGGTGCAGGAAGATTCCCGTGCTGGTTCAGAGCAAGGATGATGTCATTGTAACAGCCTCCAACTTCAGCTCAGAGAGGTAACGGGAGTAGAGGAGAACCATTTCTCTTTCAATCCTGTGTGAAGACTGGGTGAGGAGATTCAGAGAGTCCCATTGTCTAGATGTGTGAAGGATGCATCTGCCATGTGGTGTGTTGATTCCATAAGTGTGTTGATTTTGAGGTTGACCTGCTTGTGTTCCCCCCTCTGAGGCAGAAGTGAGCGGCTGCTTCTGGGCAGTCTGCAGAAGACGGCAGGGCATTCGGCTGCCCTTCCTTCAGAACCTTACACCTTTTCTCAAATGTCATTGGAAGGCAGAGGCAGTGTTGCAGGTTTTCAAACAGGGGGTGTTGTGCATCTGACTGCTTGCCAGGCTCTCCCTTCCTAGCACTGTTTATTGAATTAGTCCCAAGATTTTGGATTATCTCCCTACATGTGGAAAGCCAGGTAGGAAGGTGAACTAACTCCATTTTCATCAATTTTCCTTTACAGGATGTGCCCAATTTTCCAGATTTCAAATGTTACTGGGGAGAATCTAGATTTGCTGAAGATGTTTCTTAATCTCTTGTCTCCACGGACCAGTTACAGGGAAGAAGAACCAGCAGAATTCCAGATAGACGATACTTACTCTGTCCCGGTAAGGGGCCTGGTATTTGGAAGAATATTCTGTTCCCTGCTTTAGGCTGAAGAAGGTATCTTCTCTAGAGAGGAGAGTTCTAGAGCTCTTCTGCTGGCCTCCTAGAGTAACCACAATTACTGTTCTTTCTTTTTTGGCATAGGGTGTAGGAACAGTTGTGTCTGGGACGACACTGAGAGGCCTAATCAAGCTAAATGACACCCTGCTGCTGGGGCCAGATCCCCTTGGCAACTTCCTCCCTATTGCTGTCAAGTCCATCCACCGCAAGAGGATGCCTGTCAAGGAGGTGCGGGGAGGCCAGACTGCCTCCTTTGCTTTAAAGAAGGTAAGATGATCTCTAGACCCCCAGAACAGGAACTGCCCTCTTTATTTTTGAGTGTTCTCAGAGTTCAGCTGCAGTAAGGCTGTTTCTACAAACATTAGCTGCCTCATTTTGCAGTGGAATGGAATCCCATAGAATCTCTGTGGTTCCACATCCTGTTTTTTCCCCCTAGGAGCTGCCAGGGGATAGCAATGCCACTAGATAATGATGTTTGAGATATCTAATAAAGTGGAGGTATTGCAAGCAAACTCTCCTTTTGTGCTGGAGCTGCATTAGTAGCCTGGACAGTGTATTTACACTACTCCTCTTTGCTTGTAGGACCAGCTGCATGGTTTGGGATTTAAAAATCAGCAACATTTGATATGACTCCTCTTGCAAAAGGTTTCTATCGAAGCTGCAGTGATTTTAAGGGGATATAGTTTAAGATAGACCATACTTCATGTGTTCAGGCTTATCATGTTATATTAACAGACATCATGATTTTGGAGAGTTTTTCTTGGATTTTGTTGGATAATGGGCAACCAGGATGTATGTTTTGCTTTTAAAGGATCAGTGAGGTAAATGTGTCAAGTGTCCAGCATTTTCACTACTTTAAAGCTTCCTTACAAACTTAAGCTGAATTTGATTTTTGCAACCTTTACATAATACCTTATACATAACATACAGCTATGCAGCTCTTACTTTGCCTTTTGCTGGGCATGGGATAGTATCTGTGAAATCCCTTAGGATTCTGCTGGATGCAGTCAGCCAGGAGCAGCAGATTTCTTCCCTGGAGAATCATGCTAAGGTTTTTTGTGCCTCTGCTTTTCAGATCAAGCGTTCTTCCATCCGGAAAGGCATGGTAATGGTGTCACCCCGCCTGAATCCACAAGCATCATGGGAGTTTGAAGCAGAGATCCTGGTGCTCCATCACCCCACCACCATCAGCCCACGATATCAGGCCATGGGTACATGTGTCATTGTTGGTTTGTCTTTGTTTCCCATTGGTAGCAGTTTGTATCAGATCTAGCTTAAGGTAATTTTGCTCCTGATTTCTCTGACAACCTGAATATATATATACCATAGTTCCTAGTTTTACCTTTCCCAGCTTTGTGAAAGAGAGGGAAGGGAGCTTACAGAGGAGAGTGGAGGAGACTATAAGCTAAGAAGATGTGTGCCCTCAAGTGCCTGACTGTGCTATATCTCCATGGTGGAAAGATTCTCCACTTCCAAATGCTGATGGAAAGATTCATTTTGGGTCCTGCCCTGTAGCCCAGCTGCTTGGTGTGTGGGATTCTGTCGTGCTTCAGGACAGGCACGATTTGAATGCAGCTGTTCTAGCTTATGTGCATGTTCTTTTTGGGGATGGAACAAAGGCAGCTGCATGACCCTGATGGTCTTTGCTGAGGTAGGGTGAGGAGGTGCCTCGGATGTCTCTGAAGCTCGTTCCATTAATGGGCCTGGCTGCTGAAAGCCTTTGTGTTTTACATTCACAGTGCATTGTGGCAGCATCCGTCAGACGGCCACGATTCTCAGCATGGACAAGGACTGCCTGCGGACAGGGGACAAAGCCACGGTGCACTTCCGCTTCATCAAAACCCCGGAATACTTACATATAGACCAGCGGCTGGTCTTCCGGGAGGGCCGCACCAAAGCTGTGGGTACCATCACTAAGGTAAAGGCTGCTGAGACCCACTTGCTTTTGCCCATTAGCTACTTCTTACACTGAGAAGCCAGCGGGAGAATCCTCATAGCTCTGGAAAACTGAGGGAAGAGGCTGTGCTTCAACCACAAGCAGCAGCCCTGATGTGGATTGAGGATGACCAATGTGCTTTGTCATGTGGTGGGTCTTCAGCTGGTGTGAATGAGGGAATGCAAAGGAAAGGGCTGAACCTCATGCTGCTGGTTCTTGGAGCTCAGTCTCTTTCTGACATCTTGTAGCTGGTCCGTTTGAATCATGTTGTGGAGCTTATAGTGTTACCTCAGCCAAGTGGCCCTTTCCAAGGGTGGAAGGTCAGAGGTCTAGGTTTCTTTGAATAGCTGCTGCTGCATTCTTCTCCTTATGGTTATTTTTACAAATTCTCCTCAGGCTTTTTGTTAAAAAGCAGCACTGAACCTCGTCAGATCAGCCTGACTATTTTAATGCTGAGTTTGGCCTCTTCCTTTGCAATTTGCAGCTACTCCAGACCACCAATAACTCACCAATGAACTCCAAGCCACAGCAGATCAAGATGCAGTCAACGAAGAAGGGAGCTGTTACGAAACGAGAGGATGGTGTTCCCGCCACTGGGACAGCAGCTGGAGGCCCAGCAGCTGGGGATGAAGCCCCCTCAACAGCTGCAGCACCACTGACACCTACTGCCCTGCAACCATTGGTAAGTGAAGAAAATACCATGTCTGCCGTAGTTGTTTGTGTCCTGGTTTCATCTGTTGAAGGAAGGGCACTCAAAAGCACAAGAATTATCCCCTCATACATCAAACTCACCTTGACACAGAATCAAATAGAAATATAAGTAGTCTCACAGCAGGAATTCATAGTTCTCTGATGACTGGTTGACTCCATGGCTGACCTTCCAGCAGACAGCAGCTCAGGGTACTGAGACAATTCAGGTTGGGCCTCAGGAAGTGTCTAGTGTCCTCCTCCTTTAAATAGGATTAGCTGTGAGGTCAGACCAGGTTGCTCAGGGTTTTATCCAGTCATGTCTTAAAAACCCCCCAAGGAGGAAGACTGCGCAACTTCCCTTGGCAACCTCTTCCACTCCTTTGACCATGTGCACAGTGAAGAAGTGTCTCTATGTACCCAGTAGCTGAACTAGTGAAACATCTAACCAGTCACAGAACCAGTCCTTGATGTCTGAATGAGAGCTAGAATATCCCTACACTAGAGAAGTCACAACCTAAGTATTAGGCATAGGTCGTCTGCCCTGATGAAAAATAAGGATGGGGATGTCCAAGAAGAAGGAAAGGTTTTACATTTCACTTTAGAGACATTTATCCAGGTTGTTTTGTTGGTTAGGACTTCTCAGTTCAGCTTGTCCATGGAGGCTACTTAAGTCTTTCTGGCCTGAAAGGAATGGAAACTCAATTCTCACTGCAGGCTTTGGGAGCCTAGTGGTCAGCTTTAGTACTGATAGAAGAAAGGTCTTCTTCTTGAGGGCACTTCCTCAGGAAGTGAAGGGTTCAGGAACCGATTCTGTCAAGTGACAGGATGTTCCCCTTCTTAATTCTAACTACATTAGTTGCCATGGTCAAATCTCACCCTCTTGAGCCAGACTGCTCATCAAAGGGAGCCCCCTGGCAGGGGTTCCCTCCCTCTCCATATGCCTGGGGCTTCACACCAGTCCTCCATCTTGTCCTTGTCTTTTTGTAGTGTCACTGTGGTTGTAAATAATGGTCCCAGCTTGCTCTTTGTTTCATCCCTCCCCCTGAGACTCTGAGTTGCTTTTGTTCTTGCTTACGTCTTCCTCTCTCTCCTTGCTGCGTCCCCTCAGCCTGCACTGGATGAAGAGCCCCACATCCGTGAGGGCAATAAGGTATTTGGCTGCACTCAAAGAGAAACAGTGGCTTTGCTGAGGTCGGGTGAGCCTGAGAGACATGCTAGGGGGTGGGGGGCTCTCCTTCAATTCTGCACTATGTCAAGGGAGCCTGAGGCTTTGATTTCCGGTATGCTGAACTCCATGGCACCTGCTGGCTCTCATGGGAGTGAGAAACTTGGGAAATCAAAGTCTTCCCAGCTTGAAGGGCATAACTTCATGGTGCATCTGTCTCTCCTCCTTCCCTTATGATGCGTCTGTCTCCCTCCTGCCTTATTTCCTTCCTGCAGTGGTAGAAAGCTGATCAGTCGCAACTGCCCTGCTGCTCTCTGAATGTATGTGTGATATATCTGAATTCCTGCTGTGTTGATATCTCAACTGAGGGGTTGCTTTGCACTAAAGTCGGTCTTGTTTTTCAGTCAAAAGTCGGAGGAGGAGGCCGTCGACGTGGGGGTCAGCGCCATAAAGTGAAATCTCAGGGAGCCTGCGTGACTCCTGCCAGTGGCTGCTGAATTTCTTATTCCTCCTCTCTCTGAGGAATTCCTCCCCTTCCCTTCATTTCTTATCCAAAAGATCCAGAGCAGCGTAAACCAAAACCCATCCCAGCTGATTGGCTGCAGAAGAATCGTCCCTCCTCCCTGCAGGAAGCGATGGCGAGGAGAATAATTTATAAGCTAATGAAGGTGATAAGACAGAGAACTGAGTAACTGACACCTTCCTCCTCCCCGTGTCGACACATTTTTGTACATCATGGGCTTAGTTTTTATTCTTATTAGTTTTTATTATATTTTGTGTGCATGAAGATGAGAGGGGAGTCTGGATAGAGCTGCAAAGAGCCAGTTAGTTGCCTCCCTCCTCCCTCACCCCTTTCTATCCACAGGACTTGCTGCTTTCCCCTATTTGCTGTCTCAGATCCAGGGGTTATCAGATGCCTGAAATTTCAGACTTGAAAAGGTTAAAAGAGGTTGTTTAGGATGGCTCCATGGAGCATCATTTCATCACCACTGTGGCCTTGTGCCAAATGTTTTAGATTCCCTCCCTCTTAAACTATTTCTAAGTGGATTTAATTTAATGTTGTAATGACTGAAGTTTGAAGGAGATGGTGAGAAAGTTTCCCCTTAAGAGGGGAACAAATTAGAAAGCAGTTGTTGATGTTAAGTTCAGGGATCCTATGCTCAATCTCCTCAAATAATAGCACTTAAAATTTTAACTAGCAAGAGTTAAATGGACAGACATTTACCCACCCCATTTCCCTTCCCATCGTGCTGCTTTTCCTAGTGTTTGTTCAGTGCACATTGGAGCAAATCTAACCTGCCTCTTAAGGCTGCAGCAGCTCCACTGACAGTATTAAGAACAGTGCAGGAACACTCAGTCCGTCCCTTGAGCCAGAGAAAGCCTTCTCACCTCGACGGACAGAAGTCACAGGTGGCAGGATACCTTTGGAACAGAGACACCAGGCTACCATGACCTCCCCTTGATTTTGTTTACTCCAAGATTTCCAAAACCTTTTTGGAAATCACAGGCCAAACTTTACCATGGCAGAGGTAGGATTTGTCTTCTCCCTTCTTGGCCAAAGAGGGCAGTGTGACAAATTGGTACCAAATTTATAGAAGTACTTTGAAGGCTGGAAGTACATGGTAATTTATCTGACTTCCATTGATTGTTTTTTTAAGATTTTATTTTTCTTAATGAGAAATTCTGGCTTCTCCAAGAAGGCCCTGCAAGGACAGATTACAAATTACTGCTGGAATGGTTTTTTTAACCATTATTGAGTTTTTCAAGAGATTGATTTCCCTGCTTATTTTGATTTCTTTTCTTCTAACCCTGCCTCCTCGCTTGGCTCCGTTGAGGACAGGAATTATCCTCTACCAGCTTGTGGTGAGCTCTGGGAGCGTGGTAGCATTTTGAGGAGGAGGTGGCATCCTCAGCAAATCATGGCTCTCCCCAGCAGGCGCGGTCAGGCTCAGTTTCTCTGAGGGCTTCCTCCTCCAATGAAGGACTTCTATTTTAATTAGAGACTGCAAAGTTTCTGTCCCTCCTTAGTGGGTTGTTCCTGTTCCTCACTCGGTGTCACCTGTGTGGAGCTCATTCCAGCTCACCTTGTGACTCGGGGTAGGCTTCCAGGCTGGCTGAGTGGCTGAGCGCATCTCCCGCTGCCAACACCAGCACTCCAAGAGCATTAAGCGGCACGGGAGAGGCGAGAAACGTGCTTTGGAGACAAGGGTCTTTTGCCTTAGAGACTGCAGTGGGTGGAAGGGGGAGGTCAGACAGTCCTTTTCCAAGCTATGTGCCTAAATACCAGCACTCTCCTGGCGAGGGAGGAACTATAGGCGGCTACAACACTAATAGCACCCGCATTGTGAGGGGGTGTGAGGTGTGGCTAAGCAGGGCGTGAGGGCCTGGCTTGTTTGTCTTCTGGCCCTGTAGCAGCATCAAACTGCATCTGATTTCACTGCCCTCTGCTTCTGAGGGGAGCAGAGAGCTCCAGGCGGTTTTCTCTTTCTCCATTCCTTGTGCTCCAAATGAAGGAGACTACCAAGACTGAAAGAAGGTTCACTTCAATTTGTGCAAAGGAGGTGGTGTGATCTCTCTTTTGTGACCAGCATTTACAGATCACTCAGGCTGGTGTGATCTATAAAATAAATTTTAAAAAAGTTTGTTCCAAGTAAAAGGGTGTCTTCTTGATTTTTGTCCCTCTGGAAAACCAGGCTGAAATACAGAGGAGGAAGCAGGTTTGGCTGGCATCAAGTTCCTTTGCTGGCTACAAGAGGAGGCTGTGCTCATAGTGATGGCAGGGCAAGGCATGGCACAGCACAGGAGAGCTGCTGCTGAGCCTCTGCACAGTCCTGACAGCTTTTACTCTGGCCAAAATGAAGTGCACCTTGGTGGACAGTGGTAAAATGAGAGCGTGCGTGTGGTGTGAGCTGTGCTGCATGAGATGTGTGTGAGTGGGTGTGAAGAGCAGCTCTAGCAAATCACTTGGGGCCAGCCCCATGACAGCACTTGCAGTGCTTCTGTACTGTGCTCCCTGAGGTATGTACCTCGCCTGCTCCTGCAAATACAGTGGGGCTCTCCAGGGTTTGCAAGGAGCCTTTTTCTGTCTCCTTGATTGGTCTCAGAGGTTCACAAAGGCTTTTTCTGCTCTCCACAGCCCTTTCATAGGTAAGTGTTAGGCTGTGGTAGCTGGAGCTGAGACCCAGACAGCCTTTCTCCTCCTGGAGACAGGAGGAAAGCCTGGCCCTAGTGTGGTCTTCTGGGAGGAGCCATATGGGTATTCCTCAACATAAGCCTTCCTCCAAGCCCAGGTTAAGCAGACAAGGTTGTGACCCTCCTCAAGCCAGTTCAATTTCTTATTTTTCAGCCTTTTTTATGCACTAAGTTAACTTTCTCATGCTAAGGAAAATTAAGTATTTCCTTTCTGCTTGCTTTGTAGCTGATGAGTAGTTAACAGCCCACATGAGGGAAAAGAGAAGCACACAGATACCCTGAACTGGGCTTTGTGTCAGGCTTTGTCTCTGCTAACCCAGCCTCACTTGATGCTCCTCAGGGCCAAGCTGGGCTCTGCTTATGGTAAGGCAGAGAATGGGAAGGCTTGGGAGGTGACTGCAGAATGAGGACAGCCAAGATACCACAGACTTAAGTCTAGTAGAAGATTTTAGTCCCAAGGAATTGGAGATTTTAGGAGTAAGTCTTGTTTTCATCATTGTTTCAAGCAGTTTTTGCACCCTTGAGCCTGCTCAATGACAAGGTCATAACTTTGTTAACTGGCCCTAGGGTTAGTACATCAAGCTGGAAAATAAGGATTTTCCATAAAACTACACGGAATAGCTCCAAGAATAGCTTTTTTATCTACTAGCTGTGCATCATTCCCAACAGCAAATTCAGTTACAAAACATCCAAACCACTGTGGGCAGTTTTGATATAATTTATGTCTTGGTCTTTTTTTTTTTCCTTGCATAGGCATAAATTACAATCTGTTGATTAAAAAATAAAAGGAACAAAACAGTGCAGCATTTGCAACAGGCTACAGCATCAAACAAATTCCTGTCCATAACCATCTGTTTCTGCAGGGCTAATTTGTAACACATGTGTAGGGCAAACTGAGAAGGAGGGAGAATAGAGGAGGGAAATGGAGTAAAATAAGAGAAATCTGCTCCCACAGCTGTTCTACATTTCTCCTGCCTCACCAGGCTCATCTTTGGCATCAGCTCTAGGATTAAACACCCCTGGGCAGAGAAGCACATGCTGAAGCAGCAGTTTTCTGTACCCTCTTCTTCTGCAGCTCTGGGAAGTGCTGCAGAAATGCTGCAAGCTACCATCCCCAAGAGCCAGTGACTCTGGGCACTCGGCACAGCTGCTCAGGCTGCAGCCCAGTACTGATGCTGAATTTGGGGGCTGAAAACCCCCATGTAGCCTCAGCAAATATTCCTGGGGACCCTCACACAGATGGTGTGGTGAGGCCTCTAAAACCAGCTAGAAAAGAGCATGAAGCCCCAGGAGGAGGTCTCACTGGTGGCTCCAGGGAGTTCTACTTAGAACAGCAAAGACTTTAATGTCCAAAGGACAGGGCAAGCTTGCACTGTAAAGCCAAATGCTCCCTAGCCCAAGCACAGCAGTTAACACCCACGTGGAAGGAGCAGAGATCCCACTACAACTCCATTTGCAGGGGAAGAGGTCACCTTTCCTGCCTCTTGCCAGCATGCCTTATTTACCACAAAATCTTCTTTTTCTTGGGCAAAGACCTTGTCTGTCCTTACAGTCCAAGCCAGAGACCAGGGAGCCAGAAGGAACATAAGAAAAAGTTTTTTTCCAGGTTCACGGTTATAGCTCTCGCTCCATCAGCCAGAGAAGGGTGAGAAAAAGGGAGAGCTTCATCTCTGCTCTCTTTTTTGCTTCAAATAAATAGAGAAGCTGGTCTTCTGAGCCCAGAACAGGTCTAAGCATTCATAAAAGCACAGCTCCATGTGCTCAGTGCACTCATGGACATGACTCCAAGGGAAGCAGGCAGCTGTAGACAAGTTTAAAATAACTTTGGCTGTGGATGCCAAGAATTAAGACTACGCTCAATATAGGAGAGAATTTATAGTCCCTGGCTCTGGCTCCAGGTCAGCTTTCTCCCTGCAGCAGGGCCTCCCAGCAAGAGACTCCACAGGGTAATTTTAATCTGTTGGAGATAGGACTGTGCCCTCTGGGCTCACTTCCCCTGCTTGGAGCAAGGAGACCCCTTCAGAAGGGATGTGTTGCCACCATCCTCACCCTCCCAGGCTGTCCTGTCAAGGCTCAGCAGATCTGTCTGATGCCCATCAAGGGATGCTGAAAAGAGACCCTTCTTCAGCCCCTCCTCCTCTAGGCCTACTGTGCTTCAAGCAGAGACCACCAGAGTGGGAATCACTACCTGGTGCTCTCATGGTGTCAGGGGGGAAGGACGATACCAGCACTGGACAGGGCTGAAACACTGACCATGAGCCCTTTAGCTTTTCTTTCAGTGAAACACAACAGAAAGCTGGAGGCTGTTAACACCATCCAAAAACATTAGCCAAACTTTGTGATGCAGGCAGGCAGGAGGTAGAGAGGCCAGATGGCCCTAGCACTCCTCAGCCTGGGGAAGGTCCCTGTGCATCCTTCCTGCAAACCCCTGCTGTGCCTCCACCCATCCCAACAGTACAGGCAAGATTTACATGCCCACTACAGGCAGAACTCCCCCTCCTGCTCCAGCACACAGCCAGGGCTCAGAGAACAGCGCAATGCCAGTGAGGAGAGGTAGGAGGAAAAGGGAGCCCTTCCAAGGGAAAGGAGGTCAGCCTGCACCAGCCATCTGCCATCGAAGACCCGAGAGCTGGGGGAGCCCTGCAGGCAAGGGGTGATTCTGCATGCTGGCACCTGCAAGCCCTGGTGATTGCCCCATCTCCCCCTCAAGAGCCCTGCAAAGCCCTGGGGCAGCAGCTTGTTGCTAACAGTCAAGTATATACAGATGCAGCCATGGGCAAGAGGCCACAGCCACGCATTGCAGTCTCAGAGGACATCCAGAGCAAGGAGGGCAGGAACTTTCTCCAGCACCCCACCAGCAGCAGTGCACAGAGAACCCCAGCTTCCAACCCACCAACAGTGTGAGGCCCGTATTTTAAACAGTTCTGCTCATCACATTCTAGCTTATCCTACTGTGTGTGCTATTCTACTAAACAAAGCTCTAGCCCTTTCCACATCTAAGCCACTCATCCAAGTGGCACCATGTAACATTCTCTGGTTAAGTACAAATTGCATGGAAAAAGTATTTTTTCCCTTTGTTACTACAAACCCCCCCAACCCCGCAAAAAAACCGACCCCAACACCCCAACTGGAAAATAGCTTCCCACCCCTCTTAAAAAAAAAAAAAAAATATCAGAACAAACCCCAAAGGAAAAGCAGGCAACAGGAATTTTCAATAGCATCATCAAGCTTAACACTGGGGAGGCAGCCAGCCAGGGAGGCCAACAGCATCGCCAAGACCCAACTCAGCTACTGGCAGCAGGAGGGCTTGACTGGATGGATGGCAGCACCAAGGTGGGCTCTGCCACCAGCACCTGCCACACTCCTCTCCTCCTGCTGCCCAAACCATTAGTTTTATGTTAATATTTAATTAATACTGTCTTATTTCCTCTCTGCCAGCCCAGCATTGGAGGGCTGGAGATCTTTACCAAACCAACACCAAGGCAAGAGAAGTGACCCTGTGTAGAGGGGACTCAGTGGCCATGACTGGTGGCTCCCACCTACTCTGGCAGCACCGAGTCAGGCACCATGGTCCCACACACCGATCTCCTGCACCCAAGCCCGCTTGAAGCACATCACAAAATGACACACTCCTTTCCCAAGCCCTGGCCATGCTAGAAAGGAGCGGGACCACAGGGAAGAGGGGCAGCGCAAACCCAATACAAAGTTAGCTTAAAAAGTTAAAATGTCCCATACCCACTGAAAACAAGCCAGGCTGCGCTAGGACCCACGTGGGATGCTCTTGCCTCACCACCCCGGTCCTTGGAAGAGTGAAAGCCTCACCCCTTCAACACCAACTCTTCTCCTCCCCCCAGGGGAGCAGCTTCCTGGGGTGGCTGCTGGCACATGCCAGGATTTCTACGTGCAAAGCAGTGAACCAGATGCATCCCCTCCTGCTGTCAGCCCAGCAGCATCCTCATCCTGTGCAGGGCCGGGGGTCAGTGCGCCGGCTCCCCGTGCACGCGGAAGCGGTAGATACAGGTGTATTCGGGGTGGCCCCAATTGCTCAGCACCCGGAGCTCCACCAGCTGGTATGTGCCCACGGAGTCACCCTTGGGGAGGAGGGAAAAGAAAAACCTGAGACCTTGAGGGCTCTCTAAGGCTGAGATCCCAGAGGCCCCATTTTCTTCTCAGGGGTCAGGTGCTCCAGGGGCAAAGGATTTACCTCCAAGTAAAATGTTTGGATGGGGTCGCCATCGTGGTTGTAGGTGAAGCGTCCAAGGAGAAGGCCCTCCTCCTCTCCCTCTTCTTTTAAGCCCTATGGAAGGGCAGGGAGGCAGAAAGGGAGAACCAGGGGTCATCAGAGAGGGAGACCAGAGGTGATGCACACATGCAGGGCAGAAGAGGGAGAGGGAGACGCAAGGGTGCTTGGCCCCCACTCCTGCTCTTCCAGATCAAAATAGACAAATGGGAACAGGGACCAGTGGGGAAGGATGAAGGGGGGGAAGACCAAAAGTTACACCTCCTCAAGCCCCTTTGTCCCTGTGTCCCCCTAAACTTTCTGAAACCTGCTACTGCCCTTCCCCCACCAGTATTGCTGCTTCTTCTTCTTCAGGGTAAGACCAACCCCCCACCCAGAGCACCCCACAACCAGGTGTGGGGTTTGCTAGCATCCCTTCCAGCACCCTCCCACTGTGTTCCCCCCACCCTCAGGTCTGGGGGCAAGGGCACTCACATAGACAGCAAAGTCCTTGGGGGCACTGGGGATGGTCCCCTGCGGTGAGAGGGCTTTTGGGATGTGCTCCAGCGTGACGGCTGTGGGGCGGATAATGCCAGAGAGGCGGATGACAGCAAAGCCCTCGGAGCCACGAAATGCCCAGCAGTTCCCAGGGTTGACATCTGGCTATGAGCATGGAAGTAAGACGCCAACGATGTTACCACCATCATTTTTCTCCCACCAGCCTGGCTGCTGGCTTGGAGCAACAGTCAAGGCCCAATAAAACCCCCATGAGAACCAGCCCAGTCCTCCCAGTCGGCGCCCACCTGCAGGATGACACGGGGGGACTGCGAGTGGTACCACAGGGGGATGCCAAACAAGCTCAGCAGCGCTGTCCGTGTCTCGTAGGTCTCTGAGCAGCGAGTGTTGATGACGCTGGCCCCTGGCACAAGAGGGGATGGCAGCAGGTGAGCTGCACGCCAGCACCTTGCGGTCACCTCCCCAAACAGCTGGCTCGTCCCCACCACCTACCTGCTGACTCGAGGGCATAGTCAACCATCCCCACACGGTCCTCGCTGTAGCGCTTCAGGGCCTGGCCCACGATGAGATGCACTTGCTGCAGGGGGAACAGAGGGCACAGGAGGGTGACAAACTGGGGCAGGCATCCTGCCCCCACCCGCCTGCTCCAGAGGGACAGAGGGCACAAGGACCTTCCCACAAAACAGCCAGGGGAAAGAACAGCCAGGGCATGAATCACCGTGGCAAAAATGAGAGGACACGCATTTGACTGGGAAGCCTCATGAGAGGTTGCTAAAAATACCCCATGGGAGAGGAGCTGTGCAGTGAAGGGGCCGCACCTAGGCACGCTGCACTTGCCTATCCCCAGGAGGGGCTGGCCCACAGGGAGGAGAGGTACCACCAGACACGACCTGACAGACTACCCAGAATCATCTGCTGGTCCCTCCTGCCCTGTCCCACAGGATTTATGGGAGCTTCCCCCCATCCAGAAAAGGAGGAGATGGCTGGAGCGTCCATCTGGAGCCAAACCCAGCCTAAGAAGCTAGGACCCTGCAGCATCACTTTGGGTCTAAACTTTACAGAGAACACAAAGCTTGCACAGACTATGGAGACTGCTAATCCCAGCTTGATCCCTCCCTCCACTACCTCCACAGGGAATTGCCAGCAACTCTTTCCAAAGCAAGTGGGCTCATTTTTTCCCCTTGGTGTCATTCTGCTGAAATGCTTTGCACCAAACAATGCAGCAGCGCTGCTGAAGTATGGGGATAAGCAAGATGCTCCACCCATGGAAGCTTTGTTGGCACCTGTCCCACGTTCTGGGTGAAGAATGCATAAGCACTGGATTTTGAGGCAGTAAGAGCCTTGCAGCGCTGCAGGCATTATCACATGTGACCCCTTCCAGAGCACAGAGCAGGCACAAACTGAGAAGGGAGGGGCTGAGAAGGAGTTTCAGGAGTCCTCTTGCATCCTGTGAGCCCAGGATCAATATATATCCTAGCTGTGGGGGCAGTCCCAGTGCCTCTGACAGCCCCATGCACACATGAAGAGGGCCACAGTTCCCAGCCCCACACCTGTGGTCACCTCATATCCCTGGGGCTCGGGCCAGTACTCACCTCCTCTGTCACTCCTGCAGTCCCTCCTTGCCTCAGGGCCACTCCAATACCGGCCTGAGCATCCCGTGCTGACAGTCTCCGGTCCTCCAGGACTTTTGCAAGGATCCTGCGCTCCAGAGCCTGGAGCTCTGCCTGCAAGTCTTCCCGCTGGAGGATGAAGGCAGCAGCACCATCCTGCTTGGTCTGTGACAGGAACCTACCGATCCACACCGGGAACTGCGCTTCCACCTGGAATGGTGCGGACAGAGCTCAGCCCTGGAGCAGGGACCCTCGCTTGCCTTTGTGCCAAACAGGCTGGGGCCTGGGGACTCACATCAGCCCGCACTGTCTTCAGCTGCTCCAGTATCCCCTCCACGTGCTTCCCCATCACCTCCTGGTCTGACTTGAGGCTTGCCAGCTCCCTCCTCAGCACTGCCACCTCCTGCTCCAGCTTGCCCACCTCCTGCCGGAAGGTCCCTCGCAGGCTCTCCTCCACCGAGCTGTGCCGAGAGAAAGATAACAAAACCTCGTGCCATTAGGCCAAATTAGCCTCTGCAAACTGGAGGAAGAGGTTCATCCCACATCACCTATGCTCAGCTCCATCTCCAGACCCAGTTTTAATTCCAGTGGCAGTGACATCTTCTACTGCATCCCATAGGAAAGCATCCTCAACTCACCCCTCAGCTGAAGGACCACATTCACAGTGATGCAAAATGACACTGGCAAAGGTCATTTGCTGCCATTGCTCTTGGAACCCTGCTGCCAGCAACAGAACCACAGAATGGGTCAGGTTGGAACAGACCACAGGGGTCATCTGGCCCAACCTCCCTGCTCAAGCAGGGCCATCCCAGAGCACAAGGCACAGGATTACTGATGGTTCTGGATTATCTCCAGTGAGGGAGACTCCACAACCCCTCTAGGTAATCTGTTCCAGTGTGTGGTCACTGCACAGTAAAGCTCTTCCACATGTTCAGGTGGAACTTCCTGTGCATCAGTTTCTGCCTATTGCCTCTTACTGCTTGGCAGCACTGAGAAGAGCCTGGCCCCAACCTCTTGTCACTCTCCCTTCAGCCACTGAGGAGGTCCCCTCAGTTGTCTCTTCTCAAGGCTGAACAGACCCAGCTCCTTCAGCCCTTCCTCATAAGAGAGATTCTCCATCCCTTCATCATCTCCACAGCCCTCTGCTGGACCCTCTCCAGGAGCTCCATGTCTCACTTGTACTGCTGAGGAGCCCAGAACTGGACACAGCACTCCAGAGATGGCCTCACTAGGGCTGGGTAGAGGAACAAGATCTCCCTCAACCTCCTGACAATGCCCTTCCTAATGCACCACCCTAGTATACCACTGGCCTTTTTGGCCAGAAGGGCACATGCTGGCACCCACAGACATCCACCTATGTATCCTTCCTTCCTTTCCTCCCCAGACTATGCTTCTTGAGCTCTCCTTTGTCCAAAACCGGGCCTGCAAACCCCTCCTAAGCCTGGCTGAGGGGAATTCACCCACCTACCTGCCTGCCCCTAACAGAGCAGGGCCTTGCCCCACAGCCAGCATTACCTCTGCCACTCCGAGTTCAGCTCCAGCAAGCGTGCCTCCATCTCCTACCAAGAAAAGGGGAAGGGGTGAGACCTGTGACACCACTGGTGAGGGTGTCCTGTCCAGGTACCACCACATGCTCGTCTGCTTACCTGGGAAGCTTGTGCCATCCTGCCCAGCCGCCCGTCTAAATCCCTCTGCACCTGGGCTCGGAGTGCATCCAGCTCACCCTGAAGGATGAAGAACAGGGTGGAATGTCAGAGCCTGGCCCTGCAGACCCCCATCTCCCTGCACTCCCCGTTTCTCTCACCTGCAAGTGGTTGGCCATGTCGGTGCGGAGACGCTCCTTCAGCCCCGCGTCCCGGCGGCTCACCAGCCCCTCCAGCAGCGCAGGGATGTCTCCTGGGGGTGGTTCTCCCCCTGCTGTCACTGCTGCCGCCCCACGACGCAGCTCCCACCGTGACAGCTCCGCCTCCAGTGCCTCAAAGCGCTTCTCCAGGGACTGGAAGCGAGCCAGGAGTCGGTGTCCCCCCTGCAGTGACAAAAACAGGGTGTGATGCACCCCTCCAGGGGAGTGCAGGCTCCACAGGACCCCTGTGAAAGGGGACCCTGACCACCCATTCTCCAGTGGCATCTTATTCATCTGCGGCTTCCCAGGAGAAGGCAAGGCTCTCCTTGGTGTCCATCCCAGGGACACCCAAGAGGGAGATGGCTACAAGCTGGGGAAGCCAGTGTGGAGCCATCATCTAACCCCATTCTCTACCACTCCTCATACCCTAGAAGCAATTATTCAGCCATGGATCACACTGTCCCAGCTCTCCCTGCAAGGCACTCATGCCACCTGGGCCACCATCATGCCTTTGCTGAAGCTTACCTGGTCCAGCGTGGTCAGGTCCCCTGCCCCAGGAACATCGGAGGAAGAGGAAAGCTTTCCAGCTCCCCACCATGGGAAGGAAGGCAGGCTGAGTGTTGACAGCCCATATGGGTAGAAGTACCAAGCTCCTGGGCACATAAGGATGAGATCGTCAAAACCACAGGTTGGCAATGGGCCACAGTAGTGGACAGGGTGGACATGCAGAGGCTCAGCCATCAGCATCACCAGGGATAACCAGGAGACACTGGCAGGGGGATGCAGATAGACCAGGACACCAGAAAGCCACAAGCACTGAGCTCCAGGCCATCCCATCCCCCAGCTATGGCAGAGGATGCTCTGCACTGCCCCAGATCTCAGGGCAGCACATCAAGGGAGGCTGGCTCACCGTAGGCGGCTGCAGTGAGGAGCAGGAGGAGCAGCAGCAGCAGCAGGGACCTCTTGAGACGTGGGTAGCGCCTGGAGCATGGAGAAAAAAGAAGTGCCTGTATGACTGCAGCCACCTTCCATCACCTTTGGATGGAGGCCAGAGGGAAAGCAAAGATAACAAGACACCCACCACCCCAAATGTGCCTCCCCCTTCCAGGGTCCTGCAGGTTCTCCCCACACTTCCACCATCTTGGTGTCCTCCCTAGCACTCTCACCTGGAGAAGGGGACAGTGTCCCGGTGGGAAGCCGTGCCAGTGAGGTGGCGCCAGGCCCCTGCCAGCCTCGAGAACAGCCACCGCATGAACTGAACTGCCAGGAGAAAAAACAAACCTCAGGTGGAGTCCTGGCAGAGATGTCCCCTCCATGCCCAAGGGTGGCACCACAAGGGGATAAAACCACCACTCCCCCCAAATCCCATCCACCCAAACAGGGAATAGCACACACAGCATCTGAAGAGTAAAGATGCTGACTGGCAAGAACACTGCTGCCAGAAGTGCCCCTGCCAGCCCTCCACTCACCTGGGGAGGTAAACACCTGCCAGAGGAAGGAGCCCACCCGGGAGGCTGCAGTTCTCAGACCAGACCCAGAGCTACTCTGGCTTGAGTAATAGTGACCTGGAAAGGAACCAGGAAGTCACCAATGCAGACAGCATCCCAGTGCATTGCCACAGCAAAGGCTTTGCACTGGGGGTGGCATCCAGCAGGGACTGGCAGCACACTGGGTACACCCAGGCCCCGGGCTGGTCCCTCTGGGACCTCCCTGCATTCCTGCCACTACAGACACACTAGTGCAACCCTACCAGCGTAGTCGTCCTCCGAGGAGTACCCAGATGAAGATGTGTAGGTGTCATATGTCTTGCTCTCTAGCACCCCATTGATCTTACTGGACTCGGTGTCCCCTGTGCCTCTTCTCCTCCTGGTGGAGAGCTCTCCACCTGTCCCCAAAACACAGAGTTCCACTGAGAAATCACCCACCACACCACTTCCACAAGGGGCAACCCAGTCAGCCAGCCTGGGCAGTTGCCCCAACACTCTCCGGTGTCCAGGGAGGCCCCCAGCTGCCCTAGGAGAGTGGGAGGGCTCACCCCAGTACGTGCTGCTGTCCAGGTCATCATCCAGCATGGAGCTACCCAGGGCAGCAAGGCCCCGGCTGCCCCCCAGGTAGGACTCGCTCATCATGGACTCGCTGTAGTAGGAGGTTTGGGTGCTGGGGGCGGGAGAGAGGCGCTTTGTGCTACTCGATTTCCTCCTGATCGTCCTGCGGGAGGCGAGAACAGGCTCATCAGACACGTGTGGTTACAGGGTGGGGGGCGGGTCACAGCGCACCCATGGGGGGAAATGAGGAATTCAGCCCAATCCCTCGGCCATCATCACTTCCCTCCACACCGGATGGCGGTAGCTTTCGGAGGCTGAAACCTCTGCTTTGCGGAGGCCTCCCGCCCGTCCCGGGCATCGCTTCCGCTCGCACCGCTGCGGTTTTCCGGCCGGCACTTGCAGCGCACCTCCCTCCTTCCCTCCCTCTCTCCTTCCCTCCCTCCCTCCTGCCATCCAGCTGCAGCTGGCACCCGGCCACCCACGGCAGGCTCCAGTGCCGGGCCCCTGGGGACGCAGAGGTGCCTGGGCAGGCAGCGCGGGGCTCTGGCTGGAGCAGGGGCGCAGCCGGTGCCGAGGCGGCCATGCCGGAACGGGCCGGGCTCACCGTCGTGCTCCCTTCTGCAAGCCGTGCCCACAGCCCAGCCAGGAAGGTGCCCGGTCCCCGGTGTGGGATGGAATGCCCCGCCCCTGTCAGAGCTGGGGGGAGCCCCCCCAGCTCGTGCCCCCCACTAACCTGCCGGTGGTTTCCTTGAAGGGGAGCTGTGTCCCACCCAGCAGAGATGTGCTGCTGCTGCTGGTCGTGGCATCATCGTCCCCGGGGTAATAGCGGGTGGTGACAAGGCGCTGGCTGCGGCGGGACATGGCGGCAGCGCGGAGGGGGGACTCGGCTCACCTGGGGGTGGGGAAGAGGGCGGGGGAGAGAAGGAAATGTCAGCGGCAGGGTCCCTGGAGGGACGCGGCCAGCGGGATCCCGCTCGCAGGGACCCCACCCCTGTGGCAGGGGTCCCGGCCCACACCGAACACCGTCCCGAGCTGGCGGCCGTGGGATGGAGCCGCCTCCCCGTGCAGGCCGATAAACACCTTCGCCTCCTTTCCCCTCCGCGCGTGGGGCGGCTGCCCCCGGCCCCTCCGCACCCCCGGCCCGACACATCTCCCCCAAGGCCCCGGTACTGAGCCACCCCACCCGCAAGCCCGGCTTTGACCCGCCGTCCCCCTCGCAAACCCACCAGCAAGCGCCGCGCAGCGGAGACCGATCCCCTCCGTCTTTCCCGGCCGCTGTCGCCGCCGCCGCTCCCTTTTGTTTTGCGGGGGAAGGCGGCACCCGCCTCCCCGCCTTCCCCCCGGGCCCCCCCGCCGCCGCCGCCCCGCCCCGCCCGCCGCCGCGGAGAGGGGGGCAGCCGCCGCTCACCCGGCCTCTGGGGACCTCTTCTTTATCATCATCATCAGTGCTATTTTTATTATTATCGCCACCGCCATATTATTTTTTTATAAATTTAATTTTATTTTCATCATTTGGGGGGGGGGCGGGGGCGATGATGAGGCCCATCCGCACTCCGCTGCCCACCGGGACCTGGTCCTCAAGCACCTCAGCCCTGGGGTTCCTCCCGCCATGCCCAGCACGGGCAGCAGTCAGCCCACGCTGCCAGCCAAGGGCACGGGTGATGGCAGCCCAAAATGGGAGCTCCCAGGTGCAGGGCTGCACCTCAGCCCCATTTGGGCTTTGCTGGGGTGGCTGGTTTGCTGGTCCTGGTGGGGTGGGAAATCCCCGCACCCCAAGCGCCACCCGTTCGGCGACACGGCTGAGCCTGTCCCTGGGGCGTGGGCAGCCCCGCTCGACACCCGTGTGCCCACGCCGCCCCGACTGGGCTGGCGTGTTCTGCTGCTCCGCGGGCCGCTGGCCCCAGACACCCCGCTGCCATCGCTCTTTCCCACGGGCGGCTGGGCAGGCTCGTCAGGGGCGTGTGAGCCGAGCCGGGCTGCTCCCATGGGACCTTGAACCGCTGCGGCACAGCTGGGACCTTGTGCAAACTCACCAGGCTGAAAAAACAGCCACACTCCCACACCCCGCGTTTTAAACCTGACGGCGCCTCGGAGAAAGATTTGCCTGGGGGAGCTCTGAGAGTCAAGGCAGCTGGCCACCTGTGTCTGGACGCGGTTGTTTAGGCTGTGTCTGCGGGGCACGATGCAGGAATGGTCCCCCTGGCTTTGGGAATGGGACAAAAAGGTGTTTATATAAAGAGTTAAAAAAATACGAAGCTGGCAGAAGGGAAGGAACCTATTGCAAAACAGCCCTGAAACCTTTTCCTCCGTGTGCTGGGCTTTGGGGCACAAGCCAGGGCAGTGGCAGGAGGACGTGCTGTCAGCATCGGGGGGGCACACCGCAACAAACCCCGATTCAGCGTCCCCAGCCCCGTTGTGTAACGCAGACAGATCCTCTTTGTCTCCCTTTTTTTTTTTTTTTGCCTTCCTTTTGAGCCCATTTTTTGTTCCAGCCAAAATCTCTGCCTAGCTTTTCCAGCTCCATCTCCCACTGTGCCAGCTGCCCTTTTTCACCCTTTCCTGTGGATTCCCATCCCTTTGCGAGTGTCTGGCTGGGACAGAGGACATCTCCCCTCCCCAGTGGCACCTTTATCTCTGGCCATGCAGATGGCAATCCTGTGTCCCGACCTGGGTACAGTGGCAGTGGCTGTCACAATGGCACCTGCTCCAGGTGACGTAACCCTGCGTGGATTAACCCCCCTGGGAGGCTCAGGGGATAAGCTGGGTGCTGAGCCACCAGGCACTAAGTAGGGTGCACAGACCCAGGTCAGTCCATCACCTCCTCAGAACACATTTTTTGGATGTGAAGGGAGTCAGTGGCAGTTCCTGAGGGATTTAGGAAGATGTTTTGAGGAGAGTGGAGTTTGTCCTTGCTGCATCCCTGGTCCTGTGTAGGAGGAGATGATGCCAGAGCCATGGGAGTTTTTGAGTGGGTGTGGGAAGACTGGAGCAAAGATAAGTGGTGTGTAGCTGGGAGCTTGTGCCTCATTTTCCCCACACCAGCAGTGGGGGTGGTCTCAGCTCTCTTTTTGGGGGTCACCAGGGCATCACCATGCTGGGGGTGGGGCAGAAGGAGATTGCCAGCTGTTCCAGTTTGGCAGCTCCTGCTGGGGAAAGGCAGGAAAAATCCCTACCCTTTCCTAAAAGGCTTTGGAGGGCTGAAGTGACACGTCCAGGCACGCAAAGAGAGGCCAGGGCTGGGAAAGCAGCCTTGGTGGGGAAGATCACAGCTCATGTCTTCTCCACTAGGCCAACCTTTTTATTTAAATTCCCTCCCTGTCCCAGCTATCCTTACAACCTGCTTTCCTGGTTCATCACACCACCAGCTCTGGCACCACCAAAAGCTGACGCTACACAGAATCAGAGCTGCACATGGATCCCCACATCATCCTGGGCAGCACACCAAAACAGCCCAATCCAGCAGGGTACCCAGCCCCCCATCACACCCATGACCCCACATCGTCCACCAGCACCTCTTCCTGGCGGGCTGCCCTGGCCAGGCAGTGTCCCACTGCCACCAGCACCTTCCCCAGGCGCCGGTCCAGTGCCCGCAGGTGGGGCTCAGCCAGGACAGGGGCCAGTGGATCTGCGGCCAGCGCCTCCCGCAGCACGTCACTCAGGCGGTAGGGCTGGGTGGCCAGCAGCTGCAGCCGCAGGTAAGTCGACTTCTTGATGCTGCCAGAGATGAGGAGGGAGAGGTCTCAATAGGAGGAGCCTCTCCCCAGCAGCAGATCCGGGGTGGGTGGCAGCCCCTTACCTGCAGCATTGCTGGAGAGGGGCCAGGATGGATGGTTCATCACGTGAGTGTGTGCCGAAGCTGGGGGTGGGGAGAAGCCCATAAGGGTGTGTCAGAGTGGCATTTTGGCAAGACTGGAGGTCTCCTCCACCCCTTTGCTGTGATTGCTCCCCCCTACTCCCCAACTTTACCCGCGACCATTGTCCAGGTGCAGCAGGAAAGTGTCATTCCCAAATTTCTCAAAGGTCTCGTAGTGGTGCCGGTCCATGTTGCCTGTGGCGGGCCAACAAATTTGCCATCAGGTTGTGGGCTGGGAGATAGGAGCAGGGACATGGAGCACTCTGCTGGTGTGAAACTGAAACCCAGAGCCTGAGGAAAAGGGTTGGAGGCACCTCGAAGGTGTCCATCTGGTGGCCATGGCTGTGCAGGGGAACTGAGCAGAGACCCCATGGCCTCCAGGCCCCTTCCCATCCCAGCAGCCCCACAGAGGGACAACAGTGGCAAATGGAGCAGAAGTAATGGCAAAGGCATGACTGGGTGGTCAGGAATGAGGAGATGGGAAACTCTCCCTGTCAGATGCTGGTGAGGGGACAGTGCAGGGAGGAAGAAGTGGCCCAGGGCCAGGAGAGGAAACAAGAGCCCTGGGCAGCATCATCTCCACCTCTGGCTCTCCAGGGGCTGCATGTGAGAGCATGCTGGAAGGTGTTTCCCATATCCATGGTATTCAGCTGGGATCTCCTCAGAATCTCTGGACCTTCGACTTCTGCCTGGGAAATGCCCTGGTGGCACAGCCCTGTGCCCTCATTGTGGGTAAGACTGCAGCTCACTGCAGCCTGAACAACAGTTTGGCCAACAAACCTCACAGGGCATGGTACCATGGGACATGGAGCCATTTGGGCCTCTTGGTCCTAAGGGACCTCCATAGCCCCCAGCACAGGCACGGAGGGGCTCACCCATGAGGAAATCCAGGATCGTCATGTCGATGAGGTCAAGGAGGCGATGGCCCCTGTCATAGGGCGGTGTCTCTCGCACCTGAGCACAGTAGTTGGGATTCAGCTCCCACCTGGTGGCAGAGGCCAAGGAGGGCAATGGGGCCATGAGAGTGGCTGTGGAGAAGCCCCCTCCCATCCCATGGCTCTTCTGGCCCATGTCCCCACACCCCCCATGCCCCATCTCACTCAGCCTTCTTGCTCTTGTGGTAGGAGCGGCGCCAGGGGCTGCGCCAGGAGCGCCGCTTGGCCAGGGTCTTGTCAGGGAGCAGGGCAGCCATGGAGCCCTCCAGCTGGTCTGGTTTGCCGCAGAGGGCGTGCTCGGTGGAGCAGTAGTAGGAGCACTCCCCGTAGAAGCAGACATTTCCCGCTGGCCATGGGGACAAAGCAAAGGTTGACAAAGAGAAGGAAGGCAATGAGCCCCAGGTAGAGTGATCCAGCAAGCAGCCAGGGGAGGATCCTCCATGTGCTCTGGCCATGTGCTACCAGCAAAGCAATGGCAAGGGAGGCTGTGAGGAGCAAAGGCCTGTGGCAGAGTACCCATGGGTGCTGGAACAGTCTCCAGTGGGATAGTTTGTCTGAGTGCGGGGGAGCAGCAGCCAGCTCCAGGGGAGCTCTAGCCAGGTGGCCACAGGAGAGGACAGAGAGCATGAAAGCTCACCTGGGGAGATGAAGAAAGTCTTGGCCAGTTTCTTGTCTGTGGTGATATCCCGAATTTCCTTTGTTATGTTGACCAAACGGCCAGAAACTGGGGGGATTCGCCGGAAATCCAGGATCCTGAAACACGAAACTTGGAACCATTTCTTACTGACCTCAGCTGGTTTAATAACAGCAAACTTTTAAAAGTATTAAAACTGACAGGAGACACAGGTATCCTTCACAGCAGGGAGCGAGAGGTGGGATGAAGAAGCAGTTTCTCTGGTGCTTTGCCAGTATGGGAGAGCAGGGTTGGATGCAAAGCTTATGCTCACCTGTCCAGGTGGAAGGCTGCAATCTCTGCATTGTGCCGCTCAAAGTCTGAGAAGTAGAAGAAATCAATGGGGGTCTCCTGGTCCCGGGTCTGCCTGGAAGGAGAGGGGATGGTGGGGGCAATCATCATGGATGGGGCCACTCCAGGCATGGGATTACTTCTAAACCCCCACTCACCTTGTGCTCCCTGGTGACACTGGAGACACAGCCAGACCCAGTCTCCTCCAGTCACTTCCTGATGGGTGGGTGGTTCCAAGCCCCCTATCAAGGCTCCCACACAACCCCTGCCTCCAACTCAAGGGTGGGGAAGCCCTCACGGACCGGAGGCTCATGGACCACTTTCTTCTTTCCACCACTGGAGGTCACTACCCCATCACAAGCTGCATCCAGTTGGCAGCAAGCACCACCGGGGAAGGCAAGGGAAACGGGACCATCCTGCTCGCCTCGGTTTGGGGATGGAGGTGCTTGAAGCGAGACAGCACATGAAGCATTTCTCCACTTCTCCCTCCATGGTCCCCTCTGGCCACTTCTCGCTACCTAACAGGACTGTGTGGGTGAGGTATAGGGTTGTCCCAGGCTCTACTCACTTCATGGGCTTGAAGAGGGCCTGCCCATAGTTTGGGAACGTCATGATGAGCTTGAGCTGGGTCCCACCAGACTTCTGGACTGAAAGGAGGGAGGGGATGAGGGAGGCAGGCAGCAGGCAATAGGGCAGGGGTGTGAACAGAGGTACAGGCAAGGAGGTGGTACCTGAACTGACGATCCTTTGCGTGGCCAGATCCCGGAGAAGCGTGGGCAACAAGGGGTCCCGGCGGGGGTACAGCTCATAGCGGTTGATGCCGATGTGGAATTTGAGCCAGGTGGGGTAGGTGTCATAGGCTGTCTTCCCTGTCGGGAGGAGCGTCTCGGCTTTACTGCTGCTGACCCTGCAGCCCGACAGCCACCACCACCCCAACAACAATGACAGCTTTTAGTCGGGATAGGATGGATCCCGTGTCTCTGGGCCCTTCCTGGGAGCCAGTGCATGAAGGGTGAAGTGGGGAGAAAGCCCAGAGCAAGCCCTGGATGTGTTCCAGGTTTGGTGGTGGTGGAACCCCCTGACCCATATGCCCTCCATGGGGCTCTTGGCACCTGGCAGGTTCCACCCAAAGTTGGTGGCCAGGAAGACCCACCAGCATGGCTGGATTGGACACAGTGTCTTCCCTCCGTCCCCCATGGTAAATCCCTGGGTTGATCTTGCTTCTCTCATCCATGCATTTATTTCTTTGCTGGAAGAGATAATCTGATTGTTTTTCCCTAAGGGATTGGCTCCCAGGAATACAGTCTGCTACACCCCCCATGTGCTTACTGGGGACACACATGTGTACACAGAACAAGGGAGGAGAAGCATGGGCTTCCCAGCCATACTCAGCACTGACCTGAACTCCCATCCTTAACAACCCATTCTCCTTGGGTGGGTTTCCCCAGGGGGATAAGTTTGGGGTTAGCATTATCCCTGTCTCTGTGCATCCTGCAAATTTGCACTTTCCTAGCATTCAAGGGAGCCCCTAGGGGTATCTGCCCCACCTCTGTGCTAGAACACACTAGCAGTGCAATGGGACAGTTAGCCCAGGGCATCTATAACCCAAATCCATGTCTCTCTCTAGGAAAACAGCCTGTGCATTGATTTCATCAAACCAGACCCAAGGCTACCCATAGGTGTTCCTAGGAGACAGGCAAATGCTCATTTGTGGAAACCAGCACTTAAGCCAAGTTTTATTCTCTCCCAGTTCTGGCAGGCACCACTTTTGGAAGGTGTGTTTTCCATAAGGAAGCTGCTGTGTGTTACAGTGCTAAAGGTTTTAATATTTTCCCTTCTAATTAGAGGTTAGTAGTCCAAAGATAAAAATAGACAGCCATCAGCAGTCAGCTCACCACACAGCCGAGCCTAAAGAGGTCAGGCAATATCCTGCAAAATGCAGGACAGGAATGGTCTCATGGTTAGAGGTAACCTACATTGCAGGCTTTGCATCTTCAACATACCGTGAGAGGGGGATAAAACTGGTTAGAAATCTGGAGTGGGGACTTCCTCATATACAGAGAGAGACTGAGGGCTAGTCTGCATTGGGGAAGGAGCTGAGATCGCTTAATAGATATCCATAATACAATGAATAATTCAAGAATCTCCTTTAGCTTTGCTGTGTGCTACAAGCTTATGGGTAGCAGCCCAAAAATTCAGGGCTAGGAGAGGATCTGAGATGTGAGAAATGTGTAGCAATGTGTAGCAATGGGAGCCCCTCTGGGGTAGGATGCTGACCTACAGAAGGAAACTACTTGTTTGGTCCCTGCTGCTTGTCCCCTCAAACCCACATATCCCCCAAATTCAAGCTAGAGCTGAGCTTGCTCCTCACCATTCATCACTCCTGCTGCTGTGCAGGCTGAACTTCTCCATGGGGTTGATGATAAACAGCTTGTCTTTCTCTGTCACCTCTGGGACTGGGATGTTGTAAAGAGGATGCTCGAAGAGTGCTGCCAGCTTGGATCCCTTGGTCCACCCTTCATTCCCTTCTTCCTGTTGCTGTTGGACCCCTGGCTCTTCAGCCCCCAAGTGCAGCCCCATTTTCTGTGGCTGGGAACTTTTCTCCAAGGAGCCGTTGCTTCCACTGAAATCCTGAAGGATTCGCAGGCTCAGCTTTTTGAGGCCAGCTGGCATGGGGCTGCCTGAAGGGACACCCCCAGCTTTTGATGCTTTTGTATCACAGCCACAGGGCCTGTGGGCTGTGCGGAGAGCAAAATCCATCACCAGGTGCATGAGAAGGGCCAGGAGCAGAAGAAGGAGAAGGCTGATTTTGAATTTCCTCTGGAAAAGCGTTTGCAGCCGGCACCGCATCCTTCCTCACGCAAAACACTCAGCAAGGGATGGGCAGCCACACAGGGTTAAAAACGTTGGTGTGGCTGCAGCCTCTGTGCAAAAGTAGGAGAGATGTTTCCTGGATTTAGAGCATCTCAGCAAAAGAGCAACCAGTGCAAGTGCAGAGTGGCAGGAAAGATCTGTCACCGCAGCATCTCACGGTGTGACACCACCAGGATGGGACAGGAGGTTGTGGCAGGGTTTATCAGCGCTGATAAGGGTCAAGCTGGCACTGCCAAGGTTAGAGTGAACAGGGCAGGTTCCAAATCAATAGCTGCAACACTGGCTCAGGGACAGCAATGGCTGCAGATGACTCCCCACTGTCCTGTCTCTCAGTACTCACACCTGCACAGGGCTGCAGAATATTTCCTTGAATACAGGGCTGAATACAGTCAAACAGTTCTGCCCCTCTGCAGCACACACCCTACCAAGCATGATGTAGCCCCATTCCCCATGTTCATCATAGCTGCTCTCTCAGAATCCACAAGAATTTTTTTCCCATTGTTCAGCTATATCAATTTTATCACCCTCATCTATTGAAAATCAGTTGTACTCAAACCCCGTCTCAAAAACCACTCAAACTGGATAAAACAAAGGGAATGTGAGTATTGACATTGCTGTGAGGAGAAATGCTGGGTGTGCAGTGTAAAGAAGGGCTACCAGACAGGTGAGTTTCAGGGTCAGGGATGTTCCCAGGACCTCTAAATCAGGTAGGGGAGCCAGGCAGGAGTGGGGATACTGCCTTGGGCATCAGCACAGAGGGGCAGTGGGACCCACCAAGTACTGGGGAAGATTGTCAGCTTGTGGAAGATCTTTTTTTTTCTTACAAGAAATTCACTTTTTCAGTGACACCCAGAGACACAGAGCTGGGATGTGTGCACAAAAACGGTTCATGACTTGTAGGGGTGAAGCTTTGTATTTGATAAGGGACAGAGAAGCACGGGACCACCTGCAGTAGTTCTGTGGGCTGGGATACAGTCTGGCACAACGTTCCTTTTCTTTTTGATCATCCAAATGATGCAGAAGGCATGTGAAATCCCATACATCATGTAGTCCTTCCTTGTCGCGTGATGCACCAGCAGCCAGCTTGGAAATGCTCCCATCCAGGGAAGGTGTGATGGGCAGTGGGCAGGAGGGGATATTCTGGAGCCCCCCTCCTCTGCAGCCATGCCTGCGCTGCCCTCTCCGCACGGTCCTGTGCCGTGTCCCCGGGTGTGTGTCTCGGTCCCCTGGCAGGCGGCGCGCTGGGAACGCCGTGTCCCCGGTGTTCTTGGCTCGCGTGTCCCACGGCGCGACAGTTGCCTGGAAACCGCCTCCGGCTGACACCATCACCGCCCCAGATTCAGCCAGCCCCGCGTTCCCCAGCCTTCTGCTAGCAAGATGGCCGAGGAGAGCCGGGGCAAGCGAGGAGGAGGAGGAGGAGAGCTTTCCAGCCCGGCTGGCGAGCTCGAAGCCCCGCAGAAGGAGCTGCTGGAGGGCAGCAGATGGCTTCCCTGGGCGGGGGAACACAGCGTCTTGCTCCGGGAAGTTTGCTGAATTCAGTCCGGACACATGGTTCAGGCAGAAGGCCCCTAGGAGGGGCTGGAGCTGGAACATGCGATCATTAGGTCATGGCTCAGAAAAACAACCAACCAACCAAAACACCGATTCCGTGTTTAACTGGACGTGTACTAACTGATCACATCAAAGGAGCTGGGCTCGGCTCCCGGGTTTCATTATTCCACAGCCAGCCCAGAAGAGAGGAGACCTCCTCCTTCCAGTGTCCCAGATGGGGCTGGAGGGGATAGAAACCTCTTTCTCATATCTTGGAGTCAGGCACAGGGACCCTGTGGGCTGAAGCCACCTTACTGGCTGTTAGTCCCATACCCAGTTAATGAAATTTGCAATCCTACCTCCTCACCCTGATTTAGCATCCCATTGGAAAGGAAAGGTAGAGGGCTTAGGTGAGGCATTTTCTACCCTTAGTACTTCAATATTAGCATTAAATATTAACCAAAAGATTTTTCAGCGAGTGAGACATGAGCCTGCAGCAACAGAGAAGAGCTGGAGACTTTCAAAGCCTGTCCTGATCACCTGACAAGCACTTCGATGTACCTTGTTGCCATGACATCATCATAGAGACGTGGTTGAATTTGCACCTCTTTCTTCTCATCTCTCCCCTCCAGCTCTTCCTCCATCTTCCCAGCAGGTTCGAGTCACCCTTGGGGCGGAGGAGGAGCCCTACATCCGAGGACATTTTCACTGCTGGCTCCAAATCAGGACTCATCGGTAGCTGATAATGATGTTCCCGTCTCCCCTCAGCAGGGAGGGATGAAGTCATGAGGCACAGCCTCTGAGCTGCTATCGCAGCTCTAGGGGACAGGTGGATAGAAAGAGTCATTTTGGCTGCCACCCATCCATCACCCTGCGTTTTTCATCTCATTTTCTACATCTGACTCAGCCTGATGCTTTGATGGGTAATGGCAGCAATATGCAGGGGGGCAAGAAATGAGAGGAAAACGCAATAGCAAGAAAACTGTTGCAAACTCCCAGCTTTCCCCTGAAAATACATAAGGAAAAATCGTGCAGCAACTGAGAGCAATTTTATAGTAAAAAGCATAGAGGTCTTAGAAGCTCCAAAGTCTCATAGAATCCTAGTTTGGGCTGGAAGGGACCTTTGGGGGGTCACCCAGTCCAATGTCCTTGCAATGACCAGGGACACCTTGAACTAGATTATATTGCTCAGAGACTCATCCAACCTATCCCTGAATTCTTCCAGGGGTGGGGCACCCACCACCTCTCTAGGCAACCTGTTCCAGTGTTTCACCACTCATTCTAAAAGACTTCTTCCCTATATTCAATGTAGAACAAACCTCTTTTAGTTTAAAACCTCTAACCTTTGTCCTGTCACAAGAGGCCCTGACAAGAAATCCCTCTCAGGTTTTCTTGTTGACACCCTTTAGGGACTGGAAGGTGCTATAAGGTCTCTCCACAGTCTTCTCCAGGCTGAACAACTCCAACCCTCTCAGCCTGTCTTCTTAGGAGAGGTGCGTCAGCCCTCTGATCATGTTTGTGGCCTCCTCTGAACTGGATCCAGCAGGCTCATCAGCCACAGAGGGGTATCTTGCGACCCAAAACACAGGATAAGGACCATCTCTTATCCAAAAACCTTACTCCTCTGAAAAATACAGATATGACCAAAGATGTTCCAGCTCCACAGCAAAAGGAGGGTGAAAGTCTTTTTTCGAACACACAGCCAGCAAAGCATAGCTCAACTTGCAACAGGCAGGACAACTGATGTGATTGAACACTTGCCCCAAGCTCTGACACACACAGACACGCTTTTGGAGGCTGATGCTTGTGCCTTCAGGAACAATACCAATGACAGGAATGCAAACCAGCTAACAAGGGTTTGCCTCCTCATGGTAACTTCCTGTAGGAAAGCTGTTACCCTTGTGAATAAAAATAGCCTGCCACTCTCCTGTGAGCTACCTTGCACTCACCTGGTGAGAATGGCAGTGTGGCAGCTGACTTCCTGCACGTTCACAGCTAGCTCACCTCAGTGTTTGCACACAGGCTTTGAGAAGGCTGGGGAGCACTCACCCTTCTCTTGTTGCCAGTGCAGGTCATAGAGACATTAGCTTTGGTCAGCTGGTGGCCAAGAAGATAAACAGGCAGCAAGTCCAAGAGATTGTGTGCTGAGGTCAGCAGCTGCCTGTGGTCATCTGCAGGTCACCACGACCCCATAGATTCCCATGACCAGCACGCCTGTGCATATGCACAGGACAGTTAATTATTCATTAGTGTGAAAGAGGCACAATTAAAGTGATGGTGGTATGGCTGAAGGGATCATCCCACTCCAGCATGGGAAATTCTAAAGACTTTACCTCTTGCTCTGAATTTAGAAGAGAGAAAGTTGCAGAAGAAGAAGCAATGTTTTCCACCTGCCAGCTGTAGAAAGTGTTGCCAATAGCACTATTTTCACATAAAGTCAGCCAGCTGGAGGGACACAGAACAACCACACGATGAGACAGCTCAGAGGATTTGGGCTCTTCTACACAGCACAACAGTCCTGATCGTGGGGCAGGAATCATGGTACCTACCTACCCTGGCCCAGCTAAGCACAGATGGTCCAAATTTGAAATAATTCTTAGTTGTCTTCATATTACTGCAATTCCTGGCTCCTAACACAATGAAATTGAGAAAGGACATCTCTAACATAACATCTGAGGTTCAGAAAAAGGAACAAAAGGACTTGTAAGACCAGGTTGATCCACCACAAGCATTAATGCAGGAAGATCCTACAGACTTGAATTATGGACTGGACTAGAGATGCCAGCTGGCAACATTCTGAGAGAAAATCTGAAAATTAAGGAGGCTCCAAGGGTCAGAGTTGAGGCATACTGGTGAGGCAACAGACACAGTTACATTCCCTTGCTGCTACTGCCTAGACAGCTGCCTGCACAGAGGGATGTGGCCAGCAGCACCACGGGCCTGGCAACCCTCCTCACCATGGCTTGCACTGGTAAAAGGAGCTGAACAGGGAGGACGAGAGGAAACCTGCAGGATGGAACTCTGTTGTTTGCCACACCACAGCTTACTTGATTTCCATGTTTCTTGAGCTACTTAGCCTACATAAACACACACAGAGACATTTTACTAAACTTTTATTGTAAAAACACAGTTCCCCAGGTTTTATAAATAAGCCATACACGTAACATAGTTATGCTCATTCAATCCTCCAACACCGACAGCTTTAAAAAAATTAAACAGGCTAAAAGAAAGCAAGTCCAGAGAGACATTAGGTTTCTGATGACCAAGTTATATTTCACATGGAGCCTCCTTCCTCTGTCAGCCTCCAAACAAGATGCTGAAAGTACACAGCACTTGCAACACCCCCAGGAACTGACAGGGAGGCATTTGAGCCTTAAAAAGAGCTCTCACCCACTCCCCAGGCATCGTCAGCCGCCTGTGTTTTCATGCTGTCTCAGTGTGCTGTGGGTGAGAAAGGAGGGGGCAGTTTGCATAGCAACCTCCTACACCCAGGCAGCTCAGCTGCTGTACCCTCCCAAAACAGCAGGGAAGGGCAATCTGGGACTGCTTCCCAGTGGCTCACACCTCCACAGGCAGCCTGAAGGGAGACCCTTGGTGCTGTCAGGTCTGCACAGACATCTTAGAAGGGAGGAAGAATGTATAAGCAGCATCCAGAGAGAGGAAAGACAGGTGCTGGTCAGAGCCATGCTGCATGGTAGCGGAGAGAGCAGAGGAGAGAGGAAAACTGTGTGGAATAAATGGGAGTTAAAGAAACCATAGGGCTAGATAGCACCTTTTTGTTTTCCCTTTCCCCTGCTAGTGCTGCTGTGCAGTGTGTTGTGAGATTACCTATTCCTCACTTCCTTCCTGCTCCAGCTCAAACACGAAGGAAAGAGCCACAGACAGATGAGAAATCCCACAAGGACAGGACAGTTTAGCAAGTTTATACACACACACACACACACACACGCAACTTTATGTATCCCACAGAACTGTTACGTCAGTATGAAAAAAAGAAATCTTGACATTTAAGTATTAAAAATAAAGCCCCACCTCCAGATCATACAAAACTTGTCAAGAGCAGGAAGAAACCTCTTGTAATTAGCAAGTCTGGGACCCAGCCAGGGGTCAGGAGCACTTCCAGACGCACACGGCCAGGCTGCCACCAAAGAACATGTACAGCAGGTTCTTCACCTCATGAGTGATCTCAAAGCCAAAACCTTCCCCAATCACCACATGCCAGGAGGACCCAAATCTCTTGTCCATTGTCTCTTTGATCATCTTGGCAGCGCTCTGGAGAATATTAAGGAAGACAGCATAGGGTGAGACAAAGCAACCAGGAAGGTTTTATGCAAACATCTGCCTAATCTTTTCCTCCCTTTAAGACTGCTCAAGCCACACTCAAGCCTGGACAACAGGTATAGCAGCTGCGCTGCAGGAATTGGGAGTTCTCCAGAGGTAACCCCAAGGGCAGAAATGGTCTCAGGAGCCTCCAGCACAGCAGTCAGGAGAAATTAAAGAGCTGTATCACTTCTGTTGCTCATACAGTCTGAAGCAAGAGTTCTGCTTCAGATGCTGCTGGAGTTATGCTGGTTGCGGTGACCATGAGAGCTGATTCAGGTCACTAAGCTGCAGCTATTTTTACAGGAGTCCATTTTTTCTCCAGCTAATTACCAAAACACTGAAAGTAGGCTGACTTTTAAAAGACTTGCTTCTCCCAGATCACACCCTACCTGATCAAAAAAAGAAAAAAACAACAAAACAAACAACAACAACAAAAAAAAAAAACCTAGAGGAAGATTTTGCAGTGACAGGCGGTGCCCTGCCCATGAAGCAAGGTATGTTTCCCCTTTATTGTTGGTCCTCAAGCCAAGAGGGAATACTTAACGGACTGTCACATACTCATCCCCAAAACAAGAGACTCCATGCAGTTCTGAACCAAGCCCTCAGGACACAGGGCATTTTATGGACAGAGTGGAAGCATGTCTCAGGAAGGCAGGATAAGCAAGGAGCTAAGGTTTGGGAGGCAGCACCACTACAAATCTCTGCAAAGTGCTCCTATGGATCTTGCAGACCAAGGGATCTGAATCTGAGATCTAGCCAAGCTCTTTGCCTCCTTCTACTCTAGCTTAGTGCAGAGAGAGTAATAAGATGTCAGGACCTGACTCCAGTCTGCCCTGGACCCTTATCCCTGCTCCTGCAGGTTCCCTGAACTGCAGTAACAGCAGGCTGCCCATTGTGGGAGGCGGCCAGTACCTCATTGTTGGTGGCATGCTTCTCACACGCTGTGACGCACAGCTCCATGGTCTCCACACGCATCTCCTCCGGCATGTCCGAGTGCTGGAAAGGGCAAACGGACAAGACAACCAAGCAGAAAAATAAGAGCTGGACACAAGGCAACAGTAAGTTGCTCTAACTTCTGCATTGGCTCTATCAGGGGTTTAGACACAGTAAATATGAAAAGGGCTTACTGCATTAAAAGTGAACCATTGCTCCAGCCAATGAGGAATTCTCTACCTACATGAAAACCAGCACTGTGTAAGCACAGCTTAAAGGAGGAGATCAAGACGTTTGCCAGCTTTTCTGCTATAAGATAAAGGGAAAGCACACTAACACTGTTTCAACCTCAGTCTTTAATTATTGCTATATGAGTAACAAAGAAATCAAAGTTACACAGCCTTTTCTTCTGCTGCTGCTGCTATCTGGCTGGCTAGCAAGATCTTTTGCTCTAGCTTCTCTAGGACAAAAAAGCAAGCTGCATCTAAAACACAGGAGAAGGCTCCAAAGGCAGCGTGCTCTCAATCTGTTTGATGGATCACTTTGCCCCAGGCTTCCTCTGGCTGACATGGGGACACTGGACCTATTAGATTTCCCCAGGAGAGGTCAAGAACAGGGAGAAAAAGCAGCAGTGACAACCACGATCTCTCCATAGGACCAGCAGTACACATGTTCTCCCAGCAGCTACTCAGCAGGAGAAGGACAGTAAGAATGAAGGCAGATTTTCCTATCTCTGACACTGGTAAATGTGCAATCCATCCCCCTCCTTACCCTAATCAGAGGAAAACTGTGAAGCCTTTTATAATCGGCCTCGTCCTTTTTTTCCTCCTCAGTTTCTTCCATGGTCCTTCCACAGGGACTCCAGGAAAGGGTGCAGGGGCGACCTGGAGTTCAGCAAGTGCTGCGGCACAGCCAGCTGAGAGGAACAGGGCTCTGTGTTCCTCTCCTCAGCAGGAGGAGTCGCTTCTTGGCCTAGAGGACACTGCTTCAAAAAAACAAACACGGGCAAGAGACAAATGGCTTTTGGTTAAAACAAAAGGCAAATTAAACTGTTATGAGAATATCATGCTATCTCACACACTTGCCATTTCCTCAACAGCACCTTCACACCCCGCTGAGAGACTTAGCTCATAGACCATTAATGCAAACAAATTATTAAACCATTTATTTTTCCAAGAGTGAGGAGCACAGCGTTTCCTAGAAGCACCAGTGGAGCTTGGGGGAAGAGCTGAGCCAAGGTACAGCTTCCAAGAGAGGACAAGAGAACAATATATCAGCCACTACTACTCTTAATTAATTCCAAAAGGATTTTCCCAGGACACTATTATCTGCAATAGTTTCAAACTGTACATTACAAGAGAAGGGTAGGAGTATTTTAGGCACACAACCTCCGTACTTGTCTGGACGGAAATGTTTAACAGGAACATTTTGGTCTCGTTTGTGCGCTTGCTCCTCAGATTCCCGAGCATTTGTCAGCTGGGGAGGGCCATATGGGAAAATTCTGGACGTGCCTCATGGCCTCATTACCAGCCTGCCTCTACTCGGGCAGCGCAGAGGGACAGCACTGAGAGATTCAGAGCACTTCACCGCGCTCCTCCCTCTGATTCTTTCACCCACAACAAAGCATCTTCCTCTCCTACCCAGGGGGAGCAAGGGTGAGCCCATATTAAAAGGAAAAAGAAACCAACACGGTGTCAGGCGACACAACAACCATTTATGCCACGTACATAGAGCTGCTGGCTAAAGCACCGAGTCAGTCACATGATAGCCGTGGGACCCGCAGGTGCCACAAACCACGACCTCCGCAGGACAGAACCCCAACCTGGCTGCCGCCACCCCCGGGAGCCACTTCAATACCCACCCCCAGCCCGGGGCGTGCCCCCTGCCACAGCCCGAGGGTGCGAGGCAGCGGAATGCGGCCCGAGCGGACCGCACAACCGAAGGGGCCCCGCCACACCGGTCCGCCGCCCCCGTCCCCGCGGAGGAAGAGCTCGGCCAGCGGCGCTGAGCGGGACCGCGAGCCCCGGGCGCGGCCTCACCTGCGCGGCCGCCGCGGCCCAGCACCGTTGCTAAGGAAAAGCCGCGCTTGTCATAGCAACGGGCGCGGGAAGTCCCGCCCCCCTCCGCGCCCATTGGACGGGGCGCGCCGCCCGGCGCGTCTGATTGGCTGTCTTGCTGCCGGCCGCCGCGCGGGGCCTTGGGGCGCAGGCTGCAGTGGGGTGGCCGTGGAGCGCCTGTGCTGTCCCGGCCCCCCCGACCCCCAACGTGGCGTCCGGCAACTTAATGTATATTTTTCTGACTTAAAACCTCTTAGGGACCTAGTTCTAGCTCTAGTTTTTTTTGGTTTGTTTTGGGGTGGTTTTTTTGTGGGTTTGTTTTTTTTTGTGGGTTTTTTTTTCTTTTAAACGACAAGGATAAATATAAGAACAAAGAGCGATTTGGAGCAATTTTGTTTGTTTGTTTGTTTGTTTTAATCACAGAATCAGGTTAGGAAGGACTTCTGAGATCGAGGTCCAACCCATGGCCGAACACCACCATGTCAACCATACCATGGCACTGGCCAGTCTTTCCTTAAACACCTCCAGGGACAGTGACCCCACCACCTCCCTGGGTAGCCCACTCCAATGTCTGATCACTTTCTGAGAAAAAATTCCTCTTAATGTCCAGCCTGAACCTCCCCCGTGCAGCTTAAGACTGTCCTCTTGTCCTGTCTGGTTGCTGGGGAGAGCAGGCTGAGCCCCACCTGGCTGCATTCCTTTCAGGGAATGGGAGAGTGACCAGGTCACCGCTGAGCCTCCTCCTCTCCAGGCTGAACAGTCCCAGCTCCCTCAGCTGCTCCTCACGGGATTTGTGCTGCAGACCCTTCACCAGTTCCATTGCCCTTCTCTGGACGTGCCCCAGCACCTCAATGTCCTTCCTGAACTGGGGATTCCAGAACTGGACACTGTTCTCGTTATGTGGGAGAGGCAACAGCTCGTGTTTGCATGTCAGTAGCAGTGTAAGGAAGGAGAAAGTGATGCTGTAGGGATGAATCATGACTTTGCAAACAGCTCCTATAGCACCAGCCTCCAACCCCACTGAAAAAAAACCCATTCTCCCCCCCCCAGCTTTATGCTTGTAATGTCTGCTTTGAGGTTTTCCTTGCCTCTGGGCTTGCTGCAAAACCTCTGGTGTCTGCACCCTGCTAGCCAAATACCGATTGCCTCTAAACCAGGACTTTAACAGTTTTCAGGGAGGTCTAGCATTGCATTCATCTGAAATTAACACGGATGGAGAAGCAGCAAGCTCCAGGATAATACCAAGGGAAAGACTTCTGTGCACAGTCCCAGCTGCTGGGTGTGATCCCTGGTTTTCCACCAGTGGCCATCCTTGTTCTGCAGAGTGGCTCATGGGTCTGATTTTCCATGTGGTCCTTCTGGCTGGTGTGTGTTTGAAACGTTCTTGCTGCTCGCTGCCTGCTGAAAGAAGAATTTGCTTTCCAGCTGTTCAAGAAGGAAAAGAGTGGGGGAGGAACAGTCTGGGTGCTCTCCTTCCCCTGCCAGCTCAGGAGTCCTCTTCCCTCACTGCAGCACCAAGCTCTGCCCTGTGATCATGGGGAGAGCGCCTTGTTATTTCTTTCACAGGTTCAGCACTGAATCCGACCTCCTGGCTGTCCTTTGCCTGGCAGAGCAGTGCTGGAGGCAGGGAAGCTGCCTTAGGGCTTGGAAAGACAAAGCTGCGGTGATCATTCATCTTTTCCTTTTCTGTGGCTGCTGGTGGTGACAAAAATGAAGCACTGCCTCCTGTGCCGCTCGTTCTCCTACCATTCCTGCCTCCTGGGCTAATTCCTTCTCCTTCCTCTTTTGGGCCTCTTGCAACAAGGCAGGCACAGAGCTAAAATTGTCAAGAGACAGATAAAAGCTAGGAGATCATCATTTTTTCTTTTCAGACAAGATAATTAGGAAGTGAATCTCTGCGAGGAAGAAGATCTTTCCATCATCATTACTTTATCTCCAGGCAGCTACTCTAATCTCTCCAGGGACACGGCGCTTTCAAGCACCGTGTTCTTGCTGTGTTTTTTTTAATGCTTTAATCCCTGTGTAGTTCACCCACTTTTACTACCAAGCAGCAAGTGAGTGTGAGCTGGTGTGTTTGTGTGCATGTGCCTCTGTGCATGGGGCAGGGGGAGCACACTTTTCTGTGTGATTCTGGGTTCAATTAAACGTGCTTTGCTTTGTTTTGTTTGCAATGTGACCCCTGCGAGTGTTTCCCTCGGGGAATGCTGGCACTGCTTCTGAGGATTAATCATCAGTGGCTCCTAGGTGAGAAGCTAAAGGAAAATGGCCAAACAAAAACTGCAGCGGGCCCAAAGATGGGGAAAATAATGTTTTTGTGATTGTGATGGGTGATAGAGTGGGGCTGCAAGAGAGAGATGCTTCTTGGGGAAAGAGAGAGTTCTGCTGGCCTGTCTCCATCTACTCTGGCTTAACAAAATGTGAGCAGTTGGCTTCTGGACCCTCAAATGCAGGGTTTCCACAGGCTGCCTCTGTGTAACTCTGCAAGCCAGTCAAAGACTTGTTGAGCCAACAAAGGTTACATGTACGGGTCCTTTTGCTGCTGGCTCTGATGGTACAGACAGCACATCACCTGATCTTTAGTTTCCAATACTAGTGGACCAGGTACCCTTCTGTAGGTGAAAGCAAGTCCAGAGCAAGGGTTCAGTTCACCCCTGTGGATCTGTAGGTAGCTGGATTTGTTGCTTTGCTCTGGCTCTGGCAAATAAGGCTGGTCATGCCTTGTTTGCCACTAATCAGAGGTGGAGACTCTTTCATCCCTTGGCTTTCAGCAGGCACAGTGAAATGCATTGAAACAAAGTACCATTTGCCTTCTGATATGAGGGTGTGTTGTATTCCTTAGCTGAGCACAGAGAAGTAACCACTGACTGCCAAATATACAAATGTAAATATACTGCCTTATGCTTTCTTTTAGTCATCTTCATTGACCAGACAGCAAGCTGACTCTTCATCAGGTGGAGGACACTTTCTTTCTTTTCTTACCTGTTTCTGGCCAGGTTTTGGGACTTCCCCATTGTCCCTGTGGGCACAGGCTCTGCTATGCCCCATCTCCTCTTTGTGGTAAAGCAGGAGGGCTGGAGCTTGCTGCGCAGCCTGTCAGCCACAGCCCAGGCTCTGGGCACTGCTCCACACTGCCTTGGGTAGTAACAGAGGGCCAAGGCCGGGCACTTGGGTCACACCGAGGTCCACCCTGCAGCTGCCTCAGGATGGTGTGGGGGCAGCTCTCAGGAGGCCCCGTGGGAATGCTGAAGCCACATTTTGCTGGGATCAGAACCCCCACCATGTGGAGCTGAGTGTGCAGGAATGGGAAGCAGCTGGGAGCAGCTCAGCCTCTGTGCCAGAGGACAGGGCAGCTCGCTTTGGGACAGCCGGATCCCCTGGTCTGCTGGGAAACGCAGCACATGATCCCGTAGCTACTACCTCTAGTAACGACAGCTACTGTGAGTAAGGTCTGTTGCTGCAGCACTAGCAGCCGTGCGGGGGCTGTTCCTGTGCCAGATGCTCCGGAATCGTGGTGCATTCCCTGTGCGAGCTCTGCACAAGTCTTAATGAGCCTTCCTGGCTCTGGGAGGGAGCAAGGGAGGCTCCCAGCAGGACAGGGAGGTGAAAGGAGGCAATTAGGCAGCGCCCCATTGCTAGGGCAGAGGAGGTAGTGGGGACTTTGGAAGTCATCTCCTGGGGACAAGTATGGGCTGGCTTGACCTCGTTTGAGGGCACCAGGAGGCTGACACACTGCAGGGAGCTGTGACATGCAAACAGCAAACTCTGCTGAGGTTGCAGGTATTGGGGAGCACAGGAGATCCCCAAAGTCCATTCTGAACTCGTGGATCCCAGGATTTCCCATGTCCCTGGGAAGGCAGAGCCCATATGGCCAGTGGTGCCCCCTGGAAGCAGGGACAGGAGCTGGAGGGGTTCATAAACATCAGCATTTTCAAACACAATAATTAATAGCCATCAGGCCTGAAGATTTCCCGTTGCCATGTTTGACTTGGTCTTCTTTATTGCTGGACAAAACCCTTTGGGAATATTGGGTGGGTGGTATTTGAGCCTGGCTAAGCTCTTGGCTAGCAGAAACCCCTGCAGCAGCAAGTCCTGCAGATTAGGAAAGGAAATGGCAGTCCCTTTCCTCTCCTAGAAGTGTGCTTACAGCCGCTTGGCAGGGAGACAGAGGACAGCACATGGATGGCATCCATCATACTGGCCTGTCTTCCACAGCATCTCCTCTTGTGCCAGCTCCTGCTGAACTGCCACAGCCCAGTAGTGCTCCTGCACTGCCCAGCTCTTGGGTGCCCTCCACCTTTTCCCCTCTGTCCTGGATATCTGGACACTACACAGCCAACCATCTGAAGCACCTACCACAACCACAAAACCTTCTCCACACCATTGTTTAAAATTTCCTGCTTTACCCCCCCCTCTTTCCCTCATGGCTGACTTTGTTGTTCCTCATCTCTTCAGTGCACAACACGTTGTTTTCTAAACAGCTGCCCTTAGAGAGACACAGGGCTTCTCCTGAGTGCTCCTGGTTAATTTAGAAGCAAGCAATATGTGTAAGCCATTGTAATTACTCCTTGCAGCCAGCAACGCTATTGATTTGTCATCTTCTCTACCTTTTAAGCCCTGTCACAGGTTTGCAGCTCCTGCAAGGCTTGGCTTAGTGAAAAGAAATGGTCTCATCTTGCTCTCCTCCTCCTCAGACGGTAAGAAGCAGACATCGCTTCCTGCAGAGAGCCAGAGCAGGATGAAAATCAAATATTTATTTCTGCTCTTCATTTGTGTCTCCCATCCAGTTTCTAATCACTCCATAATGCCTTTGTTTCCTGAAGAGCCTTATGTGGAGGCATTTGCTGGAAGCTTTTAAAAGGTTTGGGAAAATTCTATCAAATTTTCCTGTGTGCCCCCCAGGTCTGCCTAACTGGCTGTGAACCTCTGAGGGAGAGGAGCTTGCCCTGCAGAAGCTCTGCCACTGAGCTCCCCCCATTCTCCTGTTCCAGAAATGACAGCTCCACATCCTGGGGACATGGCTGGGATTAGGATCATGCCAGCATCATTTGGCAGGGATGAGGAGGGCAGCACCGAAGGCTCTGATCAAGCATCTCCGCGTGTCCCCTTTGTTTCTGCTTTTCGGGAGAGGATTTACACACAGTTTTAACGTGGGCCGGGTTTCCGGGCTCCGGAGGAGATGGGTGTTTTGCCAATAGCCTACATCAGCAGTGGCCAGGCTGTTTCCATCCTTGTTCATCCTTTCGCCTGCCTTGGCCAGCAGCCCCAAGAGCCCTCTTGCAGGGCTTCTGCAGTTTTGATAGGAGGGTCTTCTGGACCAGTTCCCCATCCCCTCCCCCATTTAATCTGTTTCTGAGTTTATGATCCCAGCAGTGTTTTTTTGACATTTCCTCCTCTAAAAAATGTTGCACTTCTCAGTTATGCTGCTGGTATTTGGGCACACGAGCAGATGGCACCTGTTGAACCCTCTCCTCTTAGTAATGAGGGTGTGAGCCTTCAGCTCGGCAAGGCCCTTGAACCAATGTTCCAGCTGAAGTACATACTTTTTCTTCAAAACAAGCCCTCAGCTTTGTGAAGATGTGCTGAAGGTTGAGAGTACCAACCTTTCTTTTATGGCATTAAATACTCTCCAGAAGGAGAAGTGGGGGGGGGGGGGGGGCAGCTCTGACTCAGAGAGGAGATCCCACAAGCATGCCAACAATGGAAAAACTCAGTCCTCTGGCTTTGTGCTGTTTCCCCCAAATATTGGTGAAAGCTGTGCTTTTCGTAGGAGGAGCAGGACCCACTGAGAGGCAAAAGCACCATGCAGACCTGGTCACGAATTGTTCTACAATAGGAGCTCCAAGAGTCGTGCCTGAACCATCTTGTGCCTAGCTAGGTCAGAAACTCATTACTACTGCTTAATTAGATTTATACTCAATGCGAGTTCTTTGCTATCATGCTCTGACCTAGAGGCTATGATTTCTTACTTGTTTCTCTCCATGGAGAGGTGTTTTCCCCAGCTCTCATGCCCCACCAGTCACAGCCTGTACCCCATAGCACTCTGCAGTGGAGTAGATCAAAGGTGGCCAGACTGTGACACCATCTCTTGCTCCTCTGGGGCAACAACACCAAAACCCCTGTGATGATATTCCTGTAGTGCCAGCAGTGGGCCCAGCCAACTCCCTTCAGTGAGGCCCTGAACACGCTGCAGAAGGTCACCTCATCTATCTTGGGCTGACCGCTCCTGCCCGTCCCCCCAGCAACCTGGCACTCCACAGGAGGCTCGAACAGAAAACATCACGTTTATTGTTCACGATCAGCTTTACAAAAGAAATGTCCCAACACGGGTGCGCGTCAGGGGCCCTTTTCACGAACGTGCATTAGAGAAAGCGCGCGGGCGAGCGAGTGAGGAAGAGGGGGAGGCTCCTCAGGGTGCACGAAGGTCACAGTGTTCCCACTTGGCACAAGGCTGCTCCCCATCCCCGCCGTGTCGTCCCCAGTGGGCTGAGCCACCCCAGCACTGGCAGAGACCCTGGGCGAGGGGATGGGGGTGGCAGGGACGTCCCTTCTGCCAGCTTTGCCTCCCCCAGGCGCGGGGGCAGCTGTCACCCAAAGTGGAACTTGGGGTCGGGGGGAACACTGGAAGCTGAACACTGCATTGAGCTACCATGAGAGCCCCAAAATAACCCTCCCACCCCACCCCCAGACACACACACGCATGTGCACATACACACACTCACATATCGAGATGTTGGTGACCACGCAATGTGGAAACGGCATATTCTCAGGCACTCCACAGGGAAAACACCAGCCTGCTCTTCCACCCTCCCTGTTTCAAGGCCAGTGGCAGCCCTGTTCCTGGCAAGGAGCTGCTAAAGAAGGGGACCTGGGTGGAACTAAGGGCAGTAGCCCAATCCAGTACCAAAAGATTGGGGGATAATGACCGGGCTCCTCTGACTACCACCATTCTCCACCTCTTTTTCCTTGCTTTTGTTCCCTTTGATGGCAGTGCTGCACTCTTTCCCCCTCGGCCAGCGCTGGGGGAGATGCTTTGCCCAATTCCCCCCATTCCGTTGGTGGCTGACCCATCCCCCAGCTTGGAGATGGTGGAGAGTGCTCTCTTCCCTCTGCTTCAAAAGTCTGGTTCCCCTTGGGCAGCCCTGCCCAAACAGGCAGCAGAGGCAGGGAAAGGGGTGCTGGGGGGTAAGTGCTGTGCCACTGACTCTCTGCCACTCTCCCTCAGCTTTCCTGGGGCCACATTTGAAAAACCAGGGCAGCAGGAGAAGGATGGGGCTGGAGGTGAGATCCTGGAATGCAGGCTCATAAAAATGGACAGTGTGGTTGCTGGAAATAAATAAGGAAAGGGGATGTGTTCAGGTGATGCCTGCACCCTGGCATCCCACTGAGGCTGGACTGCACTCAAAGTAAATGGAGTTCTACTTGCCACTCCCTGTTAGGTCTGACAAGGTGAGGACCCTCACGGTACCAAGGACACCTGCAAGTACAGCGAGTTCCACCCAAAACAGAAGTGAGGCAAGATGAGACTCAGGAGCCAGCCTGCCAGGAATGAGGACAAGCCACAGCACCAGCACAGGGACAACAGGGAGGCTTCCAGGGGCCCCTCTCCCTCCTGGGACACCAGCACAGGGGGCTCAAGCATTGCCCCAGCAAGGCTTACTGGTCGGGGAGGGGAGAAAGGGGCTCCCTGCTTTGGGGCTGCCACCGGGCTCCTTGGCGCTGGGGAGAGGGCTGGGGGCCACTCACGCCTTCCTCCCTTCCTCGCAGGCGGCAAAGCCCGCCTTGCTGGCACCCCCAAAGACCTCCACCGCCTGGTCATCCCACTGGATCACATTCCCTTGGAGGTGGGAGGTGCAGTTAGCCAAGCCCAGGATCTCTGCTGGTGCCAGCATGTGGTCCCAGACGCCAAACTGTGCCAGCTCTCCCACGAAGGCTTGTGTGGCATCAAAGCGGCCCCCCATCGTGTCCTGGGAAAGAGCAGGAGAGGTGATTGGACAGGGATGAAGAGAAGAGGAGGATGCACCCACTGGGAAACAGCAAGGGGGAGAGGGAGAAGTTTGGGGAGAAGCAGAACAAGGTGCTCGATGGCAGGGAGAGGAGGGGATGAATGCATGGAAGAGATTCAAGGAAACAAGGCAGGGAATGTCTTGCAAGAAAGGCATTATCTTCTCTTCCCTGTCCCTATCCCAAAGGGATATGACTGTGAGGGTGCATGGCCAGCCTGGAGGCTGAATGAACAGGCAGGAGAGCCCCGCTGAGCGCTCCTGCCCACGCTGTCCCCTCCCCTCACCCCATTTGGGTCCTTTTCCCCCAGCCAGTTCCTACTAGAGTGATGCTAATTGGCAGGTCTCGGTGTCAAACTGGTACCTACCTGCTCCTGGCCCAGGATGATGATGCCCTGGGGCCTGATGGAATGCCAGGAGGCCAGGTTCTCACCAGCACCCCGCTGTTCACCATCCTGGTATGCTGACCACTTGCCGTCCCGGGTGGTCCACGCCACGCAGATGTGGTGCCAGGCCTTGTCCTTCAGACTCAGCGGCAGCTGGGCAACCTTTGAGAGAAGAGCAAGATCCAGGTGCTTGGTAGGATTGCTGGGGGACCCCAGGGAGAGCAAGATGGGCACCCCCGTGGTAGTGGTGGCATCCCAAAATCTACAGACATCCAGATGTGCTGTTTCTCCCCATCAAAACTCACCCCAATGAGCCATCTTTCCAATCCTCCTGCCTCCCACCATAAACCTAGGGCCCATTCCTCCCAGCTCCCCCACACCAGCGTCCCCAGGAATATAATTTCCTAGGGGGATTGAAGCAGGGAAGATGAGGGGTAGGGTTTTCTCTCCTGCCCTTCCTTCAACTGGGCTGACCTTGTCATTGATGAGCAGCTCCAGGGGGTTAGAGCCCCACTCCAACAGCACGATCTCGTTGGCTTGGTTCGGGACAGAGTAGGAGAACGGGGTGCCAATGCCTGCCAGGGCCTTGGACTTCAGCCACATGCAGATGGTGAAGGCGTACAGCTCCGGCAGGCTCTTCTTCATGCGGGCATACATGTAGTTGTTCTGCACCGGGATGGTCACCTTGAAGGCGTCAGGAGGGCTGTAGCCCTGTGGTCCTACGTAGCAAAGATGGGGAGGAGAAAGAAAGGTCAGCACTTGTAATTGGGATGGGGGTGACTTGTCCTAGGGCTCTCCTGGTGATGTATCTCAGGGTAGGAACCCTCTGCCCCACCTCCATCCCCGCTGGGCAGGACTCACCGTGCTCCAGCTCCGTCACCCGGTTCTGGAGGGAGTTCAGCTCCTTCTCAATGTTGTGCTGCTGCTGGCTGCGGTCAGTGCTGGCGGCCTGGCGCTCTTTCTGCAGGGTCAGGATCTTGGAAAGGAGCTGCTCCTCCAGCTGCTCCATCTTGGTGTGGAGGGCATCACGGGCAAGTGCCGGGGCAGTGGGTGCTGAGCCGTTGGTGCGGGCTGGCAGCTCCTGCTGCATTTGGCGGCAGCCACGATAGCAGGAATAGGAAGCGCAGAAGAGAAAATTCAGCACAGTGTCACTATAAGAGTTTAAATAAGGCCATGCCCAGCCTGCAGCACTACAGGTAGTGCTGGGATAACAGTCCCATATCCGCACTGGGGTCCTCTCCAAGAGCCTCCAGCTGACTTTGTACCTCCCCTCTCAGAGCCCCCATTGAGCTCATTACTGCAAAACGAAGCTTGGCTGATCTTAATGACTTTCTGCTACTTCAGAGACAGAGCGAGGGTGGGATGTTTGGGTCATCCCTTGGCTCTGCTCCTGCAGGCAGCCTCCCACGATGAGGAAATGATGCGGGCAGGACCTTGGAGCTCCCGGTCACTCCTGCTGCTCGTGAGGCTGCTTACCTATAGCAGCACGCTAACATCACTTAATGGGGCTGTAATCCTCTTAGCCGAGCTCAGCTGGCGTGCGGGGGTGCATGCACGTGTGCCAGGTAGCTCTCCATAAGTCAACCTCTCCTGGGCCACCAGGATATCAGGGAGCAGTGGGACTGGTGCCAGGCTGTCGTGTCTCTGGTCCTCAAGGCATGAGCCATCACCTGGGGACATCGAGCCTGTCTTGCCCCATCAGGATCAACACTCGGACCAAAACTCGTTCCATGGCACCAACATGGCAGCTGGTAAAGATGCTCCCACCTGCTACTGCACTCTGCAAAGACCCCAGATCCCACCTTACTGGGAGACCCCATCCCAGATGGAAGAAAACCAGTCTGGAAGGGAGAAAGTAACCCTTTGCCATGCTCCTGGGGTTTCTCTGTAAATAGGAGCTCTCTTCTTTCCCCGTGTCCTTAGTGGATTAGTGTCTCTGCCATGGGCTCTGAAAGATGACAACCACCTTCTCTGTGTTGCCAGACTTTCCCAGAGGTGCTGGAGCAGCCATGGAGACCTTTGCCTTGGCTCCTCCGGCACCGAGGGATCTGCATGGCTGCTTCAGCCCTGGACATTCATGTGGCTTTTGCTGACAGGACATGGGGATACCATCCCTGTCAACCTGAACAGCCTCCCTCCTGCCTCAGAGCTGGCCTGGTGGAGGTCACCACACTCACCTGTGGTTGTGGCTTCCTGCATTTTCCTTTCTTACATCCAGCTTCTCCAGGCTGGACAGGATCTGATAATCCCGCACACAAAGCTGAAGGAGAGGGATGCCTCCCCATGTCACCCCTAATCTTTGATACCCATCATGAACAACAGAGGGGAGGGGAAGGCTGGAAGAAAGTCAGGTTTGGCTGGGCAGGATGCAGCCTTGGCGGATGGGAACAGCAGGGAGAGGAAAAGTGAGAAGATGGTGTTGGTGTGAGCACAAATGTACCCACTTTGGGCAACAACATGCTCGGGCTACAAATAAAATGGAATTTGTGATGCCCCAAGGTCTGCAAGAGCTGCCAGCAGGGTCTGCCAGGGCAAACCCGCAGATTCTGTGAGGAAAACCAACCTGGAAAAGCAAAACCCAACAAGAAAAGAGAGGTTGTGCTGGGGACATCTGCCAGCCCTGATCGAATGCCAGCTCTCACTGCCAGCTTGCTCCGGGCAGCCCAGCAAAGAGAACCCTACCTTTGGTCTTTGCAAAACTGAAGCATTAGCCAATGTGAAAGCAGCTTTAACTCTTTTGCTTTTTTTTTTTTTTTTAAAGGGGTCTTGGGGATCCACCTGATGGAAGGCAGGGTAGAGATGGAAGGGAATCTTGAGGGAAGGGAAGTGGAAAGGTTAATTCTCATTCTCTTGGCAAGGATAGTTCCCACCTGGGGCTGTCTGCATTTGTACCCAAGCTGAGCTGGCTGCATTTTGGCAGGAGGCAGCCCAAGTGGGATGGGGTTGCCTTTGCCTCTGTGACCACATCCCGTGGGCTCCAAGAGCTTTTCTCATCCTTTCAGGCTGCCTGGCTACAGCGGAGGCTGGCACGCTCCTGTCTGCCGCACGCTTTGATTGCTCGAGCTGCGGGTTTGGAGCCTACGTCCCTGCTTTCATGCATGGCTCCATCTGTTAATGACGAAAAAAGGAAAAGCTGGGAGATTTTGTCACTCTGACTAGCCCCTGATAGCCTGCCCTACATTATTCAGTAGTGACTGAGTACTTTTTTTTTACCTCCCTCTTCCTCCTGCTTTTCTCCTTGCTGCTATTTTCTTCCCTCTGTAACTTTTCTCCCTATGGCTTTTTCATTTCTTTGGCTGTAGAGCATCTCTTCCTGATGCCTCTCCCCATGCCCACACATTGTGTCTTTCCCCTTTCATTCACTTTCTTCCCCCCTCCTGAGTTTTTCCCCATCCAGCCCTGTCTCCAGCTCTTGCTGGTCCTCCCAAGTTGGCAGCCAGGGCACTGACAGCCGGAGCCACATGGCCGACTTAAACCATTGCTGACCCCATGTTCCTTCTGGAAAGGGATTGTAGCCAGCACCCCCCTCTGGCAGGGTTTCAGGGCCATCCCAGCAAACACCATCCGTATCCCTGCAGCCAGAGGATGGCTGGACAGGAGACTGGACTCCGCGTTCTACCCCGTGCAGCCGAGTTGTGCTGGGTGATGTCTCTGACGCCAGGCTGGGCTGCATCCCCCTGCCATGATCCTCATCTCCGAGCTGCCGCTCGAGCATCTTTCCCACAAGGCAAATTATTTGCAAAATTATTAATGGTTGATGTGCAGCTGTTATTTACTGGTGACCTTTGGGGAGGGGAAGGGGGGGAAGCGCCTTCTCCCTGGCTGTTCGGCAGGCACCCGGCTTCCCATCTGCCGCCGCACAGGCAGCAGGGGAGTGGGCAGTGGCTGTGGGGGAGGCTCGTTCCACGCTTTTTGGCCACCAGAACCGGCAAAAAAAAGATTGAAAGATGCCAGGTAAAATTAATCACGTTAAATGTCAGCGGCTGGCAGGGGGTGGGGAGGGGGAGGTGGGGGCAGGGGGCTGCGGCAGCCGTGCCGGCGTGTGCTCACTGGGGCTGCAGCCCTCAGCCAGCAAATGCACTTTGATTTACATAAGGAGATCAGAGCCTCATTTACTAATGCACCGCCAAGTCCGGGTGCTGCTGCTCCCCCTCAGCCCACCAGGACCCACCTTGGCTGCTGGGACAGGGCAGGCAGGAGCACAGGACGATGCCTGTGGGATGGAGCCCTGGCACATCCCAGGGATCACGCTGCTCAGCTGGGTGCGTGCACACAGCGGGCCCATTCCGTTCCTTGGAGCTGTGGATCCTTACAGCCTGCACAAAACTCCTCAGTGGCTGCTACCCTGGGATGCTCACTGCTGCAGGACACCACACCTGCTGCACCAGAGGGTTTTGGACCCTGCCATCTCTTTGGACCCAGGCAGGACCTTGGGGATGATTAAACTCCAAAAGGGATCGCATGGAGTAGAAGAAAAACAGGAATGGATCAGCCTTTCCCTCTTCCTCGCAAGAGAAGGGCTCACCATTGATCCTGTTCCCCTGAAACCTCTGAGGGCAGGCTAGGACTGTCACAGTTTGGGCGTTTACATCCCCACACTGCTGGAGATGAAGGCAGGAGGGAAGCAGCTAGGTCACTACCATTCCCATTGCCTTACCTGAGCGTTTCCTGCCCCCAGCCAGGTCACCAGCTGCAATGGCACAGCCACGAACCAGCTGAGGGGCAAACAGGCTGTTACAATTCCACCAGGTCCCCCCATGGAGCCCATCAGGCTGTGCCCTCTCCCGCTCCTCTCTCCTGCAAGGGATGACGGGGAGAAGGGGAGCATCCGCATCTCGGCACAGCCCAGGCAGCCAAGGTGATTCTCTCCCCGATCCCTTTCCATTTGCAGCAATAACTAAGAGCATGGAAAAGGAGCACCTGGGACCCTCGGCTCTGTGTTCCAAGATGCACCAGAGTGCACAGACACGAGCACGTGCTGAGAGAAAAGGGGGGGACCCCTCAAAAGCGGGATGAAAAAGCCTAACTAGGCTGCTGTGTGTGAGGAAAGGACGATCAGTGCCTCGGGTGGCGCTAGGAAGAGGTGAGGGAAGATGTGTGAATGCTGTGCTGATGCTAGCCCAGCCCCACAGAAATGTCAGGGGACAAAAAGTGAGACCGTGGGGGCCCTCCCTGCATCTTCTCCTGGGAAATCCTTCTGCCATGCCGACAAAATTAAGAAACAAATGCCTTAATAGGTTTTTCAGTGCATGAATAAATCTTGTTATGCCTTACAGACAGGGCTGAGAGTGCCCAGATTAGATCAGCAGTCTTCTACCAGCCCCCTCCCCGCAGCCTCAGCTCTGAAACATCCAGCAGTAATCCCTGCTGGCCAACCTGACTGGAGACTCCCTGGGATACAGCCTTCCCAGAGCAGCTCATGGCATTTTGTGTCATCTCTCTTCTGAGACTAAACCACCACAGGACTGGCAGCATTTCCTCTCCTCCCCAGTGGGTTTTGCAGAGTCTTCAGCACATGAGAGCCACCCCGGGACTGTCCCCATCCAGGTCATCTTTTGGGATGATCATTGCCATCATCCAGGATAGCTGTGGAGGCTGAGAGTGCCTCCCGTGCCATGGGGTACCCCAGGAAGGCTCCCAGGGTTGACAGCCATGCGGGACAGAAGAGTGCAGGTACTCCACCAAGAAGTTTTAGGTGTCTGCTCCTGGGGTGGGGTGGGAGGCAATTTGGAGAGGGAGGCCACAGGAAACTGTCAGTGGATGACTGAGCTGTGACCACAAGGCTCAGCTGGCAGAGCTGCAGCCATCTCAGGGGTGTGGTGCACACAGGTGACACTTTTTACCAGGTGGGAGCCAGGACAGACAAAGTCCAGCCCACCTGTAACACACTGCCCTACTCCCTCACCTGACAAGGCTCTCTGAGTCTCAGGGTGCTGTGTCTCCCCTGCAGAGCAAACTTGGGACCCTCAGGCCCCTGGCAACACAAAACCAAACATTTTTGGTCATGTGCCACTTGGCTTCCTCATCAGTGTGGGCATGAGCCTCATCCCAGCACCACTTTAGGCTCCCTAGGCACATGTGACAGCCTGCTCCAACCCTTGTGAGCTTCACCCTCCTCCTCCTCCACCCCGAACCTCCCACCATTATCAGAAACCCCAGGAGAGGGGCCAGGGCAGCTGATGGGTGATGCTGCCCAATGGAGAAGAGGGAGAACATGCCCCTATGGCCTGATGCTCCCAAGATCCAAACTGATATGCTGGGCACTGTCCCACCATGCATCATCTGGTCTATGTGTGCAGATACTTATTTCACTGCTTTATTTTTGGGTGAGTATACCTGCTGTGTTATTCCACTGATGGAAAATCATTTGTTTAGGGCTTCAGGGTTTTTTGGGCGGGTCTGTCACTCCCTGCAGCTGCATTTAGCTCTGGGCAACGTGTCAGATAGGCTGCTCATCCCACTCTCCCTGCATGTGCCCAGCCTGCCTCTGTGTTTCTTCTTGTGCCTGTGTGTGCATTACCCTGGCAGCTCACAGGTGCTTCCTCTCTGGTCTTCCAGCTCTTTTCCTTCTCGTGTTCATGTGTTTATTTGCCTTTCTGTCTTTTTATTCCTGTTCATGTCTCCATTGATTGCAATAACCCTCTCTCCCAGCCTCATTTCTCAGCCTGTGACCTTAGTGGCTCTGAATTTCCCATCCATTGCCTGCTGCTGCACCCACATGTCTGTAGTGAGTGGGGTCAAAAGGGTAAAGCTGAGGAGAGGGACCCCATAATGTGCTGCATGACCCCATCTCCTAGCTCCACACTCCAGGGAAGAGTGGAGAGGGCAACAGGGAACAGAACAGGATGATGAGAGGGTTGAGGGCTCGCAGGAGGCTCCTTGCAGGTGGCTCTGACACTTGACAGACCTCAGGGAGCAATCCCTACCTGGAGCAATTCCCACAGGGAAAACAGACAACTCTCCTCTTGTAGCTCTCACGTGTCAAAACCATTGCCACAGCCATATCCTGCAAAGTCTGCCAAGTGCCGTGGGACTGCTGAGCCCAAGTAAATCAGTGCTCACATGCACTCCGTGATGTTGCCCCATGACAAGCATCATGGTAGAACCTTTGGTGCCACTGGATTGTGGCTGGCCCAGGGCTGAGCCTGCCAGGCACACGCTGCACAGCTGCTGCAGAATGGGGACCAGGAGGCTGCATCCCAAGTGCCAACAGCCCAATGCCCCAGGAATGGGCACAGTGAATGACTCCAGCTGTGCCCTTCCCTCTCCAGCTCCTATGGACCATGTGGGGAAAGGGGGCCAGGCTCATGGTGGGTGGCACTGCACTTCACTTTGTGAGATGTCCCATTCATAACCATGATGGCATCAGATGGGATTTACCTTTTTGCTAAAGGGCAGGATTTGGCCCTGAGCTGCCAGTCTGCTCTGGAGGAGTCCTTAGCAGGTGCCCTGGGGCAAGCAAGGTACCCTAGCTGGGTGCAGACTCGGGGGGAAAGTGGGCAGCGCTGGTGCTTTGGGACTACCTTGCATGGAAAGAGAGGAGAGCTCAAGGTGAGTCCCTTGCCCCTGGGCAGATAGCTCAGGAAAGAGGGAGGCAAGAACAACCTTCCTGAAGCCTCATGAGGGGGACAAGCTAGTTCGGGGTGCATGTGGCTGCAGGCTGGGGGAATGGCACGTGTGGGAGCATCATCTCCTGGGACCATCCCTCCCAGACCCCAGGAACATCTTTCCCTGGGAGTGTCGTCCCCTGGGGCCATCCCTCCCAGACCCCCAGGAGCATCCCTCGCACCTCTATCCGGTCGATTCGGTCCTGGAGGGTGCGAACAGCCTCCTCCAGCTCCCGCACGGCGGGCGGCTCATCGGGAGGGTGGCCCATGGTGCCGGGGCGCGGGGCGGCGCGGAGCCCGGCGGCAGCGGGGGGCGCGGCGGCGGGGGGGCTCCGCAGGCCGCCCTCGCAGCGGCTGAGCTTGCCGGTGAGCTCCCGGATGGTCTCCTGGTCCATGCGGATCCGCTCCTTCTGCTCCAGCGCCGTGCGGCGCAGCTGGGCCGCCGCGCTCCGCAGCGCCAGCAGCTCCTCGGGGCCGGCGGCGCTGCCGGCGGCGGTGCCGGTGCCGCTGGCCGGGCACTCGGTGCTCAGCGGGGTGCAGACGAAGCGGCTGAAGAGCGGCGGCCCCCCCGGCAGGCGCGGCCCGGCGCTGGCCAGAGCCTCGGCGGGGCCGTGCAGCGCTCCCAGCCCCTTGTCGGCGGCGGGCAGGAGGGCGGCGGCGGCCGAGTCATTGTCGGCGGCGGCGGCGGCGGGCGCGGCGGTGCCGGCCGGGTGGACGCTGGCGATGATGCAGATGATGGCCCCGAGGAAAGCCAGCATGCCCGCCGCCAGCAGCACCGCCAGAAACTTCAGGGTGGCAGCGGCGTGGGGGGCCCGAGCCCGCGGACGGCGAGAAAACAAAGCGGGCGGGGATGGAGAAGGGGACGGACGGTCGGAGGGATGGACGGGCAGCCCGGAGGGAGCTGGCGGACAAGGACGGTACCGGCAGCAGCGCCGGGGCCCCGCCGCGCCGCGCCGCGCTTATATGTGCCGGGCGGCGCCGCCCGCACCGCACCGCCCCCGCCGCCGCCGCCCCCGCCCCGGCCGTGCCCCCGGCCGTGCCCCTCTCAGTGACTCCCCCTTCCCGCCGAGCACCCTCCACGGGCTGCAAGGGCGACGGTCCCAGCCGTGGGAAGCGAGCGGGCAAGGGGACGGGAAAGGCAGAGAAGGCGGTCCGGGGGCACTCGGGGACGGGGTAGCTAGCTGAAGTCAGCCCGGCGGCAGCCTCCGGCGAGAGGATGCTGCCCCGGCACAGACCAGGGAATGATTTTTCCCCTGCGAGATGCCTAGGCTAGAAGTAAAGGGCCTCTTTGATAACCCGAGGGTGAGAGCTTCGTTGTCAGTCATTCCCTGTGATGGTCTTGCGGGCCTTTTTTCCTCCTTGGCTTTCTCCTAAAAATTAAACTAGCAAACTTCTTAGCTGTCTTGCTCTCCCACCTCAGACAGGACTGTTGCAGAGAGCTGCCGTGGGATGCCTCAGCCTCTGCCCCGCACGCCCATGTTACCCATTTGGGAAATAAAGACAGATGTTTAATCTTCCCCCACCACCCCTCTATTCTGAACTGCTCATAAACGAGCTACTTCTGACAACCACTTTCTCCTTGCTCCAGCAGAAGCTGTGCCATGCCCTCTCCTGTTCCCCAGGCACACTGGGGCCTTGGCGATGCAGCGCCGCTGAGAAAAGAGGAGCAGAAGAGGGAAAACAAACAAAATCAATTTCAAGCTCTACTCAGTAATGGCAGGAAATCCTTCCTAGCCTGCAGAGAAGCAGGAGCGTATGTGTTTTAAACAGCTCTGGTGCTGGGTATGAAACAGCAGAAAGGTTACCTCTTCTTTCCCCACAGGCATATTTGAGTGGATAAGGGAGCCAGAGCTAAAAAGGCTCCTCAAATTTGGCTGTTGACAGTGTACAGTCACCATCTCTTCTTGCAGAGTGCATTGCACCCCAGCCCCTCAAAACCCTCGCCCTGGAGCCAGCAAGAGACCTGCCTGACTTGTGGTGGTGTAAGGCTGTGGGGAGGAGGAGAGGAAGACAGATGGGGCGGTTCAAGGAAGAGGTAGAGATGAAGGGAATGCTGAGGAGGAAAAGTGGAGCTGGACATGGAGCAGTCCAGGCAAGAAACAGTTTTCTGGTGAAGAAAGCCCAAGCAACAGGTGTCTGGCCCTGGTGGTGAGGCCAATGAGTGCTCTGGGAGGGTGAGTGCTCGGTGTGCTGGGACAAGTGGGCACTGGCTGGGATGCAAAGGAAACAGGAGCCTGCACCCCATGACATGAGGGGAGGCCACCTGCCTCCAACCTGTCCCTTGCTAACAGTGGCAGGGGATTGCACCCTGCTGCATCTGCCCCTGCCTGCTGCAAGCCCACCCCGGCAGCGCCGTCCAAGGTGGGAGTGGATTGGAAAGGAATCCATGTGAGTGCTGCACCAGGCCACCCTACCCCACAGCGTGCAGATCAGGGTGGGAGAGGTATCCTTTGTCTGCAACCCTGCAGAAAAGTGTGCCATACACTTCTACAAAGCTTCTTGCCAGGGAAAGTGATGCTGTGCTGGGGACTTTGCTCTATCCAGGTTTTATTATCAAAGGTTGCAGGTGGCAGGGTTTATACCTCTGGCTGGTGCTGCTCTAGCAGTGGGGGGAAGTGTGAGCCCCCCTGCACCAGCCCGGCCCCGCTCAGCCATGCTGGGATGGGGAAGGCTTGGGTATCGCAGCAGGGCAGGGCTCACCTCTCCCACGGTCCCGACCTGTCCCTCAGCAGGGACCACAACTTCTTCCCAGAGACAAAGAGGTGACAAAAATAGATTTTCACAGGGGGTGATGACTCAGACTGGTGAGTGGCCAGAGCAGTCTCCCTGTCCCATGAATAACAATTCAGAGATCTCGCTGGGCAGCCGGCCCTTGCAAGGATGCAGTGTGGTGCGTGACAGGGTGGGGGAAAGCATTGTGGGGCTTTTTTTGGTTCCTGTTCTGAGCAGGATTGGTGACAGAATCTGAATTTAACAAGAGCTCATGGATTCAGCCCAGAGGGAGCGGGAGCAAACAGTTAAGGGATTTTCTTCTACCTAATTAACACCCAAACGGTGTCTGGGGCTAGCAGCTGTCCCCAAGGGGTGACTGCAGGCAGGGCAAGGTGGGACAAAGGGTCACCCTGTTGTGGCCCCTGGGTGAGAGGGATGTTTGGGATGTCTGGCTTGAGGGGAAGGACACCTGCTGCTCCAAGGCTGCATCCAATCCTCCCCACAGGAACCAGGCAGCTCCATCCTGGCCAGCTTGAAACCCTGGCCCATTTGTGATGCTGAAGCCATCAGGGTGGTGGGGTGAGGGCAGGGGAGAAGCCTTTTCTCAGGGGAGTGTAAGCTGATGTCTCTGAGGTGGAGGATTCCCCCCTTTCACGTTATCACTCAGCTCAGGAGCATCCTCATGGCCACCCTAAGGAGATGAAAGGGCTCCTCTGCCACTGCCACTCCAAGGACTCAGCTCCACCATCTCCTTAGACCAGGAACCTTCAGATCCTGGGGACCTGCAGGTTTTACATAGCATGGAAATGATGGCTTCTTTCATTTCCAGATTTCTCAGCCCTGCAGATGTGACTTGCACCCCCGTGCCCTGGTTACTGGGTCTGCCTGCAGCAGTTTGCTGATGCAGGACCTCACTGGATGTGTTCAGTCAGGCTGGGGTTGTCTCTCCAGCCTTCCTTTCTCCTGCTCCAGAAAATATGAGTGAGAGTTGCCTCTATTTGGTGTTCTCAAATCCAGCCAAAAGCCCACTTGGCTTCTGAGCAAAACCAGGGGGCAGGGGCAAGGGAGGAGGGAGCAATGGCTTTGCGAGTGTTTTGGCACACAGAAGAGGCAAGGTAAGCCTGATGGCATGACATGAGTGACATGAGTGACACCTGGGCTGTGCTTGGCTTTGGTGGGCAGCATTCCCTGCTGCCAGCCACATCACCACTGGAGAAGGCCCTGCTGTAGCTTTCCAAAACTCAGATGCAACAGAAGTATCTCAAGGCAACAACTCTTCAAGGAGCTCACCCCTCCAGGCGAGACCTCATCACACCCTCCTGAAGGGCAGCCCTGAGGGTGTTTTGGCTGGAGCTGTGCCCAGACCCTGCCCTTTCCCAGTACCCAGAAGCGCTGCCTTCCTGCCCTTCTCGCCTGCCTGCCTGAAGCACATCTCTGTCCAAAACCCAACACATCTCCCACCACCAGCACTTCCCCCCTAGAAGTTTAGCTGAGCTTTTTTATGCAGCTGCTCCAGGCTGCAGAGTGATGGAGTGAATCTGGGGCTTCATTTACACACAGGGAGATTTTCTACCGTATTTCTTACACCAGCTAGTCAGGAAATGCACTTAAGCATGTGTTCTGGAGTTGGGAAAAGCATAAAGCATTTTCCAGCCACCAGGTGCTTGGTTGTACTCTGATCTAATTTCATTCTTAAAAGAGAAAGATATGAGAGACCCATTGGGGATTCTCCAAAGCACTTGGGAAGAGGGCATTCAGGCTCCACTTGCTACAGCTTGGCCTTCCCAAACATTCCCTCTTCCCTTAACACGCCAGAATACTCCCTTGTCTTTTGTCAGAGCTCCTCTGTATCCAGAAAGGTCCAAAGACCAAACCAGGGCTGATCCATAAGTATAAGAAGGCTGCAGGTGCTTGTGTTTGACTGCAGAGGTGATCGGTGCTGGCTCAGGGCAGGCATTGCCGTAGCTACCCTCCTCCCAAGCTCCACAAGTCACAACCCACCCAAGGAAAACAACAACAGCCTTTGGAATGTAACAATTTATTGGGGTTAATTTTTTTTAAATTTTTAACTCCCCATTTCTGGCATTGATACAATATTCAAGAGCAGCAGAAAGAACAAAATGTACAAGAATACGAGAGTAATTAGCACAACCCCCACCCCCAAACCTGGAGCAAACCAGTTTCTTGTAGGAAGCACCAAGGGAAGGGGGTGATTCAATCACCCTTCCAGTGGCTCTGCCTCCCACCCATCCACTCTAGACAGAGTTTAGCCAGCTGGGAACTGGATTAAAAAACAAAACAAAACTGAACAAACACTATATTTAAAATGAAAATTGCAAGACAAAAAAAAAATAATATATAGATATACAATTCATCCGTGCACGATCCTTAAATGCATTTTTTTCAAAATAAAAAAAAAAAATTACAAGATACATATATAGGTTTATTTTAAATTAAAAAAAAAAAATTACCACCTTCACTCTGTATGCCAAGTGAGGGGAAATGAAGAGACAGATGGGTTGCACCAGAACTATCAGCACTCTTAGAGTTAGGACTGACCTTCTCCAAGAGAAAGGAAGGGCTCTGATGCTGCCAAAGCTCAAGCACAGGCAGAATCTGAAGCACCCAAGTACCACAGAACTCAGTGGGGTCACTCGCCTGCTCCAAGTTCAGTGTTTGCAGGAATCTGCAGCATTTGAGCCTAAGCTTGGCACAGGGGAAGGTGAAAGGAAGGAAGAGATGAAGCAGGCCCCCATCCTCCACCACTGGCAGACAACCTTCTATGCAAAAAGAAAACAAATGGGGGAAAAAAAATCCCAAAGCAGAGAGTCCCCTCTATTCTTAGGGAGTGTACAAGGCTTAATGGCATAGGGGAGAAGAGGAAGAAGGGCAGCACACAGAGTTGATTTGCTTGGGGGAGGTGCAGACATGACAACTCTTTTCTAAAAAAAGTCATCACAACAATTAATTTTTTTGTTCCATTTGAGAACTTGACCCAAGATTGTGCCCCCACTTTGCAGCTAGGGGCTGGAAGCAGCAGGCTCCCTCCAGGGCAGCTGAAGAACAACCTATCTGTGCAAGAGCACCTACCTGCTGCTCTGCCCAGAGGGAAACCCTCAGCATCCCTAGAGAGCAGCTGGGGGGCTGCTTGGGAGCATGGAAAAGCCCCACTAGTCCTATGAGGCCCTGAGGCCCCACCAAGTGCTTTGACCCACCCAGCCGTGTTCTGGGGATTTAATGTGAGCTCTAAGTGCTCAGCTGAACAAGGAATGAAGTAAAGAACCGAGGTCTTGCAGTGGGAATTAACACTTTGCCTGCATGTCCCACCATACCCTTTCCTCCCAGCAGACACATTTTTTAAACTTGCAGAACTCTGCATCTTGCTGCAGTTCTGTCACCTTACCTCTTTCCTGTGCCACAGCACACTGCCTGCTGCCCACTTCCCAGCTCCACTCAGCCCAGGGGCACAGAGGGTATCCCGCTCCTCCATCCCAGTGCCATCTGCTGGTGCCTGGAGGGTGTGGGCTCAAAGCACACAGCTCACCTGGGGTGGAAGGACCCTCATCCCAAGGACTGTGCTTCTGGATGACTCTGGAGTAATTTTGTTTCCCACCAGAGAGAAGCTGGAAAGGACAGAAGAGCTGCCAGAGCAGGACTTATCTCCCTTCACTCCTGGAAGGAGAAATTTAGAGAAGGGAAGAAAGAAGAACTCAGGGCCCCTGCTGCATGTTTACAGGTGAGGCAGGTGGGACACAGGGCACCTTAGAATGCACCACACAGAACACAGGAGAAGCTCCTGGTTCCAAGACTGACCCTGCACAGAAAAGGGTGCAAATACCTCCAACCACATCAGTCTGACACCAGGCAATGACAAAATGTGAGAAGAGCAGAGGACAGAAAGGCAAAGGTGAGGACGGAGACAGACTCCAACATCTCCTGCCATCTACACCCCCAAAAAGAAACCATACACATTGCACTCTGGGGAAGGATTTCAAAAATAGAAGTAAAAAAGGGAAATAAAGACACTTATTTTCTCAACCTCAGGGCATTGGTGAAATGAAGATACTTCTGGGAGTTACCTGGGGAAGGAAGCACAGACAGGGAGTAGGGGATTTCTGAAGCAACACTAAGCACTCCATCTCTGCGCAAATGCCTCAAGAGTTGGGCTGCCAGCACCCTCAGCGGGATGGTCTCCTCCACCCCATCCCCTTTGCATGGGGGAGACACAGGCACAGGGCAGTGACACAGGTGGCAGAAAAACCACGGCAAGCCAAGAAGGAACAGAACTCCAGAGGCACCGAATCCCCGACCCCAAATGAACCCTCTACAGCAGATCGCCTTCAGAGCGGAGATCAGGGAGGCTGCACACAGGGCGGTGGGTGAGACGGGGAGAAAGGGGGGGGAGGTTTTATATATTCATATATTTATATATAAGAAGTAAATAAGATCCCAGCTCTTGCATGATTATTGGGCAATTGAAAAATGCAGCAAAAGCAAGCGACATTGGAGTAAAAGGATGTGCCAGGCAAGGAGGAAAAAGTCTTGTCAGAAGGTGGGGAAGGAAGCAAAAGGGAAAATAAGCACTTAGCCAAACACGCACTCCAGGTTTGTTACACCTCCCTGGGAAGAAGAACCTGCTCCTGAGCAGCCCCACTAATGCCATGGCCTGGGATGGGCAGAAGTGGGGGGGAACTCAGGACACCATCCTTCAAGCACGGCAACCTCTTTCTGCCAGGAAGTGCCCAGGAAGGTGATAATCTCCAAACGCTAGGAGCTGCTGAAGCCTCCTCTACAAAGAGGGGCTGGAGAAGGGAGTGATATCCCTAGGAAGACTCAGCTCAGAGACAGCTCCTACCTGGTAAAAAGCATGATTGTGGTTGTGATTATTTTTTTTTTCATTTTTTTTTTTTTAAATTTATTTATTCCACAAAATCTCCCTGGGAACTTCAGTAAGGGGAGACACAGAGAAATGCTCCCTTTCTCTTTTGAAAACAGAACTTAAGCAGTGGCTCACCACAGCTGGGCCTGCTCACCACACTATTTCTGTTTTTCATCCCCAAAGGAGCTCATATCTCATTAGCTTCATGCCCCTCCAGTCTCATGCTGCTCATCATTGAAAAGAGAGCAGGAGACAGGAGGTTTCTGTTCCAAGTTGAAAGCCATGGGAAGCACCAACAGAGTTTGATGGGCAGAGAGAGAAGTTCCCAAGTGCGGCCCAGGGTATGGGAAGCATCGAGACATCAGTCATCTGCCACTGCAAAGCCACTGCAAAGGGCACCAGAGAAGTCCAGACGGGAAAAGCTGTTCAAGCGTCCCTGCCTGCCATCCTCTGTTCAGACACCAACATCGGGTGGTTTCCCTCTTCCCTGCAGTCACTCTCACGTGCCAGATGAACACCAGACATCTTGGACAGGGAAGCCAGCACTCAAGAACTGCCTCCTCGCTCTGAAGGAATGTTCAGGCAACTCCTGCCCACCACCCCAAAGGAAGCTGGAGAAGAAAGCTGCCCTACTTGAGCACAGTCCTGTCAGGGTGTTCCTCTCCCCTCTCCACCCTAAAATCTTCCAGCATTTGCTGGTCTTGAGAAGAGGGTGCACATCCCTCAGCAATACAATCAGAGCACACAAGGCAGCTCTCTTACCTGCCTCGAGAGATCCAGCCACTGTTGGAGAAGGGGTGCTGGAATACAGGAATACACACACCAACAGGACTCAGTTTTCTGTCCTGATGTGGTGAATTCTATACAGAAAAATGCCACCACCCATCTGGTATTGGAAGAAGTTAAGAAATCTTACAGAGGGGAGGCATATCTGCTTCCCAGGAAATAAGCCCACCATGATTAATTTTGCTTGGATATAGGGGATGGAAAAGAGAAGAGACAGCAACTTGGCAGGAAAGGTACATGCCAACCCCAAATGTTAGCAGCTTGCTGTGCATGCAAAGTAAGTCAACTGTTTCCATGTTGATGACCTGATCCACATTCTGTCAGAACATGACTGGCCATCTCTGAGGGCTGCTCAGCCAGAAAACCACTTGGAGACTCCACCTTAGCTCACAGGAGAGGTATGGGAGGGAAGGGAACTCACTCCAACACTTGGGAGGCAAGGACGGGAAAGGTTTGTAGACAGGGTTCCTCCAACATGCAACTTGCCTTTTCAGCTCAGAGATCGCTGCTTAGTCCTAGAATGCCTTTCCCTCCAGTTCAAGCAAGCCAAACACCATCCCAGACACACATGCTTCGATACTACAAAATACTCTTTTCTCTAAGGACCATCTAATACCACTACAGTTTGTGCAATCACTGCATTTATTATTCATTTTTAAACTCTCTCTCGCTCTCTCCCTGTAGAAATTTTTTTTAAAACTTTTCTTTTTTTATGCAAAACTAATCATTTCACTTTTTCCACTCCATCATAAAATCTCCTCTAAAAACACGACGACGAGAACAAACATGGCACAGACACAGAGAATATTTCCCTGTTTTTGTTGATTTTTTTTTTCTAAGGGTTATGGGGAAAGGAAGGGGATACTTTCAAATAAACTCCTCCCTCAATTCCATGCCCATTTCAAAAGGCATGGATGAATCTTCTTTCCCATCTCCATTAAGGAGCAAAGGCAAAAATTCAGGAGGAGTGCAGACCATGTGAATACAAAGGTAGGTTAGTCAGCCTCAAGTGCCTTGTCCACCTGAGGGAACTTGAGGCGACTGCTGCATTCAAGTTAGCAAACCTCTAACTCAAAACAGCACGGGATCCTCAATTCGGATCCAGAGGTTCAGGGTTTGGTTCCCACCTGGTGACCCACCCAGGGAGGGATTTGTCACACAAGCAGGTGAGCTGTGTCTGCAAGCCGGATCATACTCCTTTCTTCCTCCACAAAGAGGATCTACTGCACGAGTTTCTCTGCTGCAACAAGTCCCCTCAATTCCTCACCGCAGGAAGAGCCTCCTTGCGGAGCATCCCTACAATGACCCACTGGTTTGCTCTTCACAGACAGTTCCCTTGCTTGCCACTCTGGAGAAAGGCAAAACCCCTTCAATTAAACAATTCCTGCCCCTTGCCCCCAAAGAACACCATACAAGAGACACTGGGGAAAAGAATTCTGCCAAGCAACACATCTTGGCCAAAACACATCAAGAGTTTCCTATTAAAGTTCCCTTTTATCTCCCACTTAAACGCTTCAACACTTTTTTCAGAACCTTGATACCACAAAACAAAACACATCACCACATACACACCAAACAGTAACTTAACGACCTAAAGTGACTGGCCGGTTTGCATCCACCCCATAAAGGAGCTCCTCTTATCTCACAGCCACAGATTAGTTCTTATTCAGAAGGGGGAGGAAAAAGAGAATAATCTCCTTGCTATTTTCCTAAGAAAGAGCTTTTCCCTATGCCTAAAAACTGCTCATCTTTGAAGCTGCAGTCAAATGGATAGGCTATGTTAACGTAAGGGACCCCTGGGTGTGCCAGGCACAGGAAAGATGCGCAAAAGAAAACCCAAACGAAAAAAAACCACCCACAAAAAATACAAGCAGGTATTAACACAGACACGCACACAAGTCCAACAAGTTATAGAACGCCTTAGCTTGGTGAATGGATCAGGGAAGTCTCTTTCTCCCTGCCCCTAGCTTCAGCTGTGAATGAAAGCACATCCCCAAAGAGTCAACTAAGCTCTTTAACCAAGAAAAAGGAAGAGGTGTACCAAGGGTGGTGCTAACAGCACCTGGAATCCCCCTCAGACTGTCTGTACAGACACCCAACCGCAACTGGTGTGAATTCACCGTTTCCCACAGCTTGGAATGCCACCCACTGCAAGGCAAGGTTTGTGGGGAGGGCAGGAAAGATTTTATTACACCAACCCAGGCGCCGGAGGCAGGGAATAGACAAGCTCTGGGCACAAAAGCCCTAATTAAGGTCAGAAGCTGGTTTATCCCTCTACCACCCCGACAATGTCCCTTGGGCAGACAAATATTACTTCCCTCCCACAAATTGCCTCCCTTCTCTCCTCAGATCACTGCAACCACAAAATCACTATTGCAGGGGAGCACTCCTGGGAGCCAGCAGCTCCTGAATATCCTTGAGTGAAAGCACCAGAGGGGCCAATTCCACTTGTGTTCACCCGCCCAGGGCATGTTTGTAAGTAAATGAGCCCTGGCATGAGGAATATTTTCCACCCTTTTCACCTCTGCAGCATGTTATGTAGAAGTGACACCCCTCTGCCCCATCCAGGGACAGGGCTGAGAGGGTGAGGCTCTCCCACCAGTTCATCAGCACCTCTTTTCCTTGCCTCTACAGGCTCAGTCCTGTTCGAGAAGAAGAAACAAGGAGAGCAAAGGAACGGCTTCTTACAGTGAAGCTTACGACCCACAGAGAAACAGAGCAAGCCAGAAATGGCAGGCAAAAAAATAGAGCTTATTTTGGATGTGAACAAAGCTGGTCAGGGAAAGAGGGAGCTTGTGGAACAAACAGCAAGCTGTGGTCTTACTCCCTCCTACTTGCTAGGGGTGAAGAGAAGGAATTTCTACATCAGCTCACAGGAGCTTTAGGGGGAAGAGATCCAGCACACATGCATAAAGATGTGAGAGAGACAGGTATTTCTTATGAGCACCTTTGGTTGACAGTTGTAAGGGCTATTTCAGATGCTGAAAAGACAGAGGGGAAACCTCTTCCAGGCCACCCACCAGAAGGAGGAGAGAGCAGGAGGGGCAAAGGCAAGCAGGAAGAACAACCAACCTGCTTTAGCATCCACACCTCCTTCCTTTGGAAGGAGCAAGAGGATGCAAAGAGGGCTGGGGGCAGCCTATGCACAGGGTGGGAGAGCAGCCTCATGAGGCTGGGGCAGCGTCACGGTGTTGGCATTATCTCCCCACAGACTGAAGGATCGATGCACAGCCCACTCCTGCTTCCGGCACGGAAGGACCAAGGAAAGGCATTTCATGTGTCCCTCTCTCCCAAACTAGTGCAAGTGATGAACATCAGGAGGAAGATACAGGCTGGAAGCAGACTCCTCTTTTCTTCCCTTTCTCCTGAGGAGCCAAACAGGTTGGAAGATGCAGGAGGAGAGGTGGGATCAGGGCACCTGAAAGCGCCCATACAACTGCCAAGGTAGCACCAATAGTCAAAGGAAAGGGGAAGCCAATATGAGGTGTAGGCTGCATGGGGCATCCCCCACCACCCCAGCTTTATCTCAAGCACCTTCCAGGCATGACATTTCACCTGTCCTTCTCCCCCTCACTCTGAGGGCATCTGGATCAGCTACTGCCACAAGGACAGTAGAAGAGAGGGCAGATCCAGTCCACAGGCCAAGAGGGGAAGGATGGCAGGATGGTAGTCATGGCAAGGGGGAAACAAGAATGGAAGAGTCTGCATGCACATAGTGGGAGAAGGTCTGGAGGACATGGGCAAGGGCTCCAATCCTCTTACATCCTCCCCTCAAGGGTTTGGAGCTCCTCTTCATTTTTTTGTCAAAGAAGGGGAATGAGGAAGTACAGCACCTTCCTCACCACCTGCACAGGCACACAGACACATGCTCACTCATCCCTCTGCCCCAAAGGCTCCACCGCCTGTTGGACAACACCACATTCAAGGACAAACAACCACTCCGAGCCCCACCACAACCCTCCCTGCCTCCTCCTAGTAGTACCAACACCCAGGAACAGTGAGTGCTCCCACAGCCCCACTGACACACTCCAGCCTCCAGGCAAGAGGAAATGGGCAGGAGGAAAGGAGGAGGAAGGGTGGCAGTGAGGGCAGAGGGACAGCCAAGGGGAGAAGGAGAACTAAGGACAGCCATTCGCACCACGACTTCTCTCAGGTAGAGCTCCCCCCACACCCCTGGAGTGGGGGGACCTGGCTGCTCACTTGCTGCCTCCTCCACCACCACCTGCCGCCACCTTCTCAAAATCCTCTGCGTTGCAGAACTCCTTGATGGTTACAGTGAGGAGGTTGCTGGTGACATCTGTGACCACCACATTAGAGCAAGGGGACATCTCAGGACGCCAGTTGCCGGCCTCCTGCTCCGGGTCAGAAGAGGAGAGGGACAAGGAGGGCGTCTGCCCCCCACTGCACCCTCCCGAGGGAGAACGCTTGCTGGTGGCAGCCGACTCAGGTGGGATTGAGAGGTCTAGGACCTCTGACTCACGCCAGTCGGGGATGGCTGGGCTGAGGGTCTCAGGGAGAAGCTTTGGAGGGGAATCATCTGGGTCAGAGGAGGAGTGGGGAGCAGGTGATGGGCAGCCAGAGGAGCTGGAGCTGGGGGCATCATAGGGGGTGGAGCCCATAATGAGCCCACAGGAGGCTGCCTGGGAGCCTTCAGACTCCCCCTTGCCCTCCAGAGAGGGGGTGGGTGCAGCAGACGGCTTATTGTAGAGCGAAAAGGTGCCAAACTTCATGTGGCGGATCTGAGTGCGGAGGACGCTCTCGCTGAACTTTTTGCTCTTGCCAATGACACGGTTTCGGGATGGGATCTTGGGCCGAGCCAGGCCCCCAGCCCCATTGGCTGGCTTCCCACCTTTGTCAATGACTTTGAGGTTGAGGATGATGCGGCTGCGTTTGGGCTCGCGGGGTTTCACCTTACGGTTGATGATGCGGACGGTCTCCGAGAAGGGCGAGACAGGAGGACGAATGCCAGCCCCGCCACCCACGCTCCCGCCATTCTGGGGGTCTGGACGGGGCAGGGGGCGCCGGGACATGCGGTGGCATCGCCGGATGTCTTTCTTGAGCCGGTGCACTGCGGCGCTGGAGTGGAGTTTGGGAGAGGAGGTACTGGAACCAGGCTTGACAGAAAAGTGTACATCCCCAATGTGGAGGGCCTCCGCTTGGGCCCGAGCCTGCGGTGGTGGGGAGAAAGAAAACAAACAGGGTCAGAGAGGCAGCCTAGGTGCAGACAGATCTCAGATCAGACACTGCTCACTTCAGGCCAAGCACTCACCAGCAATACCAATTTATAGATTTATACCCAACACCAACGACAAGCACAGACACACACCTACAAACTGTTGATAGCTCCAGCACAGCCCCCAAACAGGCACAGGACTCTGTATCATTTTTGGGCAGCTAACGTTTCCCTAGGCTGTACGCCTGTTGACACATGCTTTTCCCAGGGAGAAACTTCTACTTCCCAGGCATGTTTCAGAGTTAAGAGTTAATGGCCTCAAAGACCCCCTTGGGGGGCTTATAATCAGTCAATGTGCACAGCCCCCCACTATCAGTACATCATCCTTGACTTGCTGAGACAGCACCCAAACTTACATAGGCATTATACCAGGTTCTCTACAAACTGAGCACAAGGTAAGAGGGAAGAGGCAGAGTAATGCCTAATGAGAATCACCTCTGAAAAGTGCAGTAGAAGTGAGTCTTGAGGAACACAGATGGAGGCTGGTGAGAATGGTGTGATGGAGCAGTCTTTGTTAAACACAAGAAATTTAGAGATCTGATTTTTAACTAGGGTCACATGCAAGTCATTCATCCATACTGTGCTGTGGGAGCAAGGTCCAGTGTTTAAAGCCAGAGATGAGGCCAGCTGCAATTCAAGTAAAATTTAACTGCTCCTTTAAAGAAGAGATTGACTTTTGAGCACCACACCTGTTTGAAACCTAGCACTGGACCAGAGCAGGAATAGCACCCGTTCAATTGCTCTGTGCCAGCCCTCCCCAAGAGCCAGGCCAGGGGAACAATATTTTTAAGCTCTTCTGGTGCCAAAACCTGTCCTGGTTCATACACCAGAGACAGGAACACTTTCTGGCAGCAGGAACAACAGTTTCATTGGTAAGCTGGTGCTGTATGACCTGTGGGCATGGAAACCCAAAGCCTATTCTTACATCACATCTCATCAGAGCACTGTTGCTTGTATAGCTTATCCTTCCACCTGCACCCCAGTACTTGCCCAAACCAGCCCCCTTCCATATTCCCTCTCAGCAGTGGAGACACGTAGAAGTCACACAGGCCTGGAGGGGACAGGGCGAGCCCCCCACCCTGCGACTGCCCATCCTGTAAGCAGCTTCCCCCACCTCGTGGGCACCGCAAGAACTGCAGTGCTAGAAGACGACAGCTGCTTTTCCTCCCCAACTTTTCCATCCCCTTGCCCCTTGCACACGCCAAGATCGGGATGGCTTCTTGCCAGCTAAGAGCTTAGCACTCAACTCCATCTCCTTTGTCACCCTGCAGGCCGTGCCTCCTACCAGAGAAATGCCTGGGGAAAAAAATGTGCGTGTAAAGGCAGGGATCTAACAGATCTAAGCGAGGGGCCCAGCCAGCCCCTGCACAAAAAGCTCAAAGTCCTGGCCCTACAGCTCCAGAGCTTTGCTGCTAGCCAGAGCCCCTCTTCTCCCACAGAGATACCCAGGGGAACCCCAGAAGATCCTGAATGAGCAAAGAACAGAGACGTGAAGACATTTTGTTCCTCTCTGACTAACACTGGATGATCACAGCCTTCAGTACTACTTGTATTCTGGCTTTAAAAGGACTGCAAAAATGAGGGCTCCTTCTCTGTCTGTACAAGAAAACACAAACGGAAGGCTCATCCTGACTGAGGACCTAGACTCAGTGTTATCCAACTGACAAAGAAACAGGGACAAGTTAGCATAACCCCAAGGCAGGCACAAACACTCTGCATGTTAACAAACAGGGCTGTTTTCCACCTAGCTAAAGGGAAGTGTTCCCAGCACACACATACTCCAACACACCCTGCTGTAGCCAAAAGCATCCCAATGTCTATCTAGTTAGTTTTTACTCAAACTTGTGTGTTACTCCATGCCCCAAACTGTTGGGAAAGTAAGACACAGTTCCTGTCACAGGCACTGTACAGGCCTGAGCACAGCAACAGCACCAGATGAACTCCCTGCACCACACATCAGCTCTCCCCCTCCCATCTCATCAATACACAGCTTGGAGACACTGCAGACCCCATCAGGAGGTCACAGGCACATTTGGGCTGTACTTGCTCCATCTTCACAGGTCCCTTTGAAGCAGGTGGCAGACACAAGGATGAGCTAAAGTTTGCTTTCTGACATTACATACCAGCACAGCCTGAATTAACAAATTTGTTCCTTTTCATCCTGCTCCACATCACAGCCAGCCCTTCCAGCATTGCTGCTCTTGTGCTTTGGGTTTCTCACCAATTTACCACTGCTGAGCCAAGAGCAAAATGCAACACAACATCCCATTCCAAAGTACACAAGAGAAGCCAGGCAGAGATTATAGACATATGCATCACTGAAAATCCTTCTAATTGCCTACCCTCTAATCATGCCTTGGAGTGAGGAGTTCTGCCCCCTCTGAGCCATTTTGCTCCAAGTCAAATCTAGCTGCCACCTTCCACCAGCACTACCTTCATCACCCACGAGAGAAAGAAGACAGCTTCCCAGAAGCGTGGGAGAAGCAGTCACAAACATCCTCAGTTTCCTTATACACCCCAAAAACTCAAGAGCAAAGCTTCCCATCAGCCACATTAAACAAAGTGATAATGCTGGGATGGTCACTACCTGGCCACTTCAAGAGCCCTGCTGATTTTACTTTCTCTGCCTGTACACATTAATCAGCTCCTGTCCTGTTTTCAGAGAGAGCTGTCTTAGTTTTGCGCTTGCACAGCAGTCCTGGTACATGGCCTGGACTTTTCCAGTGTACCAGAACCAGTAGATCTCATTTACATGCTATGTGTCTGCGTTTCCAGTTACTTCTGGGGCATTTTCTCAAGGCTGAAGCTGTTTCTAACTCATGTTTCAGCTCTCTGCCTTTATTAAATTCCAGCTTGAGTAGTCTCCAGGTAGTCTACATGTAGCATTGATACTTTGGTCAGATTATTAAGAGAGAGGGTAAGTTAGGCCCCAGCAGTGCTCCCCTGCTGCTACACTGCTATCCCCAGTGACCAGCTTCAATGCTAGTTCCAAAGAGCATTATGCAAATACTCAGCTTACCTTGAGATTGTTTTTCCAGGTAAGGTTTCAAGAAAAATCGTATCAGATGCTTTATCTAAGACCAGCCCCCAGAGCTTTCTCACTTGGGAAGCTCAGTACTCCTACCACAGGATCAGGTTTATTCAGGCATCACCTACATGAACTCGTCCCTTCACTGCAGAGGACAGCACAGAGGCTATGCCTCCCCTGTTTCTAACTTCAGATTAAGTAACTTGCTAGCTTTGGTTTGGAGAAGACTCAACATCCAATTTTGTCTGCTGGAAATGCACTTCTCTCTCTTCCGGATCCATTCCTCAATCACATTCACAAGCCATATGAGGATAAGGTCTTTGAAAAACAAACCTGCTGAATCCTTTCAGCTGTGTCATCACAGTTTGCTACACGGCTCACAAGTTTTCCACATGGAAACTACCTCTCTAGGTTTTGCTGCTTTCACCCGCAGGATGTGCTCACTGCTGAAGAGGTACTCAGCATGTATACGAAGTAATTCACTCTCTGCTTACAGCTCAGCCTACATCAGGATGCAGCTTCTGGAGGCTTGCTGCAGTGCTCTGTCATGAGAGCAAGCCAATTGCTGGGATTGCTTCCCTTCCCCCTCTTCCCGTCTGGGATATGTATCACCTTTATTTATCTTGTTCAGCTCTCCCTCACTGCCCCTGGGAACTAGTGTATCTCCCCCATTCCCTACTATTTCTGAATTAAGTGTCCCTCGAGGCCCAGCAAGCATATTTGTTCATTCATTCCCTTAACGCACTGAGGCACATAAGCACGTACACAGACACGTGCTTAGAAAGGCCTCTCTTACCTGATTTGTATCAAAATCTCTCCAATTTGGAAGAAAAAAAACAAACCAAAGACCTTGCAAGGCAATGGATTTCTAGTTAATTATTTCAAAATCTTGCCAATTCCAGTGGTGCTCCTGCACCATAGTAGCGCTACTCGCTCATGAATTACTGGCTCTGCTTTGTCTTCTATTCTCCACCTGCATTCCCCCAGTCTTTGCTCCAAACAGCATTTGCAAGAGCTCTTCTTTCCCCTTTTTGGCTGCCATTCTGCCTTTTTATCACCCTCTTTCTTCTGCAGTCTTCCAAGTGACAAGGCAAAAGCAAGCCAGTTCATAGCACAGTTCTCCCAAGCAACACCACCATAAACTAAAGTTCCCCTCTGGATTTGGAACAAAATGCTACAAAGGGGGAACAGTCTGTTTTCAAATGACTCAGGATAATTTACGAACAGGGAGGAGATCAAAAGAAACCCAATTCCAGCTTTGGAGTTCAAGAAAGGGCAAAAGGACAGAGCACCATGCTGCTCAGCCCCTTCTTCCCCCACTCTCCTACTAAGAATCCCTTTGCTCTTGTTCTCCCTTACTTCTTCCTTCCCATTAACCTTCACTCCTGTCACCTTAGTATTTATGGCCACCCCGACTAGGGGTCTTTGCCAGCCACCCACTGAGCTTGCAGATTTGGGCTCTATCTCTGAATAGCACTTGCTAGACTTTATTAGATGAGTTGGTGAGGTTTGCATTCCACACAGCAGAGTGCCTAGAGAAAAAAGCAAAATAAAAAGAGCAAACTGAGTAGGAGAAGAAGAGAAAGATCCCTACTAGCACGTGCTACATCTCTTCCTAACCTCACACCAATGTCCATGTCCTCAAGGATAACTTCTGCCAGACACCTAAGAAATAAGGTGAGAGCACTGCCCAATTCAGACCAACAACTTTGTTTCACGTCTGCTCAGCACAGGGCTGCAGCACACCAGCAGCCTCCCAAGAATCACAGCCTCCTTCCAAGCCTGAGCTCAGCTATGGGAAAGTTTGCCCCTAGCATGCAAAGGATAAAGACCCATTTCCTGCCCAAAACTCTGCAGTTGAAGTTTGCAGGGGTTGCTTTCAACACCAGCCATCTTGATAGTGGGTATTACAAAGCCTGGACTGTGATGTGCCTCTGCAGTCTGATCGAAAGGGCAAGTGTTAGACAGCTCTCAGAAACAGGACCCTGGCTTAAAAAGGCAGCAGGTGGTCAAAGATGCAGCTTTTCAAAGCTTTTCCAAAGGCGTGGGCCACTAACCTGCTGGAATGCTTTCTGCAAATGCCCCTGGGTGCCTATCTGCAACTTCTGAGAACTAATTCCAGGATAAGCCTAGTCCCAACTGCAAGCTAAAACATCCACACAATCCAAGGGACTGAATGGCAGATCAGGGCACTTATTTTGATGCCATTCTGTCGGCTCAGAAGTCTTGGTTTAAGCACTGATACACATGAAAAATCCTAGCGAGCCACCAAGTCAAAGGCAGACTAGTCTATCAAAGCAGTCCTAGGCCAGATTTCTGCTTAAACATCACTGCATCCAGGCCTAATCTGTTCAGTTAACAGATCAAAAAGAATATTGTTCTAACTGCCAACTCCAAACACTCCCTCTGGGATACAAGAATCAAATTTCTTTCCCCGCTTCCGAAATTCTCACTGGCAAGAGAGTCTCCAGCTGAAAGAAGTGAAAACACCGTTAGTAATGCACAAGGTAGAACCCAATCCCACTCCTCCCACGGCAGCACCGGTGCTGAGGGGCTGGAAGAGGTCAAATGTGCGTCGCTGGGGAGTCAGAAGAACTGAGCTGCAAACCATCTCACAGTCTCTGTTGGAGCTCTAGCTGCAGTTGTGTTGACCGTGCTTTGCCTGAACAGAGCTCAAACAAGTTCAGATGGGTCTGGCTCAAACAGAGTTACTTCTCTCTGCCTGGTCTGGGGTGCTATTTTTAGGGTAGGATCCGAAGTCGCAGAGGAACAGCAAGTCAGAGCACTAACAGTTCCATCAGCTGTTTCCCAGAGGTGCAAACCAAGCGACAGTGGTAGTGCTTTGCCCTGCCAGCCTCTCCCACAACATGGCACCAGCCTTCAGGAGAGCTGATCTTGCTCCCTACCACGATTCATCTTCTACAAAGTACCAAGCCAGCTCTGCAAACCTACAGGTTTCCATTACCGCTTGAGGAGCTGGCAGAAGGAAGATGTGCCACAGAAACGTGTCATGGATGTGATTCAAAGGATGCTGCTGAATAATTCACGTTAAGTTTAGGGGGGTTTTAAAGGGTAAGGGGAAAAGAGAAGCAATGAGTGGGTTTTGAGTTCGGGGGTTGGCTGTAGTTTTTTTAAATGAGGGAAAGTGAGAGTTTTTTTTTTTTAAATGAGTGATATGGCAATAGATATGGCTGTATCACATTCAGAATCAAAAATAAAAGAAACTGATTACACATAGCATAGTCACCTCTCTACATCTCTGAACAGTGTCAGGTGTTACAAATACCAGTATTTTTTAATGCAGGCAGAGAACTATTTCAAGCTGGTGTGTTTTCCCTTCAAGTGTTCCTTTGCATTGCTAGAAATCTGAACACAAGGGCTACATTTAAAGCACTGCCAGAAAGAAGAAAGCCAACTAGTCTGTGTTCCCTGAATACAGCATAAGAGGTAGGACATATCAGGTATGTTTGTAATTCTCAGGCTACAGATACAGAACACTGTTCGCAGAAAAACAGGTGACCAGGGAAGACAGTTCCATCAGCAAGACTTCCCAAGGATTACCATGGTTCCCTGGGTTTCACACAGAACATCAGAATACGCCTGTTCCTGCATTTCTTCTGTGTGCTTCACTATGCCCTCTCAAAGCAGAGAAGTAACACCCTACCCCGCACTGTGCTTTCCGGTGCTCATGCAGTTAAAAGTGCTGTGCTGACTTGAGTAAAGCTCCTAGTGCTGCCAGGCAAAGGGAAGTATTAACCTGTTTCACAGATGGGAAAACACACACAAAGCCTAAGTGACTTGCCCAAAGCCACAGGATGACTTGGTGATAGTGATGCTTTACTACACGGTCCACACTGCCTGTTCCAGGGCTTCCTATCAGAATAAAACCAAGGGAACTGACAGCTTGCTCATCTGTCTGAGCTGCACAAAGGTGTGTTCTTTCTTTGCTTGTTTGGAACTTGAGATTGTGACAGTTGGAGAGGAAGGGGAGGGGAAGAGGGGACCAGAGCAAGGCATTTCATCTGTAAACTAATAAATTCACAGAGCTCACATAACAGTCATGCAGCTACCGGAATTATTAATTAAAAAAAAAAAAAAAAAAGGTAAAAATACAGGGCAAGAAGGCCTGCACTAGGGACTACCTTCCTTGCTCTTCTCTGAAAGCAAGCAGAGATGCTACGACATCTTGCAGAGATGCTGAGTCTATCAGAGGGAAACTGGAAACTTCAGCTGCCATCCTATGCAGAGGTGAAACACTCCTCCTCCTCCTCCCAGCCACCCCCCACCCTCTGCAAAAGCAAAACAAGCCTGCAGTTTACAGATCAAAGCATGAACCCTTCATGAAACTCCCGTGGAGCACCTACATCCTTAAAAGCAATCAGAGGAGCACAAGTGGCAGCGGGATTCCCGCCTCTGCTGCCTGACCGCTCAGCGTGCTGCTAAGTTGCAGGGCACGGGTCGGATGGAACAGCCTGCTGAAAGAAGAGGGAATAGGACTGGCTAGCTCTCCACTGCGGCAACAGAAGGCCATGAGAAGGAGAGGATACTGGAAAAAGAGGCTGCAGGCTCAGCACGCACATCTGCGTGTGCTGACCGTCCTGCTGAGGCACCCGTCGCACGCACACGCGCTCTCCCCTCACACGCTTCTGCGCCTCTGCCCACCCCCCCCTTTCCTGTTGGGTTTTCCCCGCGCTCACAGAGCCAGGCATCAGGCACAAGTCACTTGAAAGTCCAGTCCTTCCAAGGGCACGCACCGGCAAGGTTTGAGAGATTTTTTTTGCTAGGCCTAAGTTATTTAAATGAGAGTTACCTTCAGCAGAAAAGTTTTAGGTTTAGGTCCTCTCTTCTTGGGCCCGTACAGTTCACGCTCTCGTTCCCTTTAGGGAATCAAATTTGTCAAGAAGTTAAAACTTTTCCCAAAGGGAAAAACAGAAGCATACAAGTTAAAGAAAAAAAAAAAAAAAAAAAAAAAAAAAAAAAAAAAAAAAAAAAAAAAAGAAAGGAAAAGGAGCGCCTGGACGCTGTTTCCCGCTCGCCCACCCAAAGCCAAACCTGCTGCTGCAGCCCCCCCAGCCCAGGGCGGGGTATGAACACTCACTTCTGCTCGAAGGCGGCGATGAGGCGGGAGTCCAGGATGTTCTCCTCGGGTTCCCAGGTGCTGTACCTGCCGGGCCGGGAGCAGCGGAGGGGACAAGCGAAGCGGTTAGCGCCCAAATCCCCCCGCAGCCGCACACACAGATACCTCCCCCTCCATTCCATTCTGCCCCATCCCATGCCCCCCATCCCCGCAGCCCGAGCGGGATACACTCACTTGATGGCCCAGCCTTTCCATTTCACCAGGTATTCGATGCGCCCCTGAAACACACGGGGGAGAAGGCGG
>NC_031773.1:48489704-48547524 GCF_001522545.3 Parus major | reverse complement strand
CGGATGCCCGGGCCCGAGGGACGGCCGCGTAGCGGGGAGAGGAGCGAGGGGAAGGGAAGCGAATCCCGGCCGGGCAGATCCCCGGCATGGCGGCGGTATTGCCCCTTCCCGCCTGAACGGGGCCTTTTTTTTTTTTTTTTTTTACTTAAAACAATGGCGGCAGCCTCTTCTTCTCCCGCTGCAGATGCACCGTCACCCTCTCTCGCCAGAGGGGAAGCAGGCAGCCTTAAGCACGTACCAAGTAAAAACTAGCAGTAAAGGCCCGTAAAGATGTTCTTTCCTTTTTCTGTGTTTTATTCTGTTTATTTGTCTGGCGTGAGTGTGTGCCAGTATAAGGTACAATTTTTGAGCCAGTGTAAGGTGCTGCTAGGTAAATGGGCCAACCACGCTACATAAACCTGTAAGGAAACCAGAAAAATGTTAAGTCACATAGAGGAATTCCCTGCCCTGACTATTACTGCAAACAGCTAATTAATTTGCAGCATACTTTACACTCTCTTGCGGGTGCTAAAAAGACAAAAATCTCAGTCAAAAATCATACTCTGCGATTCAAAATGGAAGCTTACGGCCCTGCAGCTGTTTTTGTGTGGAATGCAGGGTCCTCCCTTACCTGGAGGACTCCATCTGACCTGTTCTGCTTTCTCACCTGGTTTTTGGGTAAGAAGGCTGTGCATTTCAGATACCCTCTGTAAAAAGTGGGAGCTGTGATGAGGGCTATAGGCAATGGTTGTCCTACATTTGCTGCTCATTCTAAACTCACAGTGAACAGCAAGGTACCTGCAGAGCATTGCAATCCCTCTGCCACCTGTTCCTCAGCTCACCTGGCAGGGACCCCTCAGCCCCTGTGGCCCTTGCTAACCCTTTCTCCATTTGCACTCACCTTCCCCTTCCCTTTCCACCTCTTGCTCAGGGGTTTCACTCAGAGGGAATTCTGGAAATGGCTATATTAAGGCTATAACATCAGTACTAGCAGGGATGGATTTCCTAAAGTCAAGGCAGGCAGGTAGGACAATGAATATTTTCCTCACTGCCTGTGATTCAGGCAAGATCTGTCAGAGTGTTTTATTCTCTTTCACCTTAGCAGCTGAAATACTGCGGCCAACACAAGCTCTCTGCCCGGAGGAAAAGTGACTCAGGAGACGATGTGCTCCCCACTGCCATGTCCCCATTTAAAGAGGGGTTAATGGAAAAGTTGCTGAATGCTGATGGAGACCATCACACAGACCCTGGTTCAGGACATGTGAACAGTTCAGAGAACGTGTTTCTGCGGTCAGGGACTGAACCACAGCGTGCTTCATCACTGATAATTCTACGTTTAGGTCATACCCCTCACTTCAAGAATAGGCTCCAAGATGCCCTTTCTCAGGTGTTTGGCATCACAGGCCAGGCAAGAACAAAAACCCAAGACTGTCACCTAGAGTGGGTCAAGTCCTTCTGGACTGCCTCTTTTCTCTGGACACCACATTTTTTAATCTCAGTTCTTCATATGCTTGAAGGTGACTTCAAAAGAACAAGTCCATCACACCCATTGCATTTTGCTTTTCACTTTTTAAACTTTGCACATTAAGTGTTCATTAACACCATCCACGTTAAAATTAGCATTTGTTACTGTTCACTTTGTTTAAACTGCTTTTACATTTGTAGCTGAGTGTCAAGCAACTGAGCTTTCAACCAGCAACATCATCCACCCTCAAAAGCAGGCACCCTTAAATCCAAAGGGGGAAAAGTCTTTACATGGCTACACAAACACATGTGCAGCAACCAAGAGTGGTGGCCTTGTCCCAGAACAGATGTGTGGGTCACAAATAGCATACCCTGCCTCAGGACAGGAGCAAAAGGCACCGTAATCCATGGACCAGAAGGGGCAGTAGCTTTTCAGAGAGCTCCATGTGCTCTTTCTAGTTATTTTCTCCTTCCACCTGTCAGCAGAACCTTCTTTCCAGCCACAGCCAGTGCTCAAAACACTGCGAGCTGCCGTTGCACAGGTTTGGCCTAACACTTTCATCTAACTTTTACTCTCACAAAGCAAAATAGTAGCAGAATATCCAGCTGTTCAGGGCATTGTTGGGCATTTCCTTTGTTTCATTCACATTTCTAGTAAAACACTTTAAAAAAAGACCAACCCACCTGGGAGGACAGCTCTCCCTGAACAGCTATTGTTCACTACAGTCACTGAAATAAAGTATTTTTCTTGCAACTGGCTTCCTGCAAAACCCTGCTGCCGTAGGACACCCTGTAACACTTCTTACTAGTACCAGGAAGTCAGTTCCTTGAAGCAATGAGCTTTGGGAGGGCAACGAGATCTTTCACATTGAAACCCCTGGACAGCAGTGTACAGGCACAGGGGGACAGCAGCAGGTGCAAGAACACTTTTGAAATGATGTGTTTTTGAAATTATGCTTGATAATGGGGAACTCACCTGCTCAAAGTCAGTAGCTGCCTCCAAGCTCATTTCTTGTGGACCTGGCAGGAGCAGCAGCACTTATCTCCAGGAGAACAGCTCCAAGAGTTCATCAACTGACTCTCCTGCTCTTTACTCCAGTGAGGTCACTGTTAGGAGCAGCTGATTTTGGAAAGCAAATGGTCAGTCCCTCACCTATACTAGGAACAGCTGCACACAGCCCAGCCCCTCGAGCCAATGCCATGTACGTTTCCAAGCAAACCCTTGGCACTATGGGCATGCAGGTAAATGTGTGCTGGAACTTCCCAGCTGCAGCTCTGAAACACACACAAGCAGTTTGTGTCAGGTCCCTCGGAGCTGACCCTCCACACCAGGTACAGGTGCCTCAGCATGGCCCAAGCAGTGGCCAGAACAACCAGCCCTCCAGCCCACTAACTTTTTGATGCAGCAGAGAGAGAAGGCCCATGGGGCTTGTGCTATGCCTACACTAGTGGGATGCTGTGATATCCCTGGGGCTTGCCTAGGAGTTCCCAAAGAAGGCCCAGCTGCCCAGGCTGCCGCTGGCTCAGGATGATTACACAAGTCCCCCAGATTTTCACTTTCTCATTTCAAAAGCAGTCCCTTGGCAAGCAAAATGCTGTGAAGAGCAGGGAAGTTGTGTGGCACTGAACAGATGAGAAGTGACTGCCATTGCAGGGGTCACATAGGCTGCATTTCACTCTGTGCTTCTCAGAGAAGACCGAACTGCTCAACCCTTGTGGTTTCCCCTTTCGCCGAGTGCCCTTGTTCTCAGGCATCCGATGGGGAGAGCTGTGCAAGGCAAGTCGGCTGCACTGCACGGATCAGAGGGGCAGTATAGCAACAGATTATCAAAAAAAAGGACTTCCCAGATTAACCTTTAACCCAGCCAACACATGCATGCGAAAGGACAAGCTCTTTCTAGTACCAGCCAGCCTCTGCAGCATTGGCAGAGAAAGACACAATCTCCAGAGCAGGCTTTCCTGTAACTCTGCACTGCAGTTTCTTACAACTTCACCTGACTCACTAGCTGCTGCCAGAAAGTAAGTGGCTGGCTGGAGTCCTGCTCTGATGGCATGACTCAATTCCAGCTTCCCTGGCTCCAGGCAAGCATGATGACAGCACTTTGGTAACAGAGGCAAGACCTAACCACGCTGCCTTGGGCCATGACTGACTCAGGAAATGCACCCCATCCCCCTCTGCTTTTGTTCCAAATGCTTTTGTGATTGATGCCATAGCTGCACTCAGGTGCAGGGCTCACCCCCACATTACATCTATTAGAGGTATCTCAGACAGCCCCATTCTCTTGCCCAGGTACCTTGATAAACACCTGGCCTCCCCTTTCCACAGGGGATGGAGTGGGATACACCTTGAGGGAGCAAGCCAGTCACCCAAGTGGACTAAATGACATTTGGGATTTCCTCCATGGAGTTTCAGCAGTTCCAGGACTCGGGCTCCTTGGCTAAACCCTGGGACGAACCAGGGGCCAAACTGTACCCAGGAGCAGCTCTGCTCCTGAAGAGCTCCCTTGGAAGCTAGCCAAACCATTGGAGACTTTGGCTTGGAGGAGGGCTGCTGTCCTACTGGCAAGCACTGCAGAGCATGCCTGGCAGCCCAGGTCTCAACTCAAACTTTCTCCATTCCAATGAGATGCAGGATATGGAGCACAGCAGCACCCTTCTGGGGCTGGCAGAGCTGTCCTGGCACTTGGCACTGCAGCCTTGTGCAAGGATGTAGAAAACTCCCTAAACCCAGAGCAACAGCCATCCTGCCATTGGCATTCTCCTCTTCAAATTATAATCCATCAAAGACCAGTCATCCCAGGTCACCCCTGGACAGCTCTAACTTACCCAGTGGGTTAAAAATTAATAAAAACTTGACCTACTCCAATCAAAGTAATGAGCAATGTCAGAAACAGCCTTTTGCAGGCTCCATTCTTCATTGATCCTTCTTTACTGATCTTCCTCACGCACGCATGCACATTTTCCATTCTTTTTCCAGCTGCACTGCATGTTTATACACCAATAGATGTGACTGTTGGAAAATAATTCAGCTGTAGAATTAAAGCAAGGGGGGGTAAATGACCACACAAACATACCATGAGGTAAATGTCAGTTCTCATATTTAATATTTTAATAATTTTGTTTGCAACATTTACCACATAAATCATCTAAATAAATAGATGCTGTACAGTCTTTTATCCATATCAGTACAAAAATAAAACCACACTTTGTGTCAAATTATACTTGAGCCTGCCCTCCCTTTGCTATTACAATCTCCTTTTACAGCACATACTCGCTCAGAAAAGGCATTATACTCTGATTGGTTTGTTTGGAATTGGTTCACTCCCTATTTCCCCCCCCTCCCCAAATACATTCAATTAGTCTGTACAAAAGCTAGAAGCTCATTCTGTGCAAAAGGAAGCTTTCTGTGTGCAAAGACTCCAATACTCTAGCGTGCTGACAGGAACAACAGCAACAACTGAAGAGACAGGAACAAAAATAATCAGGGACCCTCCCCTCTAACTGACCCCACTGTGCCCCATCTTCCCCCTGCAACAGAAAGGGAGCACACCAAATCAGATGATTCAGTGTGCGAAAGCGTTCTAACGATGTGCGTACGCTGAGGGAAAAGGTTGGTGCTGAAAACCCAGCGAGAGAACTGACCCCCCACGCCATAGAGCTGACTAGGCGAGGGAAAAGGGTTCTCTGCCCTTAGCCTGCTCAGAAGGTTCTTGAGATACATAGAACAAAAGCTTCATCAAAATTATATTCGTTCTTTTGTTGCTGTTCTGTTGGAGATTAGGTGAGGAAACGGCCTCTGGAGAAATCCAGCAGCTACTGAAGACAGCTCCTGGTTCACCCTCCCTTCCTCTCCCCACTCCCTTCAGAAGGACAGACATCTCCTCGTTCCTCAATTAAGCTAATAAGGTGCAATTTTTCAGACAAGAAACTCTATAAAGATGTCTCTGGAGCTGGAAGAAATGGTCATAGTTCCAGACTAGGACCACTCAAACTGAAACTCAACTTCATTTTTCCCTTTCCTTGATCAAAAGAGGTGGGGACGGAGGAAGCCAACCTGCGCCCCAATGGCAAGCGAGGGATTTAGCAGGTCTCCTCCCTTAGGGAACCCTCTGCTCCTGGCATTGCCTCCCCATGGGAGGGAAGCAAAGGGCTGGGTGACAGCTCTAGAAAAATGATAAGGAGCAGCCAGCGGCCTGAAACAGATACATCTTTTGCTTTTCAAATGCCACTTTTAGACAGACGATAAGGAGTACTTAGCACTCCTAGTGCTTTGCATTTCCAAAGTGCTTCGAAACATACTTCAGATTTAAAAGCAAAAAAAAAAGCTGCTTAACATTTTGACAGATTTGCAAAAAGCTTCTTTGTGCTGACACTACATTTTCTGGTTAAAAACCAACAACAATAATAAAAAAGGTTTTCCACCTCCTCCTCCTCCAAAATTCCCCTCCCAGCCAAAACTTTGCTACCCCAGTAATGAGATAAGCTGTGATGGAGGTTCTGAACAGTTTTAGGAATTCTATCCCATCCCAACTTTGTGGCAATCCACAGCAGCCCCAAATGCTCCCATGGAGCCCTACACCTCTACCACTCCCAGGGATCATCTCCCACCTGCTCCCTGCACTTCAAGAAGTTAAGGGGGAAAGAGAAAGAGGTGGAAGAGAAAAAAGGATCATCTCTACAGCAAGTGCTAGTTACAGGAAAGGATTTGAAGGGTCTGAATTCCATTTTAAGTGATTCCTTCTCTCTCCTTCCAATTGTCCTGGGGCTGTTTTATAAGCCTTCCTATCTTGACCACTTTGATGTGTGGAATCCAGGTGGTTTGACACCCAGAAGCTCACACTTTCCCCGTGAGGACAGTAAGTTCAGGCACTGAACTAAATTCAGGCCTGTTGATCATAAGCTACTGTCTCAAAACGAGTTTATCATGCCCTCAGGGAAGACCTTTAGAACAAGCATGGCAAAAGCAATGTGTTCCAATGCGGTACATTTTCATGTAAGAAATTACCTTGTGTAATTTGTCAACGTACACATCTTCCTTGCATTCCCAAACAGCAGAAGACTGATACATAAATGCAGCTCTCACCTCTCTGCAGGCCCATTCAGAACTCCACTCACAGATGCAAGGGATCAGTTTCACTACAAGTTCTTTGTTTATAACACACCTTCTCTCTCAACTGCCAGCTCACCCAAAGGCCCCTCCTCAACCGCCTAGTGAGAGCAGCTCTGAGGCAACTCTGTCCCTCCTTTCCCTGACCAGCATTTGTCCCTATTATTTTCCTGGAAGAGGGAATATAAAATAATAAAGAGGGCCCATTGCCCTCTTCTTCCTAGGTTGCAGGGAGGAACATAAGATGGGTAGATACCAATCTGCTTTAAAAAAAGAGGTTTTCGTACTTTCCCTACTTCTGAAAACAAAAGCTCAAAGCTTGAGAGCAGAGGAAGAGGTGGAGAGGAGGTGGTGGTAGACTTTGCTTTGCCTAAATGTGGCTGGCAGCCCCCACTGTCTTCCACATGCTGGCCTCTGCTGTGGCTACCATGGAAGGACTTGCCTGAGGTGCCCTGCTTATTTTTCAACCTGTGTGAGGCCTCCCTTCTCTACTCCAGTGAAACCATCAAGCAGCACTAGCTGTGGCGTACAGCAAGAAACAGTACTGGGACCAAGGGCCCCCTGTGAGGTGAACAAACAATTTTATACATCCAGTCACAAAACACCAGAAGAACAATTCTGGACAGTTTCACAACACTAATAACAAAAAAAGCCATTCATTTCTCAATAAGCTTCTCTATGTCTGAGCTCTGACATAAACAAGAGTCAATTCACTAACAAATTTGGGCTTATTTTGGCAAATGGAACTGCTTTTGGGTGTTCTCACAATAATATCCTGGTCTTGCTTGAAAAAAAAAAAAAAAAAAAAGAAAAAAAAATCACCTTAGTCTGACTTCACAAGCAGAAGGGCCCCCAAGCAAACGCAAGACAATAAGGAGGAGCATGCAGGAGGCTACTTAATGCCACTATTCACGTGTTAAAACTTGCTGTTCCAAGGCATCACTTGTAAATCAGAGCAATAACATCTATTTTATAACCATCCAGGAACAGAGGCAGTCCTTTCCATATAGATTGGTTTTTTTTTTAAACACGGTGTTAACAAAAAAGGCTTTCCAGCCTCATGAACTCCCTCAGGTCTATCACAAATACAGTGAGTTCACTGCAAGATCTATAAAATAAACACTTCTGTCCCCCAACACTGCTGGTAAATTTTCACATGGAAACAGTTCTAAGAATGACTATTAGAGCAGTTCTCTGAGAAGGTTGTTTCTTGTGTACAGTTCAGTAATTTCCACTGGCTGAAGTTTATTTTTCTTGTTTACAGCCATGGAGCCAAACAAGGTATGGGAGAGTTAGCCCATTTCTATTCTCAGCCTGTGCTTCAAATAGAATTATTAAACTCAGCTTCAGCTGGATGCTATTCTGGCTCTTCTAATCAAACGGAATGCTTAACAAAGATCCAAACACAGCATCTGATTTTCATGATATGTTAGCACAGGAGGTCCCAATTCAATTGCCAGGTTTTGGGTTGAACTGGCAGATGGACAGTATTGGGGAGAAGAGACAAACCCAGACAACTTGTCTTTCCATCACTAGTAATACCCTCACTATACCTGCAAAGATGGAATAAAGTTAATTTTAAAGTCCCTGAAGACCAGCTCAACCAATGAAGTTTACAGTGATATGTCAGCAGACAGTGTGGAACAGAGCCACATTTTTAAAAGATCAGGAGAAAAATCTTCTCAAGAAGTTCTTTGAGATAAACAAGAATTCATGAATGTCAAAGAAAAAGTCCACGACAATGAAGTAACTGCTTAGTTTCCTACCACAAACTCCCCATCACACTTTCTCCTCCAAACCCACGCACATGCAGCTTGTTGTGTCTTAACCCCATTATGGTTAACTCCTCCTTGACACAAAGCAGCATGGCAGACAGGTACTTTGTTCCACACTTTGTGTAGCAAGATGATTAGTCACCAGCAGAACACTAGACAGCCTGATCCAAAAAAATGATTAAGATGTGAAGCTGTGGGTGGATCCTCTTTGAAAGACCACCACAGGTCTTTGAAAATTCCACTGCAAGAGACAGAAAGTATGTTTAAAGAAAAATGCCAAAACAAAGTGTTGAGAAGTGTCAGCTGGAGAGTAGAGAGAAAAGCAGAGGATGGAAATCTAGTTTATTAGGACAAGCTTTTTCCTGCTGCAGGATTGATATTGCTTCCAATGTCAGCCAAAGCCAGGAACTGACTTTTTTTTGTTGCATTTTTACACTGAGATGAAGACATGACAAAGGCACCAGTTGCTGCATTAGAATAAAGAAACCATATCCTATAAATGCCATGAAGCTTTAGCAGAATGAGCTGCAGTTCAAGACTTTTTGAAAAATGAGCTAAAACACTACGCTTCTGCAAGCATCACTACCTGACCTGATCCAACCCACAAGAGTGGACTGGGCCATGTGGCATGTCCACCAGTCACAACAGGAGAGAGATGCCATGTATTCAGCATGTTTGGCAGGTGTCAGGAAGAGGGCGTGTGTGGGTGATGGTAACAACACCGTCTGACCCCACATCCTGCAAAAAAGGGTGCAACTCCAGACACAGAAGCCTCGCTCTGGACACCCACGTTCAACAAGCATCCTGCGCCTGCATGCTTACCTCATCAGCTTGCCCTTGCTAGCTATTGCAAGCTTCTTTCCCACTCACTCTTCCTCCCACCACATAATTCCACCCCAGCTTCCACTTCTCACCCTCTCAGATTTCTCCATAATAAAACTCCCATCTTACTGCTCTGAGAGGCAAAAGGTCAGTCCAGAAATGCAAGATCTTCCCAGCAATCCTGAAACTGCTTTGATGGCATGAAAGACAGACTTGCTCCAACAGCTCTGAGATGGAAGAAGAAATCCTAAATCTACACTGAGCTGCCATATCCTAAATGAGGTAAAAACTGCTTCTAGTAAAAATCCACAGTGGCAGTCCAAGCACTTTATGACACATAGATGTTTGGAGGATCAGAAACCCTAGAGCTCCCAAATTGTGCATGCCAGGAGCCAAGCCCCTCGAACAAACACATTGAGGATTTCCACAGGTGTCTTTATCTCAGAGCTAAGAAGGCTCATAGCTTCATTTTGAATAAATACAGCAGGTAACAGATGCTTCAGATGGGGTGGAGTAAGGAAACATAGTCTTTGAGGACAGTAATCATGACAGCAGCCAATGTTACCCTGCAGTACTCTGTCCCACAGTTCCCACTTTAGACTACCTTACTTTTCTTGCTTTCCATTGGAAAAGGTCAATATTTAAAAAATTAAGTTATTGAAATAAAATTTGCTTTTAAAAATGGAAGAGAACATGCATGTGCAAGAATAGATGCTATGCTAAACTACCAACTCAAAATACAGCAATTCTTCAAAAACCTCAAAGTGTCACAGGCAGTCCAGCACAAGGCATTTTTAAGTGCAAGATTAGGAAATGCAGTCCGCTTTCCTTGACAAAGGTTTTTAAGTCTTCCAAGGGGAAGTTCCTATCAGTAAAGTAGTACAGGATCACAAATACTGTGAGGATACTGGAATCATGGAAGAGTATCACTCAGGCAGCACAATCCAAGAATTCTCACTGCTAAGAATCAGGAATTTTTCCCCTCCTCAAATCTAATATATGCCTTCCCCATGTGTTGTTTATTTTGGATCTCTCTATGGGATCCAATAACAGAATCTGCTGCTAATCAAGGTCCATTTCTAGCTCAGTTCTGTCCAATTCCCATATCCTGGGCCTGTGCCAGTATCTTGGATATCTCTGCAGTGGCAGGCAAAGCTTCAGTTGTCCTATTAGTCCCTCCTCCCAGGGGAGAGGAGTCAGTTTTCAACCAACTTATTACCGCAGATTCAGGGCAGGATTTGTTATTAATACTGAATTTTGCAAAGGGTAAGAAGACCCTACTTTCCACAACACATTCCTCATGCAGCAAAGCCAAGCCCGGAAATCCTGTTTAGCATATACAGAATGGTATGTCACAACTATGCTGGCTTTCTGAGCTTTTAATGAGGGCAAATTGAATTTATGTTGCCAGTTTGGATTTCAGAGATGCATTTCACTCTTTCCGCATGATCAACAACCGAAAGGAGAGAGCTCTGCTGTCTATACGGACCCGTGCTGCAAAAACTGACTTACCACAGACAGGCAAATACGCTTCTGAAGTCCTGACAGCAGACCACAGGGAAAACAGCACTGGAGAGAAAGTCTTAACAGGCTGGAGTTATCTACACAGGTAGGATCCATCGCCTCTCACTGCTGCAGGAAGAGAGGGAGGAGGAAGGTGGGAAGAGCAATGTACAGGGATGTATCTTTATCCAAGGGATATCAATTGCAGAACAAGGCGACAGGCTAGAGATCCAGCTCTCTTTCCACCTCCACATGCCCTCTCCCCACAAATGCAGCTGCCGCCACTTAACAGGATAAAAGGCGAATTGTTCAGCTTGCTGCTTTCACATCAAGGAGGGGAGTCTTTGCCCAGGAAAGGGCTGTCAGTTTTTCAACTGGACAAAGCAATGACAAATACACACCCCCTACACTGCCCTTTTTTGCGTATCTGAAAGGGGGAAAAGGAGAAAAAAAAAAAAAAGGTCTCTGTAAACATTTTAAGAGGAGACATTTTGGATTTTTTTTCTCTTACGGGATAACGTAACCCTTCCCTAGCTCCACCCTAAAAACTCTGGTTTTGGGGAGCATTGCAAACAGAGATTCAGAACTGCACGCTCCGGTCTCGAAAGAAGCCCTCAGCCACTTGTGCTTCTCTGAAAGTGACGGTAATGGAGTTTGCTGTGATGTCTGTCACTGTCACTTCGCTGGGGGGCACAGTGGGGATCCAAGGGAGACTGGCGTCCACATCTGCTGCTGAAAGAATGGCACATAAGAGCATGTTAGTGAAACAGAGAAGGTGAGGGAGAAGAAAGGAGGAAGGGGAAAAGGAAGGATGGAAAAAGGGTCTCCTTTCTGACAAACTGTAGGTGAAATCAGCCTGTACTGAGATGTACATGTACATGTACAGAGCAAGAAAGAACATGTGCAAGCCCTACCCTCCAGAGGCTAAGGGGAAATGGAGGATCAGGTGTCCAGATACACAGTGGCATCAGAGCAGCCTACACAGAGGTCAAAAGACCCTGTAAAACCACCCAATTCATCTAACCATCCACAATTTCCCCAAACCCCTCATCCCATCTCAGCCCCTAATTTGGTTTTGTGTCAGCAAAGCACACTCACCCTGGTTTGAGCTTACTGTCTTCTAAATGCCCTACCCTACTGAAAAGGCAAACATTAAAATCTCTTACACACACTCTTCAGATACTCCTAGGGGAGTCAAAGAGAGCCAAAATGGAGGGTCTGCTGTGTACTGCACCTGCAACACAGCCTGGGTGTGATGCTCTCAAAAATCCCTCAGTAGTGCTGTATGGAGAAGCTGCTCTTCCTTTCTCATATGCCTCCTTTGCTCCCAGACAGCTCCATACAAGAAACTCAAGCAACCTCGCACTTTCTCACCGTAAAAATAATTACCAACCCCTCTGCCACCCAAAAGGCTCGCTTCCCCAAAGCCCCCAGAGACTGCCACATAAAGAGAGAGGAAGGAAAACACACCCTCTCCCTGACACTCTACCTGTCCACTATATACCTTGTTGTCCCAACCTGGACAAAGAATGAGACCCCCCTTAATAGTGTATTTCCTGCCTTCTGTCTCAAACACCTGGGGTGCGTACTTCCCCCCAGAAAGAGTCCAACTCCCCCTAACAGTAACTGGGATTCCACACAGGCCATGTGTCAAGGGGAGAACAGAATGAGTTTTATAATTCCGTAGTGCCACTCACTCTTCTGATCCCCAAGTGCTTTAGTGCCACACACTTCTGGGGAGAATACACACATTTCCTCACTGCCGGGATATAACACTGGGTTCCTCTGTGCTACTCCCATTGTTGCCTCCCTGGATTCTGAGCACCATTCCAGCCTTCCTCAGAAAGGAGGGAATAGTGCTGATTCCCAGAACACAGCCTTCTCCCTAAGATCCTGCCTAATCTAGCCTGGCTAACAGCTACTCTTTGCAAGGAGTAACAGGATTCCCTTAGCTACTACAAGCAGCACAAGCCCCAGTTTTCCACTCCTCAAGAAAGCTACGCCTTCAGAAGCTCTAATAATGCAGGGATAGAGTTTCCCTGGTAACTGAGAGCAACACACACATCCCACAGCCCTCCTGCACAAGATGCTGGTATCCTTCCCTCAAATGCCAAATGTGCTTGGACATCTCCCATGCCTACACTCCTGCTGCCTACTCATTGGGATCAGGCAGGAGTTACCATCCTCACTTCATCTCTCTCTCCCCTTCTTGCATAGCTCTATATCAAGAGGCTTTAAAGGGGTGTGGAGAGGAAAGGGAAGGAGGGGGCAGGGAGTACATTGTGAGTTCCTAGCAGCATTCCTATATGCCTCTTAAAGCAGCACTATGAGAAGAATGCCGCTGTCCAAGCTTGTCCACAGCCAGCCAAAGTCCTTTGAGCCAAGCAGCAGGCTGAGCACATGTGGATAATGTGGACAGAGGCAGAGTTCATCTGTCACACTTGTATGTCACCTCTGCTGTGAGGAAATTTTAAGAGGGGGAAAAACTTGCAGTATCTTCTGCATGTTTCTAACACAGGGAGGGGCATCAGGGATGTAAGACTACATAGAGCCAACAGGGCCAAAAAAACAATTCGTCTGTGCTCTTCTAACAAGAAAGAAACCTGCAAACAAGGGATGCTCTGAAGACCTGATCTAAACCACAATCCCAGGAGGATGTAACCAAGGCGGAAGGATGCAGAACATCCTTCACATGCTCCAGAACTTCACCAAAGGGTGACTGGCCTTACCTTCTTTGCTGGTGTGCTGCGTGGCCTCCCAGTCCTCAGGGCTCTGCCTGGCCTCTAGGCCCACTGCATCATTCAGGAAGAACTCATGCCTGCAGTTCCGGTTCTCCAGACTCGCCATGCGGGGGAACTTCTTCCTTGACAGTCGTAGGTACTTCTGGTTTTTGCGTTGCTTCCGGAGAGAAAATGGCAGGACTGCACTCCCAGTCTTCTCAGGGAACTCTGCCTGCCCTGGCTTGGCCCCTGGCAGGCTACTGTCTCCTCCTCCAAACCTCCGTGCAAGAGAGAAGCAGAGCTTCTCCTTTCCCTTGTGAGCACTCCTCAAGTCCATGCCATACAGCCGCTGCCAAGACACCAACGCAGCAAGGGTCAGAGCAGACATCTGATCATACAGTGAGGGCTCCCTACTGGGAACCACGAAAATATTCTTTGTTCAGTCTGTGAACATTTAGATGAGCTAGGATAAGGTGTGCTGCTTTTTTTTGTTTCTCTCCCCTCTTCTACTGCCTTTAAGCTCTTCCTAATATCTGCTTCCTAGGACTGCCTGCTTTGCTTGGCAACAGCAAAAGCATGCTGAAACTCCACTTCCAACTATGGGCTACCTTTGACTTGATGGAAAGTTCAAGCTCAACATGAAACTAAAAGAACACACAAACTAGGTAACCTGCAACTACCCAGGTCCATCCTTTATAAAATCCTAGCTCAGAAAGAAAGAGCTGTTGTTTTATTTTGTTTTGCTTTTTAAAAGATAAATTAGTTTTAACCTGTTAGCTGAAGAGCTAGCTATGTGCCTGAACACTGTTTTCATGTTATTGTGTTAACTTTTTACCTCCAATTTTGTCCATGCAACAACAAACAGACAGTTTCCACCTCACTGAGAGCAGAGAAGCAGCACAGCAGCTAAGGAGTTAGTAATACACAGAAGAGCAAGAGGCTACCTGCAGTAGGAGGCGCTTTGGTTTGGGACCTCTTTTCCTGTACCCTGATGCACGGTCTCTCTCCTCCCTGTGAAAAAGGAATACAAATCAAGCTGAGTACTAAATACCACAGCATAAAACTTAGTTGGGACTTCAGCCTTTTGCAGCATAGCTCCCTCGATTTCCTTCAACAAAACCCAATTGTGACCAGTGTGAGCTTGGAAAAGAATTGCTTCCTGTAAGAGTGAAAGCCTTGCAATAGGGGAATTTCTCTGACATAGCTAATCAAGGATGGGTTAGAGAAACTTCCCACCTCATATCACTCTAGTCCAGGTCTGGACCTGATTAAAACCTGAGTCTGATCGTTCTCTGGCTCAGTGCTGCCTGTTCTTGGCCTCATTTCCTGAACAGTGCCAATCAAAGCTGCTTCAACCCTGTCTTCTCCATCTCAACCAACACCAGGGCACAAAGATGAAGAAGGATTCATTGCTATACATCTCATCTTTGACTGAAGTAGGGACAACAGGGGCATTTTATGCATATAATGAAATAAAGACACTATTTCTTTTCCTGTGTCCAAGGAGAGAAAGAACATGTGCCCTTACTTTTCTTCATAAGCCACTACCAGGCGAGGGTCCAAGATATGATCCTCTGGCTCCCATGTGCTGTATCTGAAGAAAAACATAAGGAACAAAAAGTAAACAATATTTTAATGAAACATTCTCTCTGCAGGCCTGCTACCAATGTGCTGCAGCCCTGGAGACTATCTTCACAAGGGTCGGTGGGGCCTGCCACAACTTTGCGAGAGCTCTGAGGAATCCCAGCCATTCCCTCTCCAGCTTCCCACAGACGCCACCTCCCCTTCCCAAAACAGGCAGGGCCAAGCATCAAGTGACTCTTTGTACAAAAACAGGGAAGACTTTCCTCCCCAGGGCCCCCTCCACACTGCGTGCAAAGCCTGTGCAGACAGTCACAAACTGTTTTTAGGTCCATGCCTAAACAGGTCTCATCTGCAGCACTCCCCTCAAATCCCACAAACACCATGGAACAATGAGGCATGGTCTGATACATCTTTCTGAAAAATAGGTCTCTCTTAATTTAGAGTGCTCAAAGAGTAAGTACGCTTTCTCACTTGCATTATTAATTACTTCTAATCACTGAAGCTGAAAGGATTCATTTAACAGTTTAATTTTTTCCACTGATGCCGTTCAACCAAACATGTTGGGAGCTGGGCCCTGGGGCAAGCTGATGGCCACATGCCAACGCCTCCTCCTCGGCTCCCCCTACAGGTTGTTCCTACCGAGCAGAGCTCATCGACACAAAGTACCCCAACACCAACACGGCTCCCAACAGGCTCCATACTCCTGAAGCAGCCTGGAACAGCGTCACTCATTGCCCCAGCTCCATCCTCGACAGCCGGACAGCTGTGTCAGGAATAAGATGCTCAGGAAAGGACTGAACCCACCTAGCAGGCAACTCCAAAACTGGTTCCCAAAGAGCGCAGATGCACGTAACACTAGGGAGAAGCAGCCAAAACGCTCCCACTGTGGAGGCTGAAAGAATCACAAAGTGGTCCTTGGGGTATGTTTACTTCTTAGGGGTCATGCTTGCCCAGAAAAGGTGGGTGCTGTGTCTCTACTATACAAACTCTAAGGCAAGAAAGCAAATATGAATCCTCAAATGCCTCAGAACCCTAATTTTCCTGAAATGTGAGATCCAGGCCTGGAGGCAGAGCTCCTCCCAGAGCCTGGGGAGGAAGACCAGAGAGGAGTCACATGCAGGTAGGTGCATAAGGGTGCATTTGTATCAGCGGCTTTAAACAGCAAGAAAGCATTTTAGGATGTTTAAATTTCTGGATGAAGCACAGATTGCATGTGAGGACATGGGATACAGGGGTACACAGGGGAGGTGTTTTGGGAATGCTTTTCCTTTTTCCTTCTCCATTACAGATAAGAAAGGTACTGTAATACAGGAACATTACTGGAGGATGGGTCTAGAAATGAAAATACAATTTTTTACAAAAGGGAGAAAGAAAAATATGACATTCAGATATCCCGAGGTGCACTGTGTATCAGAGAGTTAAGAACAGATATGTCTTCATAACCAGCTGATCCCTCCCTCTCTCCATCCCTCATTTGCTCATGCTTCCTGCAGCAACCTGACTGTGAGCTGTCAAAGCCAAGATACTGTTTGAAAAGAGGAAGGTTTCCTCCCAGCTGCAGGGATTCTGGCACTCGTCCTACAAATTTAAGAAAAATAACACCACAAGGGGGACAAAAAGTCATTGGATTGCTTTTCATGGGCAGGAGAAGAAAAGAGATTTGCTTAAAAAAACCCGCCCTGGTGGACGTTGCCTTCTTCTCTGCAGCTCAGATTCTGGCTTCGCTGCAGTGGCAAAACACTGCATATAAAAAAAAAAAAAAACATGGTTGAGTTTGCCACGCGCGCGCGCACACGGAGCTTTATATATGGGTACACACAGCCCAGGCTGCAGCAAACTGCAGAGAGCAGGCACTCTGGAAAACACAGATCATATGATCTTCATTCCCCCTCCTTCTACTCCTCCTCTTCCCCCTCCTTTTAACTCCAACACAAGTTGTAAACAAGCTTGTAGCTAGAATCAGATTGTCACTCCTCCGTTCCCTGACTCCAGCAGTGCAATCCATAAATGTGAGGTGTAGGGTATGAATATGAATTTTTTTATTAAGAAGAGGGGTAAAACAAGTGAAATATGAATTGCATGTGAAAGCAGTAAACTACTGACCTATCTTTATTCCCTTCCACGATACTTCCAATGGGAATGATGGGATAATAGGTGCAGAGATTACAAAGAGCAGTGCAACAAGGTTGGTAATTAAGGAAGGAAATAATGTGGGATGAGGAAACAGACACAAAGATACAAACAGCTTGTGGTGCTGCATTCCATCACGGGCATACGTATGTTTAGAAACAAGGAACAGAGACTTCTTCTAGTGGGATGAAAGTGACTCCAGTGCTCTGAGCATCTTGAGTTTAAGTAATTCAAACCACTGAGGCAACAGTTAAAGTGAAGGCAGGCAGAAGAAAGGAAAAAATATAATAGTCTTCAGATCTGGAGTTTGGGGGAAGAGGGAAGATGCTTGGACATGCCATACATCAAAATAAGAGAACCCTGACATCACCTTGCATCCAGGGGATCTGTGTTTTAAATTCCCCAAAGTGTTTCTGTCTCCCCCACTGTTCCAAGACACAGGACAAGGAAAGGCAGCAGTTAAGAATAAGGTCTGCTCTGTCCAAGAAACATTACGCCATGCCTCAGCCCACCTTCTTGGCAAGGGACTTTACAAGAGAAGGACTTCAATGTGTTTGTTGAAAGGAGAATGGGATAAACACCAGTATTCTGGCCAAGAGGGGATGAGGCCTCCCAGGCTCCAAATAAATTTCCCACCCTCTATCAGTGATGAGGTAAGACTTGGCTATTTGAGGCTGAAGCAGTCCAAGAAGTGACCCATGCTACATGGCAGCTGGTGCTCAACAAGTGCACAAGGTTACACTCTGACAGCAGAACACTCAAGAATAAAGTCACCCTCTCCCACCAGCACCAGAGAGGGGAAGCTGCTTATCTTCACACATGGCCTATAATCATAAGCATTAGGCACGACACTTGGGCACCCAAGAACACATTTCAGCTTCTTGGACACCAGGTACAGCCAGTCAGAACCATCCTGGCGGGCCCCGCTTTGCAGCTGTGAGGATGAAGCTGTAACAAGCAGCTCCCATTGCTTAGCAACACGCAGAGCAACTGTGTGTGTAACACTGCTGTACCCACGCACATTGTGTATGTACACACACAGGCACAAACAGAAAAGCAAAGACAGGGCCCTTAGGGGGTGGCCAGAAGGCTGTTCCACTAGACTGCTAGCTGACATAGTAATATTCTCCAGTTACCTAATCCTTCTAATCTCAGTGCATTTCACAGACTGCTTAAGCACAGAGAAATTGCTCTTCTTCAGAAGCAGCTGCATTTTAATGAGAGAAGTGTCTGTAAACAGTGCACAGCAATGACAAAAAAACCCCAAACTTTTCTTCATTTTTGCAATGGAGAAACCAAAGCAAAAGCAGAAAAGGCACTCAAAATAACAGGAGGTTTCAGACAAGGAAATGAAGGCATGGTGGTAATTTTCAAAGGACAAAGATCACCTGCATTTGGCTGCACTCAATAAATCTGAAACATTGCCCCTTTCCATTGGTGGACTGCAGAGGGGAAACAGTAGGAGAGGAAGACAAGACCATCAACACGTTTTCTATTTTAAAAGACTGCAGACAGCTCTAAAAATAAAGTGGGGTCCTCTTGGTGCTGACTCAGAAAAGCAGGAGCCATTCCAAGTTCAAAAGCATCTGGATTCTTTGTTGGACTCCTAAGGAATTTTAAAACATTTGTATTTAGAAAGTATCTCAATGAAATATTTCAGTGGTGGCAAAAACCAGTCAGAATAGACTGGCACCCAGTTTGTATTCATTAGCTGCCAATTCAAAAAACAGATTTGGGTTTGGTTTGTGGCTCTTTGGTTTTGTTTATTGTTGTTGAAATGAGGGACAAGCCATTACCCATTATGAATGAAATGCTCAGTTACAGAGACACAGTGCAAGCTATTATGGAATATTAAAGAAAAAAATAGACGAGTAAACACAACTTACTTTGGGGGCCATCCTTTCCACTTCACCAGGTATTCTACTTTACCCTGAGGGTAGAAAAAGGCAGAAGAAAACAGGTGAACTATGGAACCAAATATGGGCTGCAGTATGAGATGCAACCAATCAACAAAAAGCTTGTTTTCCATCACTCTATTTTCAAAACATAGCCACTTCCCCATTCAGCCACACTTTCATGTATATACCTTTTCCTCCAAAAACTGGGCACACACACAGGGACATGCTAAAACACGTTTATGCTTGTACTACCATCAGCCTGGAGCATAGCTTTGCAGAAGGCTTGCAGGCAGAACACTGAAAGCCAACCAGAGAGCGTGACCGAACCATTCACACATTCACAGGCAAACCTACAAGAAGTCAGCACACATAAATGCAGGAAGGAGATCTACGCCAGGAGCAAATGTCATATGATTTTTTTTTTTTAAGCAGAGAGAAGAAACACAGCCTATCAGAACCTATGAAGCGTCTCTGGCATGTTCTTTTCCATTTGCTACACGCTCTACTCAAACATTGTTCCATCCCTCACATGCACTCATCCTTTCAACCCAAGCAACCAGCAGCTCACAGCTGAAGTTCAGAGCTATTCTTTTTTTTTTTTCTTTCACTCTAAGTACAAGATTAAAAAAAAAAAAAAAAAAGAAAAGTGTAGCTCTTGGAAACTGCGTTCAAGGACTCTGCAAGCAATGTGAACAACTATCAAAATATTTAATGTTATACTGAGGGGTTTGTTAAGCACTTCCCAAAGCATGGCAAAGGCCTTTGTGCATGCAGGACGACCACTCTCCAAGAGCCGCTGCTGCAGCCACAGACACCTTTACAGGAGAGCAGAGCAAGGAAAGCACTCGGCACTTGAGGCAGAGAACCACTTTCATTTTCCTCTTGGGGGGCTCATCAGCTTCCCAAGGTTGGAAAACACTGCCCTATAAGGAACTTTCCACCGGAGGATCTCTACACACTGCATGCTTACAGGTTAATCCTTGCAACACTGCGGGGACGGGAGCGCTTCCACGAGTGGGGAAACTGAGTCACGGGAGCTTTCCCAAACCCTCTCCGGGCTGGGCTTTCCCGTTCGGTGTCACCTGCGCTCATCCTGCAGACAGGCTGAACCCCAGCAGCGACAGCCCCCCCCGCGGGCAACACGTGTGTCCCCTGCCCGCAGGTGCCGGTGCCCCTCCGTGGGTGTAAGGGGACGGGGACCGGGGCACGGGGGACCGGGCGGCCGCGCGCGCGCCCGCCACGGCTCCCCGCTCCCGGTGCGCGGCGGGAGGGGCGGGGGGTGTCCCGGTGCGCTCCCCCCCGCCCCGCCCCGCTCCGCTCCGCCGCTGCCCACCTTCCGCACGCGCTTCTTGCGGATGCTCTCCACGGCGAACACCTGCTCGCCGATGGCCGACAGCTCCATGCGGGCGGGCCGAGGCTGTGCCGGTGGCGGCCGTTCCCCGCCGCTCCCCCTCACACGCCCCCTCGCGCGCGGCCGCGCCCCCGCCGCCGCTTTAGAACCTGCGCAACGTTTTCCCCGGCGCGCGCGCGAGGGGGCGGGAGCGGGCGGTGAGGGAAGGAGGGAGGGCGGGGGGCGGGAGCGGCGCCTCAGGCGGTTCCCGCCCCGGCCGCGCCGCCTCCCGCCGCGGGGAGCGCCGTGAGGGAGCGCTGCCCGCCGCCGCCGAGCCGCGGCATTTACGGGCGTTTCCCACAGGAGCGCAGCTCCCGGCGATGGCGGCTGGGGAAGCGGCAGAGCGTGGAGGCAGCGCTGCGGCAGGAGCCCGGCGCGGCTCCTCTGCCCGGGCAGCCGCTGCAGGTGCCTCAGCGCCAGGTGCCTGCCACGGCCCACCTTCACGGGGAAGGAAGCAGCCGAGGTTCGGCAGTGCTCGCGGTGGAAAACAACGATGAAAGTCTGAGGGCCCGCAAGCCATCAGAAAGTTTTACTAGTAAATTACACACTTGACATGGAAATTGGTATGTTAGTCCCTGAACTACTCTATAAGCACACGGCATTGGGTTTCGGAAAAAGGGTTAAGATGAGAAGGAAGAGAGATGTATTAAAGGGAGTGGGATGATGCGGGGCAGGGAGAAAAGAAAAAGAAAAAAAAAAAATTCACCAGTCCCGGTTCCAGTATCAATCCAGCTGCTGGGATGTCAGTCCTGGTTTCGGCGTTGATCCAGCTGCATCCATCGGGAGGATGAGATGTCCAGCGTCCTGGGAGTGCCTCTGTGCCTCTACCAGCACAAGGAGGCTCTGTGGACATAGCACACATATAGCTATCAGTCATCGTGGAACAAGCAGGACCTCAGGCCACCTCTTCAAGGCAACTAAAGCTTTTTTGAGTGAAGCATGAGGAAACAGGGACATCATGAGCAGGCATTCAGCTATCCAGGCTCCCTTGCACACCAGTCTGCAGAAACGTGCTTTTGCTTCCCAGCCACTGCTTCAAACAACAGACTGAGGGTTTTTCCTTTGAAGTCTCCTAGGAAACTTTTTACATCAGAGCAGGGGTTTATTTCTACATATACAACTACCTACTCTCCCACAAGTGTGCTCAGTCACTCCTCTGCTGTGACTGAATGTCACCAGGTGCTGTTTGCACACGAAGTCTGAGACAGGCCAAACATTACTGTAGAAATGGCAGATATACAAGGAGAATGTGTTAATCTCGGTCATTTAGTCTGCAAGTGTTTATTTGCACACAACATAACGTGTCCACAGGTATGGACTGGGTAACTGGCAGGGCGTTTACCCTTGCTGAAGTCATCTAAGAAATCAAAGTTCACTGTCAGGGAATGGTGACCCTTTGGATAATCATTAGTCAGAACTAGTAGTTTATAGCAGGGTTTAGTATTTTAATAGCATAGCTGTTGCATATTCAAGACGTCTATACTATATTACAAAATTATTGATGATGACGATGATAATAATAGCTTTGATCTTCTTTTTAATTCTTCCTTTCTCACATTCTGTGTCTGTGTTTTAGAGGGAATAGGAAAAATATTTAAGGTAATATTTTCTTTGTTTCTCAAAATTAAGATGTTCAGAAAAAGATGAAAAGAAGAACAGAAAAATTGTCTGAATTGCAAGGATCTGCTTGTATTCCTTTTCCTCACAATGAAATTCACTTGCTGAGGTGTCAGACTGGAAAAAGGAAGAAACCGTGCGCCAATGACCACATTAGGATAAAATAGAAGAAAGAATGAAACCCCCTAGTCACCACAAACTTTCAGTTATTATTATTTCAATTACTGATAAACTTTTGTACTTCTTAGTCCAGAATGTTTACAACTCGTTATTTAATATATTAAATAATATTCTTAAGGTCAATAATACATATAGATATATATATTAACTTTATTAATGGATACCAAAGGAGCTGTCAAAACCAAATTGACCTGCATTTTGATCACGAGCTCTAATAATTGTCTTATAAGCAGAGATATATGGTAAGAACCCACACACTTGCTATTATCAATGTAATTTCCACATGATTACTCCCTTTCTTTCTGCTTTTCCCACACCAGCAACTGACCTAAGTGAAGTTTAAGCAATATTTGCACCAGTTATGTCACAGCTTTCTGAAAAGTACTCCTTTGCCTGAAGGTAGTCGTCACAAAATGCTAGAATGCCTCACTGCAGTCTGGTCGGGGTTTCGCGTTTCCTTCGGGTTTATTTTGCAACATTTTTGTCAAAACGTTACTTTTTAGAGCTGTTCCACCACAGTTACTTTTCATTCTACTAATGGTTATAATGTAATTTCAGAAGGGTTTGTTAGGGTTTTTTTTTTCTCTTTCTCGTTGCCAACCAAAACCTGAGACCCGAAGGCAAAGAGCAGGAGCATTTCCCATCCTCCCATCCCATCCAAGCCCTCAATTACCGTTAAGTGAATGTTGCTAAGCCATTCGTTGGGGTTAGAAATAATTAAGACAAACAATTTAATCAATCAAGGTTTTCAGATCTTACAGCCTGTTTTAGCAGTACTTTAAAAGCCATTCTGTGATAAAAGACCTCTTCTGAAGTATATCAAGAACTAGATTACAGAAATCTCTATTGGAGTTGTTCTTGTTACCACTAATTGTACAGTCGCGCTAATATATAGCAGTGAACTCCATGTGCAGAAAACCAAAGCAAATATTGAACTTTCCTTAGTACAAATTCAGAGACCCAGATCCAGGAGGCTTTAATCAAAATTCCAATTAACTTCAAAGAGTTTTACTTGAGTAAAAATTGCAAGCAGAATCTAGTACAGAAAAAAATTACCATTTTAATTGCTGCTAGCCTGATTAAGCGATTCAGCTTCCAGTTGATACAAGCACTTACATTAACACTAAAAATTTATTAATGGTCATTTATATTCTACAAAGCCTAATCCTGCCTAAGATTTCCACCCCCCCACAAGACTGCAGCAAAGATTAGCATAGCTTCAAAACCACTCAGCACATCCCCGAAGAAACGCCGCTTGGTGAAGCTTCAAGAAACGACCTTGCAGCAGAAGCCTGCCCTGGCAGCCTCCGTAATGTCCCGGAGCCGGCAGCCCTGGAGAGCCGGACTGTCGATGCCGGGTGCAAGGTATCGCTGAGCCGGTGGGGGAACCGGCCTCTCCCACTGCGGCGCTGCGTGCCTAAATGTAGGCTCTAATTCTTTAGAATCTAATCTAATCTTTCTCTTTGTCATCTAAAGTAGATGTCTCTCATCCTGCTGCCTTGCAAGCACAGGTCCGGCTCATTTGCACATTGTGGTTTCGGCAGGCAGCCTCCGAACTTATCGCAGGAGTAAAGAGCAGCAAACAGTCGCAGTCGGTGCTGCCCTGGCCCGGGCAGCAGCCCCGTCTGCCCCATGGAAGGCACAGGCAGGATGCACCGCGTATCAGTGCAGTTAAGACCAAGGGCACCAGAAAAACTACCCTGTCGGTATGCTCACATCAATTAGTAATTTTAATGTTAGTTTCTTAAAACGCGTGGAAGGAATGCAGCTGCCCCCTGCTGCCAGTTGGCAGAGCCTCGTCTTACCCGGAGCTCTTGGCACCAGCAGCCCTCGAACAGTGTGTTTAGATCTGTGCCGCTGCGTGCTCCTCACCTGGCTCTGATCTGCTCCCCGCACAAGGATTTCCCCACGCTGGACAGCCAGCGAGCCCCAGCCCAAAGCAGTGCTTTGCCTCCTGGTGTTACACAGCAGACATAAGGAAAACAAACGTGGAAGTCCTCCGAAGGACTTGCCGAAGGAGATAGTGGGTAGAGGAAAGATCATCTCACCCCAGCAGAGGACCCCCTGAGAGCTCTGGTTGAGGTCAGTCATGAAGAAAAATACTTTCCGTGCCATTTTGCTTTGATCCGTAACCAATTTTTGCCCAGCAGGGTGTTTCTCCCCCCCTTAGCATACAGCACAGTTGTTAACTGCAGCCTTCCACGTCTTCAGATGTGAGCACCCAGCACTCCTCTTTAAATGTGGCCCCTAGAGGACCATTTTAGTGGGATGGTAAACCAGAATCCCAGATTGTGTTCCTTTCAATCCAACACACCTGGCACTTGTCCTTCAGTATAAGGTCAACCTGGTGGGACAGCTATTTTCCTCTGCACCTTGTCTTACAGCCAGGTGCAGCTGGGAACCACCAGGTAGGTGTTTCTTCCCAGACTTCCTTGAAGTGCTCAGCTACTTCCCAGAGCAGGATCAGTGCAAAAAATAGCAGCTACCACTTCGTGCAAATGCCACTGGAAGAGGGTTTGTTGTTTTCCTATATTTTAAATGATAGCTCAGTAATTATTGCACAAACCCAGTAGTGATGGTGATCAAGGTCCTCTCCCTTCTCTGTCTTCAGAGCCATAAAATCCCACCTTCTGGGAGACTGCCCCTGAACACCAGATTATTCTCTTTTTTAAGAGCAAGGGCAATGCATATTCACACACTGAATCACTTGCTCAATTCAAGACTAATTCAGAGCTCACTGGGCCATGGAGCAGTTATGGCATGGTGCTTTTCCTGGGCAAGATGAGATTTGTGTCCCAACCACAACTCCTGGCTGTGTGTACATGTCAGCCAGTGCTGACTCATGCAAAATTCTTAAACATGTCCTAGTGAAGGTGCTGAAACACTGATTTCTGCTTTCCAAGATAAACACTTAGCTAGAGATCAGTCTTCCTTCTCTCTGGGCCACTTTGACTGTCACAGCAAGAGTGAACCTTGCTGGTTTGGTACACAAAACACACACTTCAGATAAATTCCTCTACAGGAAGCTGTAGTAGGATTTTCATTGCTCTGAAGCCTAGACTAGAAGTGTGGGTGGGCAAGAGAAAATAAGTGCTTTTGTGGTTTGTTTTCTTTAAAAATATTTTTGCGGTTTCAATGAAATTGAGTTTTGTTGTTTCAATTAATTTGAGTTTTGTTGTTTTAGTGAAAGCCTGCCCATCTGTGGACATATGATATGCCTTTGAAATGCCTTGGCTCCCACATACTCTATGGAAACTTCTTCAGCTGTTCATTGCTTAAAACTTCCAAAGACTCCCACTCTCATGTGTGATCTTCTCCTGGCACTGCCTGTTTGTAGAGCATCCAGCCCTAAAAATGTTTCTTTTCACAGAGGACTATTTGCATGTGAGACAGTGTACGTCCCCTGCTCCTTCCTTTATGAAGGGCCAGAGTGGCAGTGCTCACTTCCTTCCCCTTAAAGCACTCCAAAGAATTTGAAAGATTTTGAAACCAGCTATGGGTTTAGAACTGCTTCACACTTAGCTGAGGGTTCAACATCTGTGCAGTCATGACATGATTGGTGTTTGTGGTCAGCTCTGCTGCTTTGGTGCCAGAAGCAGGCTCCCAGCCTTCATGCCAGGACATGTCTGGGTTATACCCTTGGGATGCTGAACCTGGGAGGTGGGCTCCACACATTACAGACCTACCATATTAAACCTGCCATATGCCCTGCCATGCCATGCCGTGTGAGGTAGAGCAGATTGGGCTGCTGGGAAGAGTGTGTTACAGTCCCTCCTGGCTGAGGAGAATGCTTAGCTCAGACCCTCCATTTCTGGGGAAGGGCTCTGAGTACCCGGCTGCCATCTGAGCACCTGGCTGCACTCTGTGACAGCACCTTTAAAGAGGCATCTAATCTGGTGGGTGCCTAACCTGAGATCACAACAGAAAAGGTAAAGGGAGAAGGAAGAATGCAGTGCCCTAACTCCTAAGCTCCAGGGAGAGACTGAACTTCCCACACTGTCTGTCGGCTGCCTCAAGGCAGCTCCCTGCCCTCGGTGATGGTTTGTCCCTTGGGATGCCTCTTTATATCAGCAGAAGCCAGAAATCAGAGTGCAGTCCTGGGTGGCACCTCAGTGTCTTGCTCTGTGGATATGAGAAGGCAGTTGCTGTGACCAGCATGAAGCTTACACTTTGTGTGGAATATTTGTTCTTGACAATATTTGTCCTTGACAATGTCCTATGTAAAAACAAACCACCAGCTGGTTTCTTCCTGAGGGAATGGCCTTTAGTACCTTGAGAGCCATTCCTGATCCTCATGCCTGACCACTGTCCTCACAAACCAAACAGAACCAAGCTTCTGCCTCCTGAAAGATGGGAGTTCATGGCTTGTCATCCAGGTGGGTCCTGCTGGTGCATGACAAACAAGACAGTGAGTCCCAGGAGAAGGGTGCAAATTAACAATGCATGGTGTCACTGCTTTGCACTGTCCCCTGGAAGCTCTATTCCCAAAAGCGATGTGAAAAAAAGAGTTAACTCTTATTTGTTACTCAGCTACTCTTGACTTGTTCTGTGTATTTGGGTTTGTGTATTTGGGCTCAGCAAAAAGCTGCTCCTCAACTTATTCACAGAACAGGGTTATTATTATCTGCTGCCTAGCAGCAGGATTGCAAGGACCAAATTAGTAATTTTTGAAACACTGGGAGAGGGATGAAAGGCATTAGAGAGTAATAAAGTGCCCTACTAAGTGCCTTTGCCTGATTTCCCTGCACACAGCAGCATCCATGTGGGCTCTGAGCTGCGCCTGTTCATTAGGTGGCACTACAGGCCCAAGATTCCAAATGTGAGAGCGGTCTCCAGAGGGCTCCGCTGGGTCTGGACAGCAGTTTGTAGGCTCGGACACTTCACTGCTCTATTGGCATATATTTTTTCCTGGTGAAACATGCTGTCCTGACAAATAGTGGAAGAACACAGGCTTGGTATTGCAAGTACAAAGCAGCAGCAATTGAGACTTCTGATACAGCTGTCTGGGATTGAGGTCTCCAACAACTGCAGGGGCAGCCTGTAACTGCTTGGGGTAAATCCCATACCTGGGACCTGCAGCCCATCCTGCTCACCCTGGTTGCAGCAAGACAGTGCAAAGGGGCTGCTGCTTTCCTCTGAACTGGGAGACAGCACAGTCAATCCTCTCAAAGACCTCATCCATTCTCCACTGGCCTGTGGAGAGGCCTCAAGGATGTTCCAGAGACACATGATCTTCAAGGAGAGGGCACCATGCTGTTGTACCTGCTCCTTTTGCCTCTGCTGCAGAGCTGGCAGTGTTGTCCAGCACCTGCCCCAGGGCCTGGAGCTTCCTGTGCTTTTGAGTAAAAGATCCACAACACATCTCAGGTTGTGGCTTTTCCACTGACACATCCTGAGCTGAACTCAGGTTGGGAAAGTGCCTGTGTTCTCGTACAGCCCTTCCAGCCACCTTCTTCCTCACCTTGGTTTCCTTGGCATTTCCCTGGTTAAATGTTTGCACAAGTTTTGAAAGCCAGGGAGTGTGCGGGAAAGATCTGGGAGTGCTTCCCTTGAACAGTTTGGTTTTAGGTGTTTTAACTCCCTCCTCCCATGCTGCCAGTTTTTCCTGGCCTGGCACAGTCCTGGCTCTGTTAAGGCACACCTGACTTGGCTGACAACTGACACAGCTGCTCCCATCCCAGTGCTCCACTAGAGCTGAGCCTGGGCTCCTCCATTCCAGCTAGCAGCTTAGTCATTCTCTAGCCCTGGGTCCGTAACCTGCAGTCTACTCAGTGCCCCTCTGTCTGAAGCTGAAAGATAAATGCCCTTGAAATCTGAAGTAACCACGATAATTTTATTTTGAACAGGAAAATGGACTGTTTTTTCCCCTTATCTAATTGATTAGGAATGTCAAATATTCTTTTCTGTACACTGTGCATGCCTCTTACTTATGTAGGAAGCAGCTGGTCTAGGGAATGAGCCAAACACTTTTTTTAACTAGAAAAAATTGAGCTTTCTTTTGGGACTTGGGGAGCTGTCACTGTATTTCATCATGAGCTGACAGATAGAATCCATCTCTCTGCTTTTCCTTCTGCGTCCTGACATGTCTCTGGGAAATGCCTGCCATGTCCCTGCTTCAAAGAAAACTGCAGGTGTCTGGGAGAATGGGGGCGAGGAGGGGTCACTGGGGCAGTCAAGCCAATGGGATGTTCACAGCTCAGGACCCACATCTGGGCACCTGATTAACATCAGGAAAAAATCTTGGCTTTTGTCTGTGTGGACTTCTGTCTACTTCTATTTTTGCACATTGCTGAGCAGTACTAGATGCAGCAGTTACTATCTAGAGGATGACATTAGCTTTGCATCCGCGTGACTTTCTAATTCTTTCTGTAATGGGCTTAAAATGGAGTGTACGTTCCCGTTTTTCTCAGTAGACAGTTACGCTTCCCATCTGAAATTATTCAGCCTTACACTGCACTTCAGAAAAAACTTTCTTAGGAAGAGCCTGGAACTGCAGCATAGGTAGATTTGTTTCTGAGGAAAACTGTTGCTTCAGCAAGATTGATAGGTACCAGCACCGTCTACTTGCAAAACCCAATAGAAAGTTGGATCTCGGTACAGTTTGGCGAAATGGGTGATTGAACCCCCTTAAAAGATGTAGGATTCTGTTGGATCACTAGTCATTGGAAGTTCATGTCAAGAAAGTTGCCAATGAATAGAATTATTTTGTGGGATAACTCGTAAAAAATAAAGAAAAAATAGATAATACAGATGTCACTGTAAAGCTGTCACTACATCTGTGCCTCGTCCCAAAGCAGACTGCTGCAACTCCTCATGACCATGGCCGGTGGTTTTCATGGAATCCTAGAATGGGTTGGGTTAGAAGGGAACTTTAAAGAACATCTAGTCCAACCCCCTTGCAATGAGCAAGGACACCTTCAACTAAATGAACCTGCTCAGAGACCTGTCCAAGCTAACTGTGAATATTTCCAGGGAAATGTCATCCACCACCTCACTAGACAACTTTTGCCAGTGTTTCACCACCTCACAAAGCCTTCTCTCTAATCTAAATCCAAATTTTAGTGCTGGGAGTTGGTAGTCTGTTGTGAGGGGCTGTACAAAATACATGGTGAGGAAAGCATTAAGAAGTAATTTTATGTCCAATAATATCTCTGTTCACCAAAGTAGAGAGGAGCAATGGGTCCTGGTGGATCATTGAACTACTGAGGTTGGCATCATCTGCATGAGGTTTATACCTGAGTTAGGGAAGCAGGGAGATACCAAACAGGTGGGCTAGTGTCCTACATCTCCTTTTATAAATGTTCATGTGACTTCTTAGCACTCAGCCATGGCTGATGTCACACCATTGCTTTCCTTCCCACTTTCTGTTTTACAGATGAACTTGGCAGGTTTTCATCATGCATCCCAGATGTGTACCTGGTACAAGTGGGAGACAAGACAGAGCTAGGGATGGACTTTCACAGTCAAAATAGCACATATTCCATGTGACAGGTTGCTGTGGGAAGTGATCATTCTGATAGTCACCTTGAAAATACCTCAGTTTGTTGAGTTGGTGTGGCACTGACACAGCCATGAACAGGCTCACATGTGAGGTGCCTGTGACCAGCAATGCCCACCACTTATCTACACAGGCCTCCAAGTCTGAGCCCTGAGGAACATTAAAAATGGTTTAAAGACCATATACGCAGCCTGACCTGAATATACTCCTTTTGTACTGTAGTTGTCTGGTGCTTCCAAGTGCAATTAGAAATGTGGATTCATGGTTGTTATCAAGGCTATGGTCAGAATGACACTTTTAAAGCTGAATATTCAGCAGTAACTGAGCTGCTGAATGCTGCTTGATGATCTTGTAAGGACAAGGGAGCTGAAAAAACTTGATGTCACCTGGCCTGGCAGAAAACACTGCGATTTGTTTAATCAGCTAGCCAAACAACCTTCAGCATCTGCTCCCTTAACAAAAGAGGCCAAGCAACAAACATTTTCTGGATAAAAGTTTCTGCAAGGTCTCACTGGCAGGAGGGAGATGAACCAACAGTGCTGCTCTTTGTCACAGCCCTGGTGTCCAGGGGCTGCCCTGGACATAGGGGCGAATATGGACAACCTGGTTGTTCCTATCAGGCACCAGTACTCCTGTATGTACACTGTAAGTGTTTGGATTTGTCTTTTCCAGGTTTTTACTTGTGTTATCAGGAGCTGGTGAATTGCCAAAGGTTTGGCAGCTGATAAAAACAAGTGCCATGCCAGATCCAGGGAAAACCCCACACTCAGGTGCGAGTTGCTAGTCCCAGCAACTCTTTCCTATGTGTTTTGAGGTCCCTGAGGGACATATTCTTTGACAGCACTGTTGGAGGACAAGGCATATTCTGCATGTTGAGCAAGATGGATTTTGCTGAGACAGTGGTTCCCATGATCAAGTTTAAGCAATAACTGTAGCTGTTAAATAAATCAAGAGTGGAGCTGTGCTCCTGGACTTGCTGCTGCTTGTCATACACTGGCACATTGTTCTCCTGGGGTGGGATTCACTGTTCTTGGCATTTGCCAGCTAAAAATTAAGCACCTTCAATTGAACTGAGTGAAAATGAAGCAGTCAAACACTAACAGCCCTTGTCTCCTTCCCTAGACAAAAGAGAGTGTTGAGCACTGCCACAGCATGATTCATCCTAAACTTAAAAAATTTAAGCCAGGGAATCAAGTTCTTTTTCTGGACATGCCCATCTCACTCTGTAGATTATTGAGGGACATGAGACAGCTGGCTGAGACTCCTGAGACAGTGTTTAGACATCTGTTCTAAGACAAATCCCACTGATGTCCACCACACAGATTTGGGAATGCATGGATGGCACAGCAAACACAGGGGCGGTACAAACATTCAGACTTCTGCAGAGCTACATGCTATGTTCTAGCTCTCCACCAATTTCCTTCCTAACTCCCACTAATCCATCTCCAGCACCTCTTTGACATGGTTGACTTTGTTCAGAAACCGTCTTTCACTGACCAAGAGTTTGGTCAGTGACATCACTTTGCTGATGAGACTGACACCCTTATAGCAGGGGACAGGCTCATCTTGTGATGGCAGAAGAACACACCAAAACAGTGCCAAGAAGATCTCACCTTCACAAAGCATTTATTTTTACCCAGAAGACAAATCCTTACTCAGAGGCCGGAACCGACGTTTGAGCCCAGGCAATGCAGGTAGGTGGGACCTTGGATCTGGCTTTTCTGAATTGCCCCAGGAATGTCAGTGCGCAAAGTCAATCCTTGAAACAAATGAGTTTGCTCAACTTCGGGCGTCAGTGGGCAAGTACACCAAATACCTACTAGACCTGCCACCTGCTGCTCCACTGCTGCATCTGTCCCTCTTGCCTTGTGCCAGGACAAGGCTGGCCAGCCGAACGAGCTGTTGACTGAGCGTTGAGCCTCTGGGTCCATTTTGCCCAGCAGCCTGTGTTCTCATGTAAGAAAGTAGAAATCTGAGGAGATGCATATAGAGCTGAAGTGATGTCATTTTGTGTACAAAGGCCTCAGTTTGGTTTAAAGAAGGAGAACTCCTTTCTCTCTTGCACCTGTTATTTAATCAGCAATCCCAACAATCCTCAGACAAAAGAGATATGCATCTGACCAGCCCCTTAGAGACTGTTGATTGACACTGCCAACAAGCGAGAGGCATGGTATCTCAGATGTTAAATTTTTCAGGAAAGAAGTTGGAATAAACAAAACTAGTTTTACTTGGATTCCTCCGCAACACAGACATTTGAATACAGTCAGTTGGGTGCCAGTGACACTGTCATTGGGAAGAGAAATCCCGAAGGAAAGAAAACTGACCGCAAGCCAAATGGGAACTGAAGAGCCAAGGTGCAAGTAACAGGGGTTCCCCTCATCCCAGTCTGGAAGCCTGGCCAGAAATGTCATGAAGGCATTCGTTCCCCGTGTAATGAATATTGCTCTCTTCTTCTGTTGTATTTAATCTGGCAATAAACCAGCATGTGTGATATGGCCGCTGTGATTAGTTGATATGGATGCCTTTGAAGCCTGAGTATGGTTACACAGCAGTGGTTTGGGATGGCTTCCTAGTTTACCTGGAGGAGATGTTATCCTGCAAAGCGGTGGGAGAGGTCAGGAGAAGTGCTCAAGGGTCTGCTGCTCCCCATGAGAAAGCTGAGGGGGAGGCAAGCGGCCCAATCACAGGGCCCCCACTCCTCCGCAGTGCTGGGAATGGGCAGTCCACGGCAGTGGGGATGAGCAGCAGCCCTGAAGTGCCAATGCTCCCGGGAGCCATTTGCACTGACCGACCCCCACACAGCGGGGGAGAAAAACAAAAACCGGCCCAGGAGGGCCTTGTTGTGAGAAGGAAGTATTATTTAACGTGCATTGTGTTGGGAAAGGAAAACAAGGGTCCTGGCACTGGGCCAGGTCCATTGGCCTCTTTCTTTTTTTTTTTTTTTTTTTTCTCTTTTCTATTCTTCTGGGCAATTGTTCTAGTGAGGGCAATTTATTTTTTTTTAGTTGTTTTTTGCTTTGTTTTGTTTTCTTTGGTGTTTTTGGAGTTGACAATGCACGGGGTAATTTCTTGGTGCTTTTCCTGTGTTTTGGCACAGGGACTGCCCGAACACTTGGCCGTGTTTCCTGTGACAGAGATGCCGCTGCCACGTCCACTGGCACCAGCACCAGCACCCATGCATCCATGGCTTGCATCATTGGTTAAACAGGGGCTTCTCCACTGCCCCAGAGCTAGGGGGCAGGGGGGAAAGGCAGAAGTGTGGGCAGAGAGGTGAGTCAGTGTGGAAAGGCAGCACACATTTCTGCAGGGTGACTCACCAGCCCTTAGGAAGAAAAAAAATAATAAAAAAAAATTCCAGCCAAATTCTTTCAGGGAGGTAAACAAGGTCACACAGCGCTGCGAGATCCTGTTTACCTGAGACAGGACGTCTTTGCAGAGCCTGTGCTGGAAGCAGGGACATGTTGACATGATTGAGGGTGGCCAAGACAGGGAAATGGGGCTGGGGGCAGCTCTCAGCCTGATGACCCCAACTTCAGCACAGCAAGGAGGGGGTGACACCTTGCACTGGGGTGGATGCTCTGCTCTGTAGAGGCTCTCCCTGCCACCCTGTGGCTCTGTCAGGAGGGAGAGCAGGAGGAAAGGGACTACAGAGGGGTGATGGCAGGGCTGTGCTGGCACTCAATGCTCACCTCCAGCCCTTGCCATGCTAGTGGCCTTGGAAGATCTGACCCACTGCTGCCCACTTGCCCCTATCCCATCATGAGTGAGTGCTTTCCCCACAGCCCCACAGGGAAGTCCTGGTGGCCACACAGTTAATTAGAGCCCATTCCAGACGCTGACTGAGTGTTTTTTCCTGATAACAAGACGTGTGTGAGTGTATGTCGCTCGTCGCTCGGGTGAATATCCTGTTCTTGCGACAGGCCAGGGAAGCGAGGGGCAGCCGGCTGGGGACAGACTGGACGGGACACAGGGCAGTGTGCCGGGATTTTGCATTCCTGACATTCCTGTCTTGGCCTGCAACTGCAAAACAGCCCAGTGGGAAGAACAGGGCACCCACTGGATGAGAAAGCCCGACTCTCTTTCCCACTGGAGTGTGTGCATGGGGAGGACAGGTATATACAGGAGCAGGAGTTACCCTGGTGTGAACACTTGAATTCAGCTCACAATAAGCATGTTTCTGTTGCTCCTTCCTTTTCCACAATCTCCAACTCATCAGCCAGGCTGCACCTCTCACTATAGCCAGACAAGTGAAGGATGCTTGGCATTTCCCCTAGTCCCAAGGGTAGCTGGGAACCATCATGGTGATGGAGGACACCATTCTCTTTCTCTCAGCATTGTTTCAGCTCTTGGGGGTGCAGGAAACCCCCTAGCCCTGCTTCATTCCCAAAGAAAGCACAGAGCCCAAGCGTGTCCCCTTGTTGGCTGCCTTGACCTGCTCCCAGCTCCTCCACCCTTGCAGAGCTGAGCCAGGATCAGCAATTCAGATATTTCTAGACCTTTTTTCTTTCTTTCTTGTTGGTTTTTTTTTTTTTTTTCCTTTTTTTTCACTGACACACCAAACCAAACAGGGCCAATGCTGACCTTCGGCCAAAGCTATGTCATGATGATTTTGTCCCACAGTCTAATCACAATCCTCGGGTCTTGCACAACCAGGTACTTGGAAAAAAGAAAGAGTTCTTTCTTCCTTTAAAGCACACCCCTGTTCCACCTACTCCAGCTTCCCACTTTCCCCTTTCACAGCCTTCTGTGATTAGGTACCTTTCTCAATGAAACAGGCACATGTCATAGCTCCACTGACTACTGAAAAAGAAGGAGAAGGAGACTCCCCAGTTCCCATCACCAGCTGTACACACGTGTTGTTGGAAGGGGAAGGGACCCCAGGGAGGACAAAGGACAGTGCCTTTGGTCACATGCAGAACACTGTTTTTGAGGAATTGAAAACATGTAATGTCTGCAAGATTGCAAAAAAACACCCCAAGGATGTTTCTACATTTTAGGAAGTGGCTAGCACAGCCATTCTTAGGCCTGGACAGGCTTTTGGGAAGCTCTCGAGGGAGTCCTGGTGCAGACCTCCCTGCAGCCACTGGGAAGAAAACCTGCTGTGTGCAGTTTCCATACCCATGGCTGGCCATGCAGCAGGGGTCTCAGCCTCATCCCAGAGCCTGGTGCCTTTTCCCTGGCACTGGTGGGGTGAGGAGCTGGCAAGGTTTGGGGGTTGCTTGTTGCTTGGTTGGGGGGTGGACACCTGCCTCAAGAAGTGTAATTTTGGTAGGTCTGTGTGTTTCTTTGCTGCATTGCTGGTGGGGGAATCCCCACAATACCAGGTCAGGGTATCAGTGGGACTGCTGTCAGCAGCAGCTAAGATGCCTCTGCTCAGCAGGCAGGCAGGTCCTCGCTGTCTCAGGGCCTGCTTCTGTAAGCAAGAGCTGCTGTGCATCAATCCCAATTTCTTCCCAGCATGGAAGGCCTTTTTATGACTCCCTGGGAGGGGAATAAGCCATGCTGTGCTGGGTGAAGGACAAAGCAAAAGGGGCTTCTGCACTTTGAACTCAACCTCCAGTGCTGCACAGAGGCTCCCTGCAGAGTTGTTTTTCCTAAATTCATTACATTCAACTTCTTTGAAAAATGTCTTTCACACCTGCAGCTGGGGAGAGAGCCCTGTTATTGTAGAAAGGCAGGAAGATTTTGGACAACATATTGACAGGTGCCTTAAAAACACATTTGGATCTGTTGGAGAAATTATGTTGAGGTCTGACACTTGCTGGCAAAATCAGTCCCATCATGAGATTGCTTGGGAAGGGTTTTGCGTGTGTCCTGTACTGCCCAGAGAAAAGGTCCAAAGGAGCTTAACCCGAGGCACAAAAGCTCCAGTCACTCAAGGATTTCAGCCCAGCCCAGAGCTCCCAAGCAATCCAGTACCCTGGGAATGGGAAAACCCCAGCAGGGATTCGCTGGACTCTCAGGGGATTACAGTCTGAATGACTAAACCTGTTAGGTCACTCAAGTGATCTGCTTCCTTTTATGGTCAAAATCAAGTGTCAGAAACATAGGTTTCCTCTTTCCTTAGAACTGGGTTTTCTCGGTACCACAAATCAGAGGATGCAATGCTAAAATTAAGTGTCTGAAAGCACATGCATAGTGTTGCAATCTTGCTGCCTTGCCTACTGGTCTGTGTAATGCATGAGTTGGGTAACAAACAATAGAGGTTGGAAATAGCCAGGACGGAGATTTCCTCTTTCAGTTGCAGAATTGTTTCCTTGACTGGTGCGTGCATAAACCAGGTGGCAAAATGCTTGCCCTGACCAAGTTTCCTGGCAAGCAGAAGGGGTCTTTGGGTGAGGGGTGGAAAGGAGCGAAGGAAAAGTTCCCAAAAAGCAAATCCTTCCTTTGGGCTTCACCTTCATCCTCCCACTCCTTTACAAGTTCACTGTGTCTCGCTGTAACTGGTTCTGGCAGCTCCTCACAAACTTCTCAGGTCTTTTCCAAAGCCGTGGATGGGAACCCTCGGCATCCCATACCAGCGATGGAGAGCTGAGATGCAGATGCCCATATCCCAGGACCTCTGCTAACTGCCAAAGCCTGGCACTGTGACCTCTCCCATGCAGTAACACGTACCCCAGGGAGCCAGGTCCTACCAGGACTGGGGAGCAGCAGACCTTGTTGCTCTCAAGCACTGCAGTGACCACCTCTCTTAGCCTGCAGAAGTGACAGGTGGAACCTGCTCTGGCCGAGTGCTGGCACCCAGGTCTCATGAGGCCCTTGTTTCCCTCCACTCCAGTTCCATAAGGACTGGTCACATCTGAAGTTCAGGACCCACCTGCTTCACTCACAGCTCACACTCGTGACACTTTGGAAGGCCACAAGTGTTCCAAATGCCAGGGACACTGCCAGCAGTGATGACATCCTTCCTCATCTGCACCACAGCACAGACAACCCATCACAATGGGCACAGCAGCACCATGCCAGCTCCCAACGTTTGCTGCCCGAGGGCCTCCATTCCCTGGATGGGTGTGCACATGCACCCAGATTCCTTGGAGGACTTTTTAATCCAAGCTCATAAATATTCACATTTTCCAGCTAGGGAAAGAAGAATTCCCTGTTGCTGGCTGTCCTTCTTCAGGGATTAGTGGTGTCTGGGACTAGGAAGTCTCCAAGCACCCAAAGCTTCTCCTACACCCTTACACCCAACCTTGGTCTTTCTCCAAAAAGAGAGGCAGCTTCTTAACTCAAAGCACTCCAAACAGCTAACTTCTTGCTTGGAAAAAAACACACAGGAATAACTTGCAATGAAATATTCCACTTTCTAGGTTAGAGCAAGGAGGGAAGGGAACAGGGTTCAGTCCTGGGTTTAGGGGTTGCACCTGGCTTTTCATCTGTGTTCAAAGTGGGAAACTGGAGCAGATTTTGTGTCCCACATAACAACAGCATCTGGCTGCTTCTTCCTGGCCATGAGCTTTGAATCATCTACAAGACCTGAGTAAATAAATAAGTACAACAATAGGTCACAGCATACCCGGTGGGACTATCCATGGAAAAGGGAAAATACGTATCATGGGGAAAAAACTGCAGATCCTGTTCAGCTGCTCCTTTCTGTTTCATTTAGTACACTTGAAGGTGGCCGTGCTGGGAAAATTATTCAATTATTCAATTATTCAATTATTCCATTGAGGGCTGTTCACACCTGCCTCAGTGGAGCCAGGAGAGCCTCATCCCAGCCAAACCTGAATGCAAGGAACACACATTTCAGTTCTTTTACAGCCATCTGACTGCATCTCACTGCAGTTGGAGAGATTCTCTGACGTGTAAAGCATCCCACATCCCTCCCAGGGGACAACCTGCACCACTGGCTGTCACCTCGCTGCAGCAGGCACTAGTCCTGCCCTTCATGGACCAAGAGCCTCATCTGGATTTGTGCATCCTTCTGGGAGGGAGCTGCTCCTCATCCAGCCTGGGATGCTGGAAAGCAGGGTCCCCTGTGAGTGAGAGGTGTGCTCCTGCTTCGCTCCACTTGCCAGAACTGCCTCAAAGTTTCCAGGGCAAGGCTATGCTGTGATTATGATGTTTTGTCCGTGGCTACCAGGTTTATGGGACACCAGGGAGACCCCCTTTTCCTCCCACCCCCCTCCCTGTGCAAGCATTTTGTTTTTCTTCTTAATTAGTGGAAAAAAATCCTGAACCTGTCAGAGGGAAGGAAGGTCTTTTCCCTCTCCCTCTCTCTTTCCCTCTCTCTCTCTCTTTCTCTCTCTCTGTCTCCTCGGTCAATTACTGAAAAACAAACAATATCCATGGTCATGGTGAAACATTTTTTCCACCTAAATAACACCTCTGCAGATTTTAAAGGAGCAGGCCACTTTGCACAGCCCCTCACCATGAGAGATGGTCAGGAGGCATTGCAGGCACCCTGCAGAAATGCAGGCACTTCCCAGAACTTTTCCTCACAGACATCAAACCAGTGTGTGCAGTGTCACGGCAAACCCCCCTGCCCTCCCTTCTGGGAGAATCCAACACCCCAGCATGCCCAAGTGTCAGCTCTCCTCAGCACCCTCCCTCCCAACATGCTGTCTCCTGAAGCCTGCTGACATCCCCACCCAAGGCCTGGGGAGTCCAGAAATCCCCTCTGTGGGGGTGATGCAGGTGTGAGGAAGGGCTTCTTTCTGGGAGCACACCTTGGTTCAGTCATCAGCACTTTTCCTGTGCTGACCTCATTTGCTTTTGTCTCTGATGTTGTTCTTCACAGCTGAGGAGACCAGCAGTAGCAGACACCATCTCCTCTGCTCTGGGTCTGTGCCGAGATTCCTGCTGAAAAATCATTTCTTTTCATGCAGAAAACAGCCAAGCAGGGCCTGGGTTTGGGGACCAGAGACTGCCTTCACTGACTGCATAGGCCAGCTTTGGCCTGGGCCAAAGGTCGGGACATTTGGGAACCTGGGAGTTTCCAAAGCTGCTTGGACAAGACCTATGGCCAAGCTGCTTGCCCGGAGTTTCTGCACCATCCATTGAATTTTTGCAGCATGTGCAAAAAAAAAAATTCACAGCAAACATTTTGAAAAGTGCATTGACTGTCAAACCACAAACCTCCCTGCTGCCTGGGTCCCTGCCGTGCTTGGGTTGCTGCTTAATCCCTTGCAAACAGCTTTATTGAGATAGTAATAAAAAAGTAATAAAAAAAGGGGGTTGATTCCCTTGAGGCTGCCTTTACTCTAGACTTTGCCGTGAATCCAAGGCAGCCCATCATGCCAGAGTCCTATCTGGAATCTGCCTGACTGGCGGAGGAAAAATAGTAGGTGAGCCCTGCCATAACTTTATATTTTGGTATCTTTAATCTCCTGGCTCATCTGCCAGGATCCACTGCTGTGCCTGTTAACTCCTTGTGTTAACCCTGTGTCTGCACTCCCTGCAGGGAGGCCACAGCTTCTGGGGTTACCTCCTGCTCCTCCTAGCACTCAGTTTTTGCGGAGCTCTGCCCTGTGACAAAATCCACAAACAGCTGAGGCTGCCTGGCTTCCTTGCAGTGTCTTTTAAGATGGGAAATTCCCAAGCCTGAAACAAGTTCACTTGGTCACGGGCAGATCATGGATCAGGGAGGGGCAGCACCCTTTGGTCACGGGCTGTCTGAAGGCGAGTGAGGAACAGCTGCACGCTCAGGCAACGAGTTTTTGTTGTGGGCTTTTTTCCTAAATAGCTTCCAATTCTTCATATTTTCCTCCTTCTTTGTACCCTGCTTTCCCTTGGCATAGCTGTCTTCTCCATCCCTGGGGCCCACCAGATATTGGTGCATGGACAGTGAGATGGGGCCACACTCCAACGCATCCCTATCCCACCCTGGGATAAAGAGGGAAAGTGCTGGTTCCCACTGAGGTGTCTCCAGCCAGGTTTGGATGGTGGGCAGGTCAGGCAGCAGGACACGGTGACCATCATGGTGGGGCCACAGCTCGTGGCAGGGAGGCAGAGAATGCCTGTATGGGCTTTGTGCCACATGGCACATGGAGAAGGCTCTTCCTTCTAGCCACAGCCAGGTGCGTGGGGAGTTTAAGCTGTTTGTATTCCTGGGTACCAATAAATTAGCAGTCAAGGGTTTTCCCGGGCCTGTTCTTGCAAACTGATTTTTCACGTCATTAACCCATGAAACAGATTTAGTGTTGCACACTGTCAATGCTAAAAGCCAGGAAGTCTGGCTCCAGAACACAGGGCTTTTCTCCTCGTGCCTGAATAGCCCCCAGACTTGCTCTCCTATCTGTGTGTCACTTTCAGGAGCCGTGCTGTCATGGGAGGATCCATTGCTGCAGCCTCTCTCCACTGCCTGGAAGGCTGGATGTGTTTCCTCCATCCAAAGATGAAGCTCCTGTTGAATGACATATCCTGACACCGGGCCTTTAGGTAAAGTAGCAGTTGAGCAATTAAACTGGGGACAATTGCCAAAACTCCTCGGCACGTCTGAGATCACCTGTAGCAGTGGGTTCACCAAGCTGCAGGAGACAGTTTCCAGCAGTATGCTGCCAGGATTTATTTCCTGAGCCTGGCTTTGTGGGGTGGGTGTAAACGACCTGCTCTGGCCTTGAGAAGTGGCACAGGTGCCTCCTTCCTGTGCTCCATGCTGAGCTGTGCTGAATGCGCACCAGGTTGCTTTGGTGAGCAAGCAGCATCTGAGCAAGCCCCTGGACAAGTCCCTGGACAAGCATGGGTGCCAGGCACTGGACAGAGGGTGGTTCTGAGTGCCACAGCTCACAGCCTTTCAGCACCAGCTCATTCCAAGCTGTTAGAAACAGAGACTTGCAAAATGGGGTTGCCTGGGGACCTCCATGGACAGCCAGTGTGCTGGACCCTGGGACACCGAGCTCTTCCTCCCACTCCCCAGTCCAGGATGATGCTCTCATGCTTCATGCACCTTGTACCCCTCTTTGCACCCTTTTCTTCTCAAAGTCTCTGCTGACAAGGCCCTCAAGCCCAAAGAAGTCTCATGCCAAAAAAATCTTTCTTTTCCCTGAATTATCCTCTGGAAATCAAAGTGGGGATTGTGATTTTGTCGGTGTTTTCATTGTTGGGGGCAGATAGAGCTCACCATTACTCCCTCCCTTTAGAGGATCAGAGAAAACAGGTCATCACCCCAAAATGAACCATGTCCAGCAAGGTGTACACCTGTGAGCATCAAGCTTGTCCTTTAATGACATCCTGGACTACTCTGGATGTCCCCAGGTTCACCACTTCAGCACAAGTCTCTTCTCGGACCTGTGTTCCTCAGAGCTGAGCCATGGACTCAGAGCGCTGTGCATGTGCTGGGGGTATGCCAAAATTGAGGCACAGGGCAGGACCTGCCTTTGCTCCCCACACCATGGCACCCAAATGCCAGATGTGTGATACCTCCCTGGCTGGGAGGAAAGGGAAATGCAGGGGCCTTTCTGGCCAAGGGAAGGACTGCTGTTGTCTAGACGATGTGACTAAGGAGGGAAGGGGCCAACTGTTTGTACAGCTTTGGGAAGTGTAAACAGTGCTGACCGTCCCAAGCCCTTCAAAGCAGAGGAATCCGGAGACGGGATGAAAGCACAGGGAAATTCTGACCGGGTGTCCTAGCAGAGCACTGAGGCGAAGGGGACCTCTTCAAGGCAAAAATCCCAGCACCTGAGTCATTTCAAACCAGCCCAAGTGAGGAAGGAGGAGCTCAGCACGGCTGAGCGTGGGCAGGGCTGTGTGTGGGCTCTCAGGACTTTCCCCGTTTTGGTTGCTTCTCTCTGCAATCTCAGAACAAGTGTCCTGAAAAGGAAACTGGATGCCCTGGAAATCCTGTTGTGCCCTGCAGTGAGCTAGTTTGGCCTCTGCTTTTCATTCAGCTCACAAAAGAAAGAGAAAATGATATTCAAGAGGTGATTTCCTTTTTTCTTTCTTTTTTTTTTTTTTTTTTACAACTTTAAATACAGTACTGAGTATAAATTAATCTTACATTTTTTTTAAAAAAGGCAAAAAAATTAAAATAAAATAAAACAAAACCTCACCATATTTACAAACCAAAAGAAACAGATTTTGGAACAGGGTAAGAAAGTGTCTTAAGACTTGGGGGCTTGAGGCTGGAGGAAGGGATCAACGTGCTGCCTTGGCAGCGGTACGAGAAATGCTCTGGGCTTGCAGGAGGTGAGAACTGGGTCCCTCCACAACTTGTAACAGCTCCCAGGCTGTGGCTTTGGCTACTTTCCCCATCTCCCTCCAGAGCTTTCCCCCACAAAAGGGGTGTGTGTGCGAGGGGAGAAGCCCCATGTGATTGCTCTGGGCAGGCATTTTCTTCATGTGTGCAGCAGCCCGCACAGCACAATCCAAGACCCTGACTCCAAGGTGATGCTGGGAATTCCCATCATATGTAATCATTCTGCTAGTGGTTGCTGGCTATTACCTGTGCAAAGCCAGCCCTTGCCCATACAGCCCTCCTTCCTCCTCGAAGACAGGCAGAGAGTGGCCCAGGAGGGACCTTACAACTGACCCTCCAGTTGTTCTCTCAGTCCTCCTCACTTAGAAGAGCTCATTTCTGTCTCAGACAGCTGCTGCTAATTGTGAAGACCACCCTCATTTCTTTCTCTGTACCTACACAGAGCTGTCCACATCATGGATCAACTTCCAAGCTAAGTGGGTTGGGAACATTTAATAGGTAAGATCAAGAAGGAATTTGAGAGGGAAAATGTGAGGAAAATGATGGGAGATGTGGGAACATTGGCAGGGAAAGATTAGTGGAGGCATAGTATGCAGGACATCCAGGAAGGGGTTAAAAACCTCGTGGGAATGACATGATTCTGCTTTCAAGACCACAGAGCAGGCAAGGACAGCTCACTGAGATTAAGTCATGCTTCTAAGTTTGGCTGTCCTTGGTCTTGTTGTGGTGCCACTTCACCTCCTGCAAGGAAGTTGTGCTGGGAGGGGGTGGGGGTTGGTGCAGAGTGAGAGAAAAGGGTAACAAGAAAGAGGGAGATCAGATGATGCCTCTGCCTGCCCCATCCCCAGCCTCGCAGGCACGTTTCAGTAACAGTGTGCTTTTCTGCCAGCCCAGTGAAGCCGATGCATGCACGTGCCTCTGAGCTTCCTGCCACTGGGGAATGAAACCCATTTAAGAACATATATATATATATAATTTTTTTTTATATATGTATGTATAAATACACATACGCACACACATGCACACATATATATATATATATATATACACACACACACACATATACACACGCACACGTCCAGAGTGAATTTAAAAAATAATTTGAGTCCGAGCCTGGAAAGTTGAATTCTCCACCAGCATGTGCAAAGATGGCTCCCCTTGGCAGGGGCCGGGGGCGTGGAGACGATCCTGCCACCGTGTGCTCCTTCCCCACGATCCAAACACCTTCCAGTCAGCACCAGGAGCAGGGGAAAGAGGGAGTGGGGGAATGCATTTGGCTTCTTTGATTGTTTGCTTGTTTGTTCTGTTCCCCGAGATGTTGTATACCTTAGTGGTTTTGGTTTTTCTTTTTAAAAATAAAATATACACACGCACGTTAAAAATATATATCTGTCCAGGTAGGGCGATAAAAGTCCTTAGTGCATTTTCCATCATTGGTCGCCGCTCGCAATCTCAGATTTGCCTGTTTCCAAAAGGTAGGTCCAATGCAAGAGTAGATCTCAGTGGGCCCCCCCCAGCCTTATCAGAAGCATGAGGGAAAGGGAGAATATTCCCCTTCTGGCCTCTGTCCATCTGTTTTTCTCCTTCTCTTGAAAGAAATTGGACCCGCTTTCCTTTTCACATTTTCCATCCTGTCCTCTGTAGCAGGGAAGGAAATGTCCTGTTCTCATCACAAGTTCTGGCTGTTGGCATTCAAGGTTTTGTTTGTACTTTGTTCTTTTCCTCTTAGGTATATATATATATATATATATATATATGTAGGTCATCCTTGTCCTTTTTTGTGTGTGTGTGTGTGTGTAAAACTTTAAAATTATGCTAATAAATGAAAGGGAGGCTTTGGTGGGAGAAGGTCCACTGATGGAAAGGGAAGCACCAATTGCCGTCTGAATCAGACGTCGAGGCAGATGGACAAAGAGGAAAAGTTATCATTCCAAGGACCCCATGGGGGCAATACAGCAAATATATTAAGTAAACCTAGAAGTGAAACAAAACCAGACACACCATTAGAACATGTAACCCTTTTCCCCCTGCAACTCCCCTGCTATCCCCTTTTCTCCTCTGGAAATATTTGTGCCAAGGAGTCAGATTAGAAGCCTGGGAGGACTTTTGACCTCCTCTATTTTTTCCCCTGAACAGCTCGAGCCAGAGCTGAGATTTGCATGGGTTTGTATCATTTCTACCCTGGGAACTTTAGGATGGCCAGGAGAGTCCTGGGATAATCAGAGCCCTTGTACTGCAAAGCGTGGGAATCCCAGTCTCAAGACACTGCCTGGTGCCCCTTGTCCCCAGCTCCTGAAACACCAGGGGAAGCCTGCTGTCCCCTCTCCTGGGGTGAGGGGAAGTGAATGTGGTGGCCCAGGCTTATTCAAGTGGCTGCAGCAGAGCTGGAACTGCTGAGCTCTGGGGCAGGGCTCTCCCTGTTGAGTTATGTCACCTTTCTTGAAATTCAGCTCCCACCAATCTGCACCCTAACTACTCTTTCCCTCTTTTTTCCACCTTTTCCTCTCATGGGGAACCAAGGCTTAGCCTCCTTTCCCTTGTACCAGTGGAATTACTCCTGTTTACACAAGTCATGGAGAGAAGAATCAGACCCTGGCCTGACAAAGTCCAGACCTCTTGCCAGAGATTCCAGTTCTCCTCTCCCCTGGTATGACCTTTCTCATGCACATAGGCTTCCCTCTAGGAGAGTGGTGAACCAAAAGTGTTGCTGCTTTTCAGTCTTTCTGCCAACTCAGCCGATGAAATAAAAGGAAAAGGGATCCCTAGAGCAACATTAATATTCTGTTTTCAATGGAGAACCAATAGAGAAACTAGAGCAGGAGTTGCTGCACGGAAGAGATGAATTACATGGACCCCGAGGGGATTTAGGTGTAAGGAGAAGTCAGTCTTGTTCCCTGCCTGAAAGGGAGACAGAGAAAGGAGAGGGCGGGGCCTGAGAGCAAGGATGGCTGCTGCAGGATCATTCCAACTTCGCAAAGAGCCTTAATTCCATAAATAGAACCCACATGTTGGCACCCAACCTAGTTCTTCCTCCTCCTTCGGCCTAGGTTTGGTCCTGCAGTAGCCCCACACTGAACAAGTGGCCAGTGGTGTGGGAAGGGTCTAAGATGCCATGCCCCAAGAGGACATCTTTCCCGACTGGAAAAGCAGCTTGCTGTTACCTGCCTTGTGCTCTCTCTCCCCTGCCAGCACTTCTATGCTATGAGGATTTCTTTCAGCACTTTCTTATCGTTGACATGCTTGTACTTCTTATGTTTCCTCTTCTGTGCCGGCGGCCGGCGTACTCGCCGCCTCTGTGAGACAGCGGCTGTGGTGAACGCCGGTGACAAGCCTGCCAAAACAGAGGGGAGAGTGTCTGTACAGCCAGGACAGACGGCTCCTGTTGAAATATCCTTCTCCACACACTGTCAACAAAGAGCTCTGCAACAGCAGGGCCACAAGGCCTCTTTCTGTTCTTCTGTTCCTTGTCCTCTGTTCTCCACAATCTCTGCCCTCTCCCTTTTCCCACCATGCCCTTCCCCTCACCTCTCACCTTCCCCTCCTTCTTTTCCCTCAGTCTCAGCCCCTTCCCGGCAGGCAGACATCCTGGGAAAGGTCCCTCAGCTGGTACAAAGCAGTGAAGGCCCTTGGGATTCACTGGAGCTAAGCAGACTGAAACCAGTGGAGGTGTCTTTTCCCTCTCCCCAGCCCCTCTTCTCACACCTCCCTCCCTTCATTCCACTGGTGATCCTTACGTCTCTGTTCACGTGGCCCTGGACGGATGTTCCTGGGGGGTGGTCGGAACACGGCTTCACACCGACACTGCACGTGGTCCTCCAAAGGCACAACGACTTTTGTGAATTTTGGCTTCCTCTGGACAAATTCGATCTTGTTCACCTATTTGCAAGAGGAAGGCAAGCAAAAGATTAATACAGCCACGGCTCCCACTCAGTAAATTAGTCAGTGTCAGTGCACTTTAGTCCTGGCTTTCTTCCTAAAGGGTCAGAAGGCAGCTTAAAGAGCCCTGTTCAAACTCAAAACTCAAACTCAAACCTCAGACTCAGGGGTGGTGTGTATGGGAGACTCTTCTGAACATGGCAGCAGAGCAGACCCAGACCGGGCAGGTTTGGATGGCTCTGGCTGGTTTCCCTGATCCTAGCTATTGCCAGAGCTAAAGCAGGATGACTGGTTGATCAGAGACAGAAACGTGGAACATGCAGGACATGCTAGCCCATTTCTGACAGATGCAATGGCAGAGACCTGGGGCAACCAGGATAATTCCCACAGGAAGCTATAGGAAGGGCAAAAGAAGAACTCGGGTCTGAAGCAAGCTGACACAGCCTCACCAGCTCTGCTGAGGCCTGTCTGAATTTGTCTCAAGCTCTTTAATAACTCGCAGGGCTGAAGCCCTCGGCTCTTCATGGGAAAGGCGGTGCACTGGAAATTCCCCCGGACTCTCCACCAGTGCTGACTCAGAGGCAAGACTCATTGCTCCACATCCCACCACAGGGCACAAGCTTTCTAGGGGGTCCTCCCACTCCATCAGCAGCCAGGCCTGACCCCACTCAGCTTATCTAACAACCCTGCGGTCCCTGAAGTGTTCCACAAGCTATAAATACTCACTCTGCTCTCCATCTGGGATGGAATTCCTCTAAACCCACTGCCCCCAGCAGCATCCCTCGGCCAGCGCCAAAGCAGCCAGGCTGTTTATCTTTCCTTGAAAGCCCACTCCACACGCTTCAGACCACACGCTGCTCGCTAGACAAACACTTCCAGCCAAACAATAGAGAGACCTCTGTCCTCAAAGAAACCATTTCCAGGTCACTTTTTCAGGCTGGCTTTTGACCTCTCACTTGTTTTTTTCCAGAAAAACAACCCCCATTTTTTCCTCGTTCAGCCTGGCTTTTCTGAGAAAGGAATTTCCTGATGAAAAGGGCTGTGTGTGAATACAATCTCTCCCAGCCAACCTCTGCTGCCTGTCTGGGGGAGTCTCTTATGGCTCAGGCAGAGGATTAGTATGGGATGAATATCATTTTTAAACAAGCTGTCTGGGAGGAAGCTGTGAGGAGATCACTGGTAGCTGTGAGGGGAGGATCAGAGCAAGAGGTTAGCTGTCAGGTGTCTGCTGGCTGATGGAGCAGGTCAGAAGGTAAGTGTGGGCTGAGAAAGAGAAGCTGTTCCAGCACACATCTTGGAAAGAAGCTGCAGCAGCAGTGGAGGGATGGCGACTGACACTGCAAACCCTCCTCCTTTTGCATCAAAGCCAGTTCCCGCGATGAAAGAACCTCATTTCTTCTGCTCTAACACAGCAGACAAGGCTGCCTCGAGCCACAGGAAGGGCTGTGGCACAGAGCTGCAGCTGGGGACGGTGCCCTGTGGCTCTGTGTGGTGACAGTCCCCAGCTGCTGGACAGCACCAGCCCTTCCAGCAGCTGGCATGGACATCACCCATGCCAGCAGCCGCAGCGCTGCGTGGCCAGTGCAGAGGGCACAGGTGGCCATGTGAGCCCAGCACCTGGGACCCACCCTGGCTTTGGCTTTGGGGCACAGGGATGGCAGTGGGCAGCAGGAGGAGGAAGCAGTGGCAGGCGTGTCCCCTACCTGGACGTGCCGGACACGGATCTGTGTGGGGCGGCACTGCACGTTGCGGTTGTTGCAGCACCCGGAGCAGCGCTGCACCTCCACGCAGGGCGGCCACACCACGAAGTTGGCGTTGGTGCTGTCCACCATGTTGCGGGAGATTTCAAAGACCACCTCCCGTGTCTTGCACTCCGCGAGGACAGCTGTCTCTGCTGCTGCCAGAGCATCTAAGGAGGGCCGAGAGAGAGATGGGATGGAATGGGCTTTGCGGCTGTCACCAAGCCACTACAGCCACCTCTGCTGCAAGGGAAGGACCCCACATAGCCCTCACATGTACACACACACACACACACACATGTTCTTTCTCTCTCTCCCACCCCTCCAGCTGACTCCCTGTACAGAGCCATGCCCTGTGGAGGAAACCCCTGTACTATGATGCCTCTCACAGCAGCTCAGGCAGAAGTTGAAACTCTAGTGCAAGCAAGCAGCATCAGGATTTAAGGCAGAGCACTGCACAGAAGTCCAGACTCCCTCTCTTGCTCTCCCAGGGTGAAACACCCAGCTCCCACTCCAGGCCCAGACCCTCCTTCTCATGTCTCCACACATACAGGCGCAATAAAACCTCTTCCCCTACATTTGATCTCAGACAATTATCTGGACCACCCACGGCTGCTCAGGTGAGTGCCCCAACAAACACAAGGTGCAAGACCCCCAGCTCACCTAGGCTTCGTCGCTCTCGAGACAGGGCCGCAGGGTTTTGATCGGGCTGAGTTGCGTTCAGGTTCAGGCTCGAGCCATCCTGCTCTGCAAAGGGTAAGACATGAACCGATAGCACCAGGAAGAGGCAGGAGAAGACAGCAGGCACTCATGCTCAGATCACCAGGCTAAGTGCAGGGCCATGGGATAAGCCACGGACCCAAGACGTCATGCTAGGTGTGAATCCACAAACAAGGTCACAGCTGTGCTGTGGCAGAGATACTCATTGCTCAGAGCAACAAGCCTATCATGAAAGAGGGGACCCAGTCAGGTCTAGGAGAGGAAAACTCCAGCTCAAGAAAGATAAGGCCCATGTCAGGACTTTCTGGTGTCAGAGAGGAGCTGCTGAGGGATTCAGATTGGCCAGCTGAGACGAGGATTGCACCAAGGAGGATCAAAGACCAGATGGGACAAACAGAACACTTGGTGTTTAACACTGAGGTGCCTTGCTGGGATTGCTTGGGACTGGGAGAGCTGGGAAGTGATAGGGCAGGTGAAGCAGGGGATGGATGGTAGGTGGGGTGCTTGCTTTCCCTCTCCCAACTCAGCTGCTTTAGGTTAGAGCAGTTTTATAACAGAAGAACAGAAAAATAGAGTTAAAATTACTTTTCCTCTGGGCTACTCTAAGGTAAGAGGCAGGATCTGGAGGTGGTTCAGTCAGCGATGAGAGAGGAAGACCGATAGCATTCAGGCCAGGCCTGAGCGGTCCCCTCCCACCCCACCGCTTTTTCCCATAGGAAGTGCTGAATAGAGAAATGCCCATAATCCCCATGGAGCACTCCAACACGCAGCCCCTCCTGAGCTCGGGACAATGGCTGCGCTCGAAGATAGCTCCCACCCAGCCACAGCTCTTTCCTTCTCTGACCTGCTTTAGCAGCTGAAGGAAACTGAATGGACGTCAGCATCAAGGGAGCAATTTTCTTAAAGGGAATTAGGGGCCAGTGGAAGATCTCTGTTTATCAGATGTGTGGTGGAGCAGACTTCCCTTACCTATCATGTCCCATTCCTCTTCCTCAGCCCTGCCCTAGTGCAGCCCTCTCATAAAGGGGAGCAGGGACTTTGCTCTCTGCTCAGGTCTCAAGCAGATGATGATGGACTGGGGATGGGTGCACAGAGGCTGCATTCACAAGGCAGGAATCATGTGCCTGTCAATGAGCAGTCAACATCTACGTGTGATGTGGACAGACAGACACCCTTTAAAGTGGCTGGGATCAATTTAAAAAGGTGGGATCAATTCTAGGCACCATTTGTCTCACCCTCAAGCAAACTCCCAAAATGAGAACTGGTAGATTACTCTTTAGAAGGGCCTGTAGTTCTCTTTGGGCTAGAGAAGGTGTCTGGATGACTGGTTTACATGGGCAGCCACTGCTTTGTGGGCAGCCACAGTTATAGGAGATGACTTCCACTCTACACACTTCTGTTCCTGGGTCTGCAGTAGTGCCCAAGCTCAGAACTCTCTCAGCCCATCTGCCTCCTGGAGCTGCCTCATTCTGGCTCCTTGTGCACTCAGTGGAGGGAAGCAGCTGGGACATGCACAGGGTACACAGACAGCGCAGGGAATAGCTCCAGCCACTTTGGGATTATTTTGCTAACACACTAATTTGCTAATTCCTCACAGGGCAAGCAAATGTCAGTGCTCCTCAGTCAGTACCTGGGAACAGATGAGAGCCAGGGGGGTGAAACAAAGAAACAGCTTTACAGCACCACTTTTTGTTTCCCTGACCAGCTTTTCCTATCTGGGACCTGAAGTGAAACCAGTGACTCAAAGCTCTGCAGCCTTCTCTCATACCCCTGGGCTTCTGGAGCCAACCAGATAAGCCTATTTTATTTCTTAATCATGAGGCTGATTAATAGCTACAATAGAGATGTATCTGCTCCTTAGACACTGGGCCATGGCAGATTGGATGCATCTTCTTAGCTGCTCCTTGCCCACCCTCCATCCTGTGGCATTTCATCAAATGAAGGTGGGGGCTGCCTTTGGTGCACGAGTTGATGAGGGGGGAGAAATGGGGGCAAAAAATAGCAACAGCTATTGACTCAAATCTGTTGAGAATCATGTCCCTTCCTCCCCTAGGTTGTCCTTCTACAACCCGGGTCAATACTGAAGACATTTGGGGCGGGGGGGACCAGCCTGGGACAATCCAGCAGGGCTAATTTTGGAAGTTGCCCCATTGTGTGGCTCGTGGGCAAGGAGGAGGGAACTGGTGAAGGCAGGGAGCGGCCCTGGCAGTGGTGGGGAGCCTCGTCGCCTCTTTCTAAGACAAACAATAGCTGAACGCAGCTGGTGCCCTCCCCCTCTTTTTCCCCCCCTGCCCCTCCAGGGCCGTTTTGAAAGGCAGCGGGAATGCTTTTGAGACTGCGCCAGTGGTTGGACTGGCATAGGAAACAAAAGCAGGAAATTCTGTTCCCCCGTAGATAGTGTCTCGGCAAGGATTACAAAGCTCAAAACAGACAAAACACGAGAGAGCAGTCGAGCTGGGGGGGCTGGGGGACGACGGGCGGGAGCAGGGTTAGAATAGAAAGGAATTTGCTCTGAAGAGAGCGTTTATAAATAAATTCCTGGGCCAGCCCAGCCGCCGTGGCGCGTGCTCCGGTTCCCACACGTGCCGACCCCTCCACGCTTCGCCGCTCCTGCTGCTCGCTGCACGCAGCCCTGGCCAAGTGACCCCGAGGCCCTGCAGCCCCCGGAGCTCTTATCTACGGGCAGGAGGTGAAGCCACGCTACCCTGACTTAGCCCCTGTCCCGTAGCTCAGCCATGGACACGTGCTCTGCTGCTCTCGTCCTAAGAGCCTCTGGGAGCCCGCGGCCTTCTGTGGATGCTAAACCTGGAAACTCACTCAGCCCTTTCCTCCTCTGCCGCCCTATTTCCACCTCCTGTTTTGCTGCCTCCTAAAATGATCCTTGTCCGATTCAAGCCCTGCTGACTGAGCATCTCCCAGGGTGAAGAATGGTGAGCTCAGTTCCTTGCACCCACCTTGCCTGTCTCGTACTAATTTTGGAAGACAATGTTCAGACAGTTTGGAGATCCAAAAAAGCATCTAATTGCCTCTATCTCCCACAAGTTTCAGGGGGACTAAGACTGTAAACGGCCAGGTCTTGGCTCCTGAATGGTTCCCGTATTTATAATGAAGTCTATTGATAGTGTGCCTGCTGAAAAACAGAATATTCCCCTCCCAGCCCCACCAAAGAATTAATTAAAAAGAGAGGAGTGTTTGGTGAAGAGGAGATTTACCTACGGAGTCTATCCGCAGGGCACGCTGGAGGTCACTGATGGAGCGCACTGAGCTGCCACCCAAAATCTCATAAATGTCTTCGGGTATGGGGTCCCCCTGGCAGATGACAAAAAGAAAAGAGAGGGAGAAACGACCATTAGAGAGATGATCTGCAAATACTGTGTTGCGGAGCAGGAGCAGGGAGTCAAGTTCGGGGGAGACACGACAGAACCAGCTGAATGCAAACACATGCATTGTCTTGAGTTGGATTTTAAACCTTGAGGGCTTTATTCCTCATGAGGGCATGAACCTGAAACCTAAGGAAAAGCAAGAGAGCCCCTCTTGCTGCCTCTCACAAAGCTGTCAGGAAACTAAAAAAGCCAAAAATCACCCCGGCTGTGCAGCAGAGCCCTGGACACTATGCAAGCAGCCAGCAATGCTTCCTTCTCCGGTGGTGTATGACTTCTCCAGGTGGCTTCTCATTCCTGCTGCCTGCAGTAAAGGCGTTTTAACAGACTTCCCTTACACTATCAGATAAAACCTTCCCAATATTTCCCTCCGTTATGAAACTCCTTCACGGCCTTTGTCAGTTATCGTGTGTGTGTGCGTGTGCGAGCGCGTGTTTTCAAACCACAGAGGCCCAATAATATACATCATTTGCATACTCTTTTTTAAAGGGGAAAAAAAAAGGCTGGGGTTGGAGATGAAGATTGGCCTTCGTGGCTGAGGCTGCCCCAGCGTGAGCCCGCGGTGAAACCACAAAATCTGCAGGGAGGTGATGGACTGAGGAGCAGATTTGGAGGAAGAAACATATGGGAGTTTGGATGTCATTGCACACCAGCAAGAAAAAGCCTTGAGTAAGCAGGTTTAGCAACATCAGACAATGGGCCAAATACAGAGTGTGTGCAGGCAGGTGCAATGCCATCGGTCTCTTGGGAATTTTACTCTGGCACTAGGCTAGAGCGGGCCCCAGTGACAGCACTTAATAAGAGTACAAAGGAGCGGTGTGGGAAAGCAAGTGCTGATTAAAACATACTTCCGAAAGACTAGAAAAAGAGACAGAGGAAAGTACTGGCCAAAGTGTTTGCTTAGCTCCCAGCTCTCTTCATTCAGGGCTACTCAAGTGGAAAAGCTGCTCTTTCAGCCGGGTGCTGGATGGCGTCTGAGGCGCAGCCCTACGCATGTCCCTGTAACTGAGAGGAGAGCTTGGCTTGTGTGCCTGTGAAACGCAGGGATTTTCGTGTGGGTTTTTATGGACAGTTGGTGGCATGTGTGTGGTCCTCCTACTGTACAGCTATTCCCTCCCTGCCTGCGTTCAGTGCAGAACATTTTCCTTCTGCTCACAGCCGAGAAAAGCCACCAGGCAGGTGGCTAAACGTTGGCTTTAAACCTTGAGGGCTTTGGCCCAAACCTGCAGCCACTTTTGGATGGCCACTTGAGCCTGGCACTCTCTCACACGTGCCTGTCCTTGGCCACCCACCGCTTGCTTCCATAGTAGGATAACAGGAGTGCTCCCTCCTCAGCCCTGCCAGACCACCCTCCAATACTGTAACTTAAACTGGGATGCAGTGATGTGAAGGTTGCTGCAGCCCAAAGAGGTTCAGAAGCCTCCTGAAGAGAGCTGCAGAGCAGACGACACCAGTGTCCTAAACCTCCACAGCCAGATCCACCAGACAGCTTCAGTCAGACCCAGCTTTTCTGCCCCGCTCCACCCCTGTCACTGTCACATCTCACCACAGATCTGGCTGTCCGCCTGCAGCAAAAAGCAGATTTTACGTCCCCAGGCATTGCTTCCTCAGTCTCCGAGGGAGAGGGAAGCAGCATCAGTGATGAATGCACAGCGAGAGAGAGACTTGTATAATTCAGGGATCACTGAATAGCTGTGAAATGAAGATGCCTTCTGACATCTCCTGCTGCGTGAGGAAGAGAGGGACCAACAGCCCAGTGCTGGAGAGGCTCTGCAGCACTTCCCTGCCTTGTGCCACACACATTTACTGGAAGAGAGATCATTTGCAATTCCCAGTACTTGCATTCAGAGCTCAGTGCTGGGTGGTGAAATTGCAGGCTTTCAATGTTTGCACCTGTCAGCTAAACGCGTTTGTGTACAAATGCTGCTCTGCACGGATGCCCCTGGACCTTCCTGACACTTAATACATGTAGGAAATGGAACTTTATTTTAAACTCCGGCACTTGCTGGGGGGAGAGCGTGGGCAGGTGTTACGAGTCTTGGTGACTTTGGAAGCGAGCTGGGAGGTGTCACCTTGCTAACTGAGCAGGGGGAGCAGATATGAATCAGGGATTGAAAAACGCAGGCCCTCAGGAGCCGTAATTCTGATGACTGCCTGTAGCAATAAGCTCCACTCCCTGCTAACGGCAGCAGTTTTAGATGCCAGTTTTTTCTTGTTGCAGATACTACCAGCATGGCTATGGTGTAACACCAGCCCACACGGCTCATAATCCTGTCCTCCTCCCCCATTTTTGTAAGGCAACTCTGCAAGTGGCAACTGCAAGTCTGTGAAGCTCCTTGTTTTACCCCTGTAAACCAAGGCCAAGGCTGGCCTAAGAGCAGCGGCAAACCTGAATTGCCTTGTCCTTGCTCCCTCTGGGGTCTGTCCCTGGGAACAGCCATGCCTCTGGCCCCTGCCCCAGCCCTGTGCCTGGCCGGTCCTGAGATCGGGCACCACACACTCCCAGGCTCGGGGCACTCGTGGGATGAGACACAGGGAAGCAGAGCTCCATCAATCACCTCCACCTAATCCCATGGGGTCAGAAGGTAGAGGAGCACTGCAAGAGAGGTGGGATCCCCAAGAGACCAGCCCAAGCAGCTGGTGCTTTTCCTGCTTAGCAGCTCCTCTGGAGTTATTTGTCTAACACAGGTTAACAATCTCCTTTTTTAACTGTGCGGCAGATCAAAGAAGACTTTTGTCTCAATGGACTCTTGGCTGGCTGTCAAGTGCCCCGAGGCCTGGCCTCCTATTCCTTCGAGGCCCTGAATTCTTAGAAGAAAGTTTGTTCTTCCCTCCCTCCCTCTGCTCCCCAGGTCCTGACTCTGAGTCGCAAGGGCACCCCCCAATCTGCCAATCCTTTGTCAGGAACCTTCACTTCCCTTTCTTGTGCTGGTTGCTGGTGCTTGAGGGGCCATGGCACATCTGACAGAAGGCAGCAGAGCAGCTGCTGCCTGCACTGTGGCTCTGTGGCCTCTCAGCACATCAGCTTTGCTTCCCTCCTTCCAGACGTCCAGCAGCACTGTGTGGCCACTGCAAATAAACACAGGTGCAGCAATTCCCCTGTTCCCGCTCCCCACACATGCACTCTCCCAAAACCTGCCTCCTCCCTAGCCCCACCACCTCTCGCTCGAGTTTTTGCCCAACTTCTGCCTTTGAGCACCAGGGATGCTGAAAGGTCCCCTTGCCATCAGCAGCTGCCAAGCTGGTGCAGAGAATACGCAGTGTCCACACCCTCTGGCGAGGGTTTCACAGTCTTGGCTGAAGGTAGGCACAGAGGAGGAGGAGGGAGCAAAGATTGTGCAACCAGCAGGGAAGGCAGACCCTCAGGGCTCAAAGAAATCAGACAAGGATACTCCCGAGGTGAGGACTCCTCCAGTTCCTTTTTCTAAGCTGGTGTGACTGCACATAGAAGGACAGAATGGTATCAGCAGCACCAGTTTGTGAAGGGCAGGGAAGCACCCACCTACTCAGTCCTCTGCACAGGAGAGGAGGACTTTCTGAGCACCTCCACACCGACCATGGCAAAGGATCTTGGCAGCAGGGTCTCGAGTGATCAGCCAGGCAAAAAACCCCAAACAAACAGCATTTTTTAATTCCCTCTGAAGCTGATGTGTGGACCCTGAGGGGAGACTCCGCCGCATTCCCTGGCAGAGGGCAAGACCAGCAGCACCTGCCACCAGCACTCCCCTGGCACAGGGCTTCCACCCTTCCAGCACCACTCCTGGCTACAGGAGGACCCTGACAAACGCCTGTCACAGTACTCTGCAGCAGGTACAACCCTCTTCACGTGAACCCCCTCCACTTGGAGTCGCGGCTTATGTTTTCCCCCTTAAAATAATCAAACAACGTTTGATCTAGTCCGTGTTCCTAAAATACAGCCAGACCTACCCACCCTTTTTCCATTTCAATGGGGACTCCACTGCTCCTCCCCACTCCCCCCACACCTCCCCTGAGAGGCTGGAGGCATTTCCACTCCCGGGGCTGGTTGTGTACCAGCAGCTCTGGAAGCAGCGCAGGAGCCCTGTCATTCCCTCCTGCTGCTGCACATCAGCTGACAGTGAGAGGGAGGCAGGGACGACTCGCCTGGCTCCTTCCACCAGCTCACCCCAGACGTGTCATCCATCCCGGCTTCCACTGCTTTGTCCTTGTCACCGCCTCGTGCTAGGAAGGCTAGGGAAGAACGCCGGAGCCTTGCAGCAGGAAGACGCAATGGGGAGCTGGGCCGAGGCTATAAGCAAGCACCCAGCCGCACCCCATTCCTTGGGAATTCCAGAAAGTAGTGCCAGTGGGGCTTCACCCCGGCACAACCACCACTGGCTCGGCCCATCTCTGTAAATGTTGCAAGGCAACTATTACAGCCCGTGGGGCAAATGCAAATAGGTTTAGCATCCTCGCTTCCCAACTGGCAAATACCTTCCCGCTGAGGCTTGTACTCCCTCCGGCTGGAAGAGCTCCAGGGCCCTCCAGCTCCAGATGGGTGTGATCAAAGAGGGAGAGGGACTCAGGAGGCTCCATCCCTTTGCTCAGGGCCTCTGTTGATCTGGGGAGCTACTGCTCCTCATGCACTTTCTCCGGCAGGGCTGGGGAGGAGCTGCAAGCCCCATTCAGAGGATGACTCTGGTTCAGCAGCCTGGTGGGAGCTGCGCTGTCTGTGCCTGGTGCAGAGGGTGCCACTCACTGCCCTCAAAGTAACTGAGCACTGGCTGCAGGCGGAACCATCTACCCAAGCAGAAATGTTCTCGGTTCTCCTGCCATACACTGACAAATATCACAATTCCTCCCATGAAACCTCGGGCCAGAATTACCAAACTCTAACTCTACTAGGCTGTCATAGAGCTGTGCAGTGTGTGTCTCAGTCTGATTATGGCAACCGAGTAACAGCTCCTTGGGCCCGGAGACTTCCATCTTCACCCTTTCCCAGTGGCAACCCTAGCTGATGTTTCATGCTGCCTGAGAGAAAGAGATCTGAGCCATCCACAGAGGAAATACCATCCTCTGCCCAAAACAAACATGACCACTGGGTAGCCCACAGCTCTAACTGCTTCCTTTTGCGGCTTGGGCAAGGACAAAATGAGCCCATAGCGGGGTGACGTGATGCTTTGCACCCAACTTCTTCTTTGCATCCCATGAGAGGTGCACCCACCTACCCTGCCCAAAAATGAGGAAGGAAAAGAGAAAAATGATGCAAAGAAGGGAAAGTTTTGGTGGAAGGTGGTTATTTCCTGCCCCTGACAATCAAGCTGCAGATCCAACCCACAGTCTGAACGCTGTGTGGGAATGTTAGGGGCTTTCTGAGCCCCTCAATCTGCATGCAATCAGATGATGAAATGTGACAGCAGAGGTAAAAGGATTTGGGGGTTAGGGGCTCCTTTTCCTCCACCAGGGCTGGGGATGAAGCTTCAATTTCCACACAGGGAAACCGAAGTAGGTTGGGGTGGTCATTCAAATCCACCACCTGGCCCTTACCCTCCGCTGGGCTCCTTCCTGAGCAGCGCATCCAGGCCTGCAGGGCATGATGCTTGCATGACCGTGGAAGCACAGCGGGCACTCACCTCCTGCCCCTTCCCCCAGCTGGGCACACACCTTGCTGAATAACCATGCGGGCTGCTCAGAGCGCGTTGCCTCTACTCACACCGTCCCTTTCCTCCCGCTTTCCAAAGCTCCACGCCCTTTCTCCACTGCCCCCCTGGCGATGCCAGGGTGGATTTCACACTGTGCGTTATTCCAGAGGTGTTAAGTGGGCCCTGGTAGCTGGTGCACCCGCGCTGCCATGATGCCAAGATCACCTGGTAGGGGTGAGAGGCTGGAGGGAACCAGAGCCCACCCCGGGGTGACAGCCCTGGGCGAGGCAGGGCAGGAAGCTGCGGGTTCTCCGGGGCTGGCCAGCAGCATCCCTGCTCCCACATTAACCAGGGGCTGCTTCAGCCTGGTCTCCCCTGACCCTGCAGCCAGAGGCAGACACGGGGGTGGGTGTATTCCCAGGCGAGCCCCCCTCGGCGTGCCTGTCCTGACGGGAGCCCCTGCTTCAGCGGAGTGCCCGCTCCAGAGGGTGCCCGCTCCAGAGGTGTGCCCGCTCCAGAGGTGTGCCCGCTCCAGAGGTGTGCCCGCTCCAGAGGGGTGCCCGCTCCAGAGGTGTGCCCGCTCCAGAGGGGTGCCCGCTCCAGAGGGGTGCCCGCTCCAGCGGTTTGCCCGCTCCAGAGGGGTGCCCGCTCCAGAGGTGTGCCCGCTCCAGAGGGGTGCCCGCTCCAGCGGGCGCTGCCCTCCGG